>NC_137464.1:125103097-125423136 GCF_964235325.1 Thermobia domestica | reverse complement strand
TGGTCTAGTGACTAGCGTGGGCGCCTGTAGTTCCTGTAGTTTCAGATTCGATTTCCGTTAGGAGATCGTTAAAACTTTATCTAGCGTTTATTTTGATTGAAGATTCGTCTCCTTTAGCTTAAGGGACTTAACCGTGGAACGTTAATTTAATTTTTCATTAATGTTCATTTCATTTTAAATGTAATTCTAACAACACGATTCTCCCCTCTCTTCTCACTAAATTTATAATTGTCTTTCTCTGGGGGCCACGGTGGCTCAGTGGTAGAGCGTTCACCTCTGGTGCTTGAGGTCCCGGGTTCGATCCCAGCCCCTGCCAAGTGAACTTTGTGGTGGACAAACACCGTGTGCGTGGGTTTTCTTAGGGTTCTCCCGTTTCCTCCCACTTTCTTCATTCCACCATTTCATTCATCACTCATCATCACCGTCTCCTTTAACCTAACCGGCATAACCGTGGGACGTAAAACTCAAAGATTTCATTTTCATATGTCTCGATGTGTGCGTCTGTTGTGTCAAGACATTGCACTGAAAGATAACTACAAGTTCTATAAAAGTATAAACGCTTGAGAATTACATAAAAGATAAGTTATATGATGTTAAGGGAATGTCAAAATTCAATCAACCGAGCCAGTAAAATCTGTCGTGTAGAATGTAGGGGGGTGAGGAAAGACGGGATAATTCCTACAAGATCCTAATGTAACATTTTCTAGTCATAAAATGGTCAAAGCAAGAAAGCAATGAATTTTAAACATAGTTAGCACGTAGATTGACTTGGATAGCTTTTATCATTCACTTTTTTGGGGGCAGAAGGGGCTTAAATTTTTCATAAACTTATTATTCTCGTGCGAAGAAGGGGAATTTTAACTAGTTGGTTGGTAATTTTTAAAATGACGTGAACAGTGAAAAAACGTGCTTTGAAAATAAAGGCTAATGTAACTATGTCTAATTATTTTTACATATTCCTTTTTAAACCGTGGATTTAAAGTATTACCCAGTCAATATTTTTAAAGGAATTGTTGATTCTATTTCATAAGTGAGCTCCCTCGTGGCTAAGCGGTTAGCGTACGCGCCTTTGGCGTGGGAGATCCGGGTTCGATTCCCGGCGGGAGCTCATGTGGTTCGGATTCCACGTTAATCAGTAGGTCCACGTCTCATATAGCGTCGCTGCTGAAAGGGACGCTAAACTAAAATCAACAACTCTATTTCATAAGTTTCAGAATATATCTAACTACTTTTCCAAGCTTGCATTAGGAACCTATAAGCACAATTTTTGGAACCTAGAAAGCTGAAATTTAATTATAAGTCACAATGCTTCAGCAAGAGATCAATTTTTATACCCAGCGTTGTGATTCTAGTTTTGGCTTTTTAGATTAATTGCAACCCATCACGAATCACAAATCAATCACCTCACAATCTTATGAGCTCTAAGACTGATGAGTTGGATGGTTATGGGTTTAACGTAATGTGACCGAGACTATATGAGAAGTGTGCCTACAGCCTAACGCAGGATCCAGAACCAGATAAACTCACACTGGGAATCAAGCCCAGGTCTTCCCACACCGAACACTAAGACAGAGAGTACTTCAATCTTTCCCATGTATCGTTGAAACAATTATTTTTAAGTTCATGATCAATTTGTCATTGACTTCTTTAGCTTCATAATCATAAAATTTTAATTGAAAGTTACATTTCTTCTGGATCTGACACGAGCCCTTCCACATGTAATATAAAGTTCCAGGACACATACTCTCTATCCACTTGATAATAACGCTAGCTTACTGATCATATTTTGATTAAATACTGGACATGGTTTATTTATCCTACATGCTTAAAGATCTAATAGAGTAACGCGGATAGCTTATATTTTTTTCTTTCCAATCCTTTTTGTTTTCACAGACAGACCAATATTCTATTTACATACTGTGTATCAGAAATTCATTTTAGAAAAAGTACCTTCACTTCACAGATTAAGCAGAGACAAGACATTCATTTTAAACAACGCTTCAGACAATATTGCTTTGCTTTCTTTGCCTATAGCGTTTAGTGATGACTCACTGAATAAGTAGTTGCTTACTACTGAAGAAAATTTCATTAGGTCAACAGTCTTACACCCGAAAACAAACAAAAAATCCACACTCGTCATATTATTTTGTTTAGGGTGACCAAATCGTCAACTAGAAAAAACGGGACACCTTTTATTTCTGAATAGATTCCTCCCCTAAATATATTTTTTAACCTCTCAGTTCTCTCTATATATGTCTTTCTTTGTATCTCTCACAAAAAGGGCAAATTTACACTTTTTCGTTTTAAAACCTATTGAAAAGGTTGTAGAATTAATTAGACAGCAAGTAACTATCAGCAGCTAACAAAAAATGAAATATTTGAAAACATTACTAAAAATATATGAGCGCTAAAATCTGTCACCGACAGGATTTATAATTACTCTCAGCATCGGATTCCAACTCCTTTTATTTGCATTTTCTTACTTTTAAACATTATTTCACTTACAACTGATTTTCTTTTTACTTTTACTTTTATAGTTCTATACCTTTGTTCCCCTTTCGTAGTGTGTTACATCTTAGTCAAATCACGGAAACACTGAACTGTACTGATGACAGAGCCTCAATGCGCCCAAACAGAGAGTAAAAACAGGTTACATGGTTCTTCATAAGACTTTCAGCCTCTTGCACTGTCGTCTGTGGAGGAGGGGGGGCTAGGAGGGAAAAGAGTGCAGCCACCACATCCAATATCGCAAACGTCGTAATGACGTTGCTCAGTAATTAGACATATTCCAATATAATCACATAGCTTAGAAAAAACAATATAAATTAGGAAATTTTAGCGATTCGAAAGGTTTTTTGTACGAATGTAAGTAAATACGGGACATTTTGGCGTCCCGGAAGAATTTTTCGGGACACCGGGAATGGTAGTGAAAAAAGGGACAATCCCGTTTTTACGGGACGGTTGGTCACCCTAATTTTGTTCAAAAATAGAAAAAGAATAGAAAAGAATAGAAAAAAAATAGAAAAAGAATCCTTGAAATGATTGTGGTTGGAGTCAAGGGCGTCGATTTCCCTGCAAATTTGGGGGGCATTCAGATGCAGATATATATATATATATATATATATATATATATATATATATATATATATATATATATATATATATATATATATATATATATATATATATATATATATATATATATATATATATATATATGTGTGTGTGTGTGTGTGTGTGTGTGTGTGTAAAGATTCATAAATAGAATAGGGGAGACATGAGATTTGGGGGTGGGCCCCCCAGGATCAGCGCCCTTGGTTGGAGTGATCGTAAATGTTTTCATAGGACTTTGGATATGCAAACCCGCTTAACCAAGGGATTTATTTCTAGCTATGTGAAATATGGTACTGTAGAGATCATTCAACGCATAGACCCCGCTGTCTTCCAAAGGTTAAATAAAAATACGTAGTTTGAGGTGCTTCCTGTAAAACATATCCCATAGAAAAGAGTGAACCTGTCGAAAAGTAAGCCAAGTACCTTAAAGGATAACATATAAAGGTGAAATTTCGTTATTTGGAAAGTACAGTTTCTTCTTACCTCACCTGCGATTTGCCAAGTGTTGATGACTTGACTTCACAAAAGAGCAAATAACATTTGGCCGACATCCAAATAGCATTTTATTTGATTTCAGTACTTTTTATGGCGATCGCTTTTCTAATTTTCACAGGTTCATTGTTTTTGATGGGATATCACTTCTTTTTGTAAGCTTGTATCGGCATTTTGTTGATTTTGATGTTTATTTAAAGCCCTTTTCCAAACCGAAAGACAATGAACGTTTAAATCGTTTCGAGAGAAGCAAGATGATCTACCGTGTATATCGTTTTTGAATACCTAGTACTTGAATTGAGAATTAGGGCAGTGGTAGAGGGACAGGTTGTAATTACAGGGGTCACTGGTTCGATTCCTGGTCACACCCATTCTTTTTTCTGTACGAGTATAATAAACGCGCCGTATTTGATTCAAAATAAAGGTTAATTATTTTATTATTCTAAAAATTAATATGTTGATAATTTTAGAATGATATAATGCCCTCCGAGTCCTCAATTGCATATTTCTGTTGTTTGCCAATCAATTTGACTATTAACAAGCAACTGTTTTAAACGAACTGAAAAGGAACTTTATTTAGGCAAGCCAAAATAAGTAACGCTTTAGATGAGTAGTTAGCATTGTGGCTTTGCTAATCCCCGCGGTCCGTGTTCGATTTTTCCTCCTCGACTTTTCCATTTTTTACAATGTTTCATTTACAAGGCTGAGCTCCAGTTGCATGCTGCTAAATGAAAGATAATCTCCAGTGGAGAAATTCAGTGATGATATAATCTTGAGAATAAAGGAAGAAAAATGGATGGAGTTAACGAGTTGCAAAGTTAATTCTGTCAATGGTTCTATATTTGATATTATCGGTTAATTTCATACATTTTTAAGTTATTGTTTATTGACACTTATTTCCCCCTTTCTCTTTGTGTCTCAATGTGTAAATTTTCACAAAAATTATACAAATCAGGAACCCTTAGCTATATTTGCAACCTAACAGGAAATATGTCAATATGGATGTTTTCCAACTCGTTTGTGTGTTATTGAATCTTGCACTTTAATATTTACAAATAAATTACTGCATGCCAATAGTTAGTATTTTCAAAAATCATTTAACGAATAATGAAATCGTACAATTTCTTCCTTCGAAGTATTATTGCGTATCAATCAGTGGCACCGGAACCTAGGAGCTCAGGCCTTGTTAGACTCCCAAAATTTTAATTGGGGGTTGGGTTCTTCCCCCCAAATGATCCATCCATATTTTTAATTGATTTGCAGTTAGGAATACTGTTAATAGTATCAAAACTCAGCGCAAAGCTTTGAGTTAGTTAAAAAATAACCTACCATATATACCACATAATGTATCCGTATATTATTTGATACGCGGATATGTATTTGAACTAAGTAAACTTGTATATATAATCCCTCATTTGAGTTAATTGTAAGATTAACTAAGTCCCCCGACTGTTATCTTCTCATCGGCGTTTCTACAAGTTTCACTAGTATTACAAGACTAATCCCTGTTCAGCGTAAGCTCTAAACTCCGATAAACAAAATATTTGTGTCCTTCCGCTTGTCACAAATACGATTGGCTAGTGATGTATCACTCCCATTCCCCATGAGGGGGAGCAAATTATACACGTGCATTTTGACAATACTGTCTCGTGTTGTCCAGATACTTATAGTAGCAGCAGAAAAGAAAGAAAAGAAACTCGAAAGATTTCTTTTTTTAAAAAAAAAGTATTTTAATTTCGCTGGTAAACAATTGTTGCGTAGTGAGTAAAGGTTTGCCTTGTTGGTGTTTCACCACAACACTCGCGGAACCGGGATTCACTATAGCCATCTTTCAAACTTTAAAAGCAGAACCCGTCCACAGTTGAGTTGGTGCCATAATTACTGCGCATGCTTAGTGTTTATTTCTATTGTTTCATCAGTCACATTTGATTGCAGTATTATTAGATAATCAGTATTATATTTTTGTCATTTATAATAATATAGCAGTTTTATATGAAGCTTCATAGTGAAAATACTAATGCAATCAGATGAACTATTTTGCGGAGGAGTACAAGCGTCGGTAGGACATCAAATCAGCGAGATTTAGTTTCACGTGGCTTTGTTTATCGCAGTTTAGAGCTTACGCCGAACAATGTTTAAGTCCCTCGACTCAGGTCCGTCGCTTGGGCGGGGCGCCGGGACGACAAATCAACAAAGTTCAAGGAATTCAGATTATGTTGGTAAATGATTTTTTTTAAAATAATGTTAGTCCCTATTTGAAATATTTTAATAATGATCAGGCTACGGTTAAGTAAAATTTATTTATTTATTTCATAAGGACAACACAACAGACTTAATGCCCAGTTATATGTCGTGTAGATAATTATCCTATATACACTATTATACATACTCAAATATACGTCGTTTAATTATACAGAAGTTATTATACAATAGTTTTTGAACTTGTTCTCGGACATACTAAATACATCTACTACATGGAATCTAATCATTTCGTTATATGAAGCACACATTCTCCACAGAGGAAACTTATATATGTTAGTTTTTTTTTTCTACAATATACCAATACAATGTCTTGTGTTTGCTGTTCTAGTCTTGCTACTGGGATATGTAATAATACTTCTGAAACTAATTCTGGATAGTCAATTAGTAGTCTTTTGTATACTGTTTGAAACTTAAAATTCGTTACGCTAAAAACGAAGTCTTCATAGGGTAGAAACCAGTTTTCTTGTATGCAAGCATTTTAAAGAAATTAAACTGTGGATTTTCTATTGCATCAGAGTACAGAGGTTGTTCAGTCTACATTTGGCCAATTTCGACTTAACTAAAAGAATTAGAAGAATCCATGGCGCCAGGTCCGTAAGTGCTCGATGTGTTTCCCTTGGTTCCTAACAATAGCCCGACAGTGTTATTTTCACTGTAATAGGCTTCTCTGAAAAACTGGAAGGGGAATCTTGTCCCATTCCCTTTGCACAGCTTTCCAAAGTCCTTCCACAGTTGTCACACGCCGTTTTCCCAAAGCCCGCTTCAGTAATCCAAATCCACAATAGTCCATAGGACTTGCATATGGAGATTTAACAGGTACCTCATTGAAAGGATCACCTGTATACCATTTGCCTCCTCCATCTCCCTGTAGAATGCGAGGGACGATCGTGAGGTGTGTGATGAGGCCTTGTCCATGTGAATGCGCACCAGATTGGTGTCACTTCCGTACATTGTTGGAATCTCATGCTCGTAGATCGGCCGCGTGATCTGCTTCTGAAAATACTGCGAATTTATTTTGCAGTTCTTCGCCACCCTACGAATCTTCAGTTTACCTCGGTAACAGTAGCCAGTAACGACCATGAACCCTTTTGGGAAGGATTCTTTACAGACACGGACCCACCTTCTGAAGTTCTTGGCGCCTTTCTCTCGGTACATGATGGCTCTCGGTTTGCCACAGTCGGAAAGGTAAATCCATGCTTCATCGAGCGTTACGACGTACATTCACCTTTGTATAGCCAGATGCCGTTCGTACAGCTTCCGGGCGTTACACTTTCGTTTCTTTTGGTGGGCATCCGTGAGAAAATGGCCGTGGCTTTCATGACTTTTTTCACCTTGAGTTGATGGTGTAACGTCCGGCTCACAGTCCCCAAAGAAACGTCAAGACGATTAGCCATACACCTTTGTGTTGGCTGATTTTCTTGCATTGTCATTTTGCGAAGTTTCCTCTGCATGGTGGAGTTGGCCTTGGTGCATTCCCGCTTCCTAGGCAACTTCGTTGGTGATCCAAATGGTGGAACTTCGTTGCCCTTGTACTTTTTAATAACATTTTTTATTCCACCTAAACCGATGTTGCAACCATTCTTCTTGCACTGTTTTCTAATGACAGAAATACTAAAGTGGGTGTCATAAAGAGCTGCAACATAGCCTTCCCAAAACCGGCTTAGTTTTGTGCGGCATTTTGGTCACAGAACGGAAACCCACACACTTGCGAACAAATTTAGCACAACGCTCACGAAATGGTCCTGTTTTGTGTGTTATTTTCGTCCGCGCGGAAAAACAACTCCGTTCCCAGGAAGCCACTGCACAACACTGCAGGACTCTACGAGTCAGGTCGGGTGATTCCATTCTGCCCGGGAGGGGGAAGGAACGAAATCGGCCAAACGTAGGCTGAACAACCTCTGTATTTAGTAACATTTGGTGTCCAAACAGGACAACAATATTCTAACTTTGACCTCACATACGAAAAATGTAACCTTTTAAATGTTGATTCTTTGTAGAAATCCTGTCCTACATATAAATTAAATCTAGGTTTCTATATGCACTACTCGTTATTGCGCCAACTTGTTGAGCAAAGATCAATTTGCTATCAAGTATAGCTCCAAGATCTTTGATAGTATTTGGAACGAAATGTCACTTATTGTATAGGTAAAATTAATTGTATTTTCTTTCTTCGTGAAAGATACAGATCTACATTTGGACACATTCAGGACTACTTATCACCCCATATTTGAACTTTCTGTAGATCCTATTGAAGTTTCACGCAGCCATCAACTAAACTTAACTTTGGACTATAATTTGAGATCATCGGCAAAAAAAAAAACAACTTGAGAAGTTTTAATACACAGAGAAATTACAACGGTACAAGTACAATGGTACCTTGTATGGTACCTTGTATATTAATACTAGGCTTGTACAGCGGGGGACACTTCTAAATGGTACAGCCATATGGAGATTTACGGCTAAGGTGTACCATTTAGAAGTGTCCCCCGCTGTACAATGCTACATTATATATTAATACTAGCTTGCTGATTTATATATGCAGAAGAAGAAAAAGAAAATAAATGTAATGTGAATGTTTATAAAATATAGATATTCCAATGTTTAAAATAATGTTTTTGACACGCCGTTGGCATGACAACAAGATATACAGAATATAAATAAAATGGAAGCAAATCACTAAAGGAAGGAAGTGTGTATTTATTTTAGTGTGGCTCTTGTTTAATTTAAATTGAGTTGCGAACCAAGGCTATACAGCTATTATAAATCATATTTGATTCTATATCGTTGTAAAATATCATTAATAACAAGAAGAAACAACAGGGGACCTAGATTAGATCCTTGAGAGACGCCCGATATATTATTGAACTTGAAAATTACCAGCAATGTAAAACATCGTCTAGGGTTATTCAACTGGAACTCTCCCCAGCCCTCTGTGAATTTTTTAATCTTGAAATATTTGTATCGTCATTTACATATTCTATGCAATTACAATGTTGATGTGCAAAATTCAAAGTAAACAAGAATAGCACTAGATTTCAATAATTTAAAACCTTGTTTTCATTAACTTTTACGTTTTAACTACAAAAGGCATTCACTTTAAAAAATTGTCATAATACCAACTTCCTTTGTCTCACATTATGACTACATTCCATATTTAAATTTAATAGTGCAGAATAAACTCTGGTGGTGTTTTTTTTATAACACACGGGGGGAGGGGCGCCCGGGCGCTTACAACCCACACGACGGTCCTGCTTCGACTGTTATCTACTCATCGGCGCCTCTGGTATCCGCATAATTTTTGAAGTGGCTGTGTATAATTTTACGTGTGTATCATACAAACAAGAATTACTATGAGTACAAGTATCGAAAGACTCTTGTCATTTCGTCAGCCAGTGTTTCGCTCCATTTCTGCACAAAAACACTCTTTACGATTTGTGCTTTTAACAGTTGGGGGCAACTTCACGCTGCTGTGCTAGTTACTATCAGGCGTAAATAAACTTGGAGCAGGTGTTAGTTGGGTTGCCTATCTCACGGATTTTATACCTTAAGAATTTATGTGGCCCACTGTATATCACTGCCTCTTATGAAGTCTCAACTGGGAAATATTATCAAAGACTTGTTGAAGCTGTGTCGCTCATTTTTCTTCGTTAAAGTTCTTTATCTCAGTACGTTTATCTATTTTTTCAGGACTCTAACTTCTCGACGACTATGTACGTAGTTCAGTACTATTGGGGGGCACAGTGGTTCAGTGGTAGAGCGTTTCCCTCTGATGCGTGGGGTTTCTGACTCGATTTCCACTAACGCTATTTGAACTTTGTGGTGGACAAACGCCGGTGTATGGGCTTTCTCGGGGTTCTCCCATTTCTTGCCACTTTCTTCATTCCACCATTTCATTTATTTCTCATCATCACCGTCTCCTTGCGCCTTCACTGCATAACCGTGGGACATAAAACTGAAAAATTTCATTTCATTTTTTCAGTGATATTAGAATATAGCATTTTGATAAATAGATTGCTCTATGAGAAACTAATATATGCAGAACACGAATAATATTCATGTTGGTTTCATATAAAAGACAGAGGAATAGTTGAATTCGACAATATTTGTTGTTTTTATTTGGATTAAAGTAAGTTTTCGATTATAAATGGCGTCTTAGAACATTAAAATAAGCTTTGTAACGAAATCAATAAAGGGTTGTATGAAACAGTTACTTGTTCCAATTGATTGCCAACTTTAGCTTAAAGCAACAATTCTAGAGTATTCATATAAGTAATTTAATCTTTGGTCCTCATTCTGTTCTTTGCTGTGGGCATGGAAGAGAAACTATTATGTTTCCATTCTATCCAGCCGAAAGCATCATTTCAGCTATATCAGATCAAAAGCAGAAGTCCGTTTTATAATTTTAAATTTATTTTCCCACATTCAAAGCATTTCCTTAAGCAAATGGTTTTGTTTATGAACGCTTTTATTCAAAAAATATATATTACTTTATTGTACAGTGAAAAGTAAGGTACATGTTTGAAGTTGCTCTGAACTTGTTGAGGCCTTAAATGATTTAGAACATGAATTCTTTGTATTAAACAATAGTATGATGTATCTTACTTATATTGTTGGTTTGGTTTGTTCTTTTCAGATTTGAAGCTATATGAGATGTGGATCTACTGCTTAAGATAGAATTTGAACCACCGTAATGTCTTCAGATGTTTAAGTTTCTCCCACCGGAAATCGAACCCATAGATACGTTGAATCAAAAGCACGAGTGCTATCTATTAGGCCAACGGGTAGAGCTACTTGTGTAGAAAAATACGTGGCGTGTTTTAAAGTAATTGTGGTTCTGAAATTCGAGTCTCTACAGGGCTGCAGTCGGCATTCCGTGCATGCATGCTGTGCAACTACATCTGTTTACAAGCCATAGACGACATTACGGAAATATTCGATCGTGTTCACATTTTTTTGAAAGTAGTTACATGTATCTGCCGATTGAGAATCCAGCCGACGGTAAAATACGCGCTCTGATTCGTTTTGTTAGTGCTAAAGGCGTGAAAGCGTCTGATATTCATTGCCAAGATTAGTGAAGTGTATGAAACATGAACACATGTAGTGAAGAAAACATTACGAGCGATGGAGTGTTATGGAAATGGGTTAGAACTTTTAAAGATGGCCGCACGAATGTTCACGATGAGCAACGAAATGAGCGACATGAGAACTTTTTTAATTCAGGTTCTCAATTGATTTCATTTATTGTGGCATCTGATTTTTGAGATGGCGCCTAGATCAGAAGAATTTTTTTCACCCTGATACAGGGTCCGTTGGGAAAGTACACATATTTTGGGAGGTGCTAGGGAAGATCATAGTGACCCAAAAAGTTTATATGAACATATCGTCTATTCCTCTTTGTTTTCGAAGCAAGGGGTACATTTTCAGTCCCTGAAACCTGCTAAGGTTGAGTTAATTGCATACAGCACACCTTGTAGATGATGTAACGACAAAAATTATATCTCATTCGAAAGGTAATGGAGCAAGCCTTCCATTCAGAAACGTAACTGATGATTTGTACACCTGTGAAGACTTTCTAGGACAATTATTTTACATCGTTTTCCGTATTTTAATTTTCGTATGTATCTGTAATGATATTTCGATGACATTGTTATGGTAAATTAATGATTATTGTGATTAAATAACTTATTGAATTATAAATTATTATCAAATAACATCATTGAAATAAACAGTCGCAAGGCTCAAGAAATATTGCTTTTACCTGCGTACAGTTACATTAAAATTTTTTTCTTGACTACTCTTCATGTCAACATCCTCCCATAGAGTGTAGCATGTACCCAATTTTTTTTCTTTTACCCTAGTGATAGTCTTTCCATTCAATACTCGTAACATGAGATAAATTGTATATTTAAAAACTAATTTTTTTAAGGAAATTTAACAATTTTTCCTCTGTTACTTCAGTTCTTTAATCATACTTTCAATAATCTGTACACCGTTGGAAAGCTTACTTCATTACCTTTCGAATGAAATATAATTTTCGTATTTAGACCAGCTACAAGGTGTGCCATACGCAGTTAATTGAAACTCAGCAGGTTTCAGGAGCTCAAAAAACGCTCCTTCTATCCCGGAAACCAGGTGAAATAGACCATATGGTCATATAAACTTTATGGCTTAGTATGGTTTCCCCTAGCATCTCTCAAAATATCTGTGCTTCTTTACCGGACGTTTTGTGCATATATACTAGCAAATGCCCCCACGTGTTACTTGGACAATATTAGGCTTTCTTAATTCTGTTCCATTTATATAAAGTTTGTCTGAACATGAAGTCTCACATGAAATTGGAACGCCTAGTGGGAGTATCTTTGTGAATTACACCATCCTCTTTTCTTCCTTTTTCTAGATCTAACATCTAACGCTTCCTGTTTCTACATCTAACATCTAACGCTGAAACACATGTTTAATTATTTTAAATGAAAAGTCCAAATACCAAATTTTATGTTTCTCACTTTAAGAGATTCCAAAATATGGACATTAAGGTGGTCCGAAACTTAATACAAAAATAAATAAATAAAAATAAAAAATGATATGTTCAAAATAATCCTCCACATGGATTGTTTTTGGTCTTTGGGCTACTTATTTACGAAATTCCGACTTATTGGTCAGTATTTATAGATAGCTCCATTTTAAATCTTTGGTTCATATAGTAAATTGTAGCTTTAAAACTGCAATTTAATTGAGCAAAGTAGCAATGATGGTAAGTTTTCTAGCTTATATTTTGATCACTAAATGGCGGAAAAACAAATGATAGTTTATGCGTCCGCTGATTTTTTATTTTATTTTATTTTATTTTATTTTTATTTTTATTTTAGTATTTTTTGTTATTTCATGTTTAAAATATATAAAGGGTGTCTGGTTTTTCTGTGTTGATTTTCTTTTGTGGAATCAAGTATCTCACTATATTTAAAACATTTTATAAATTCTACTTAAGCGGAAACTGGTCATAATACTTCATGTTGCTTACCAAAGTATCAGTATGTTGCCACCAGAAGCATAATGGAGTGTAATTTTTGTTGTTTATTCTTTGACTGGAACTGATTTTTTTTTTTTTTTTTTGCTGTATTCAATTTAAAGTTTAACCCACGAAATTTGTTGCTTGGTCATTATTTAGGGAGAGGGAAATCTCTTCCGGAGAGTTACAAGCTAGTTTGTGATGATGTTATTTATATTTTGGAAAGAGTCACGATCAGTAATGATAATTTGCGGAAAATTTTCCGATTCATAAAAACATACTCCACTTATTCCTACATCGCTGTTTAGTCATGATTTAAGGTGGTAAATTTTCTTCTATATTTTTCCGGAAAATTTTCCGTTCTAAACAAATTGTTAAAAGTGAAAGATCGTTTAAAGAATCTGAAAATTTTCATGGCTCAGATAGTTTTCAGTACTATGTAGGAACAAGTGAAACAATTTTTCATGAATCGAAATATTTTCTGTCTTCTATGGAATAATTGAAAAACTTTTTATGAGTCGAAAGACTTGCATCATTTTGAAGCAAAAAGTGAAACAATTTTTTGTGAATCGGAAAGTTTTATTGCTCTGTAGAAACAAGTGAAAGGAATTTTCATGGATCGGAAAATTTTCATTGCTATGTAGAAACAAGTGGAAAAACTTTTCATAAGCCGGACTGTTTTGGATATTATGTATAGTGATGTTAGGTGTAAAATTTTCCACTATATTTAACTGCACATTGAGATATAAAATTCAATTCCTGTAGAGGAAAATTAGACAGCAACAAATTATAATTTTCCAATTAGCTTTCGGGAACCAGAAATTTTAAGTTGGGAAATAAAAATATAGACAGTGTTTCTCTCTCTCTTTCTGTGTGTGTGTGTGTGTGTGTATGTGTGTAAAGTGCAGGGAACATACATCAAGTTCGTAGAGAACAAATATTCCATTCCAATATTTAAAATTTAACAAGAAATCGAAAACAAACCTTTGTGAATTTATCAATTATTTGAAAAACAGAAAATTCTGCTATTTCTTCACATATAGGCCTGCCTTTGTAATGAAATAACTACATAAAAGTTCCTTATGAAGATTATTTTTGTAACAGAAATTAAGGAGAAATGCTTTGATTTTATTGTGTTTAATACTCGTAAAACATAATTTCAATATTGGAATTTTGTATAATCATCTTAGAGCAGATATTTGTATTGTAAAACTACCATTATTATGTATAAAAATGTATTGGAAATAATGACGATTCGATAAAACAAGTACATACATATATAAAAAAGATTTTTTGTTTTGTAAATTAAAATGAAATTACTTGTTGCTTTTAGAGCGCAGCGCTAATAGTGCAGCTTTTTACGTTTTTTAAAAAAAATATTTTATTGGAAGAACAACTACACAAATCAGCTTCCTTATTAGTTATATTTCACTTTCTTTTCTGAATGAATATATGAATAAATAAATGTTTATTTCCAGAAAATGGTCAGTATTTGTCTTCATGAGTTACTTAAACTCGAATTTTGGATAGTCAAAAATTTATAATAGACACTTTATATTATCTCTACTTATTTATAAATGTTGCAGTATGTAAATCTAGAAAAGAAGTAAAGCTATGAGAAAACTTCGTCTTACGCGTATTAAACTAACGAAATATAATTTTGTGATATCAAAAGTGGATTCTGAGGGAAGAACGCAATGGTTTTTGAAACATTTTTGAAGAAATGAAGAATCGTTGGATTTATACTTCATGAAACTTTTTAAGATAATATTTATTACCAATAAATTTTACGGCTAACCAACGATGTACGAATAAGTGAAGTATGTTTTTATGAATCGGAAAATATTCATCACTTTTAATAAATTTAAATTTTAAATAATAGAATGGGATATTTGTACTCTACGAACTCGATGTATGTTCTCGGCACTTTACATATATACACACACACACACAGAGAGAGAGAGAGAGAGAGAGAGAGAGAGAGTTGAATTGAGTTGATTTTGAGTTTAACGCCCTTTCAGCAGCGAGGCTATATGAGATGGGACCAACTGATTAACGTGGAATCCGAACTACATGAGCTCCCGCCGGGAATCGAAGCAGGTCTCCCATGCCAAAGGCACATATGCTAACCGCTTAGCAACGAAGGAGCTCGCAGAGAAAGAGAGAGAGAAATACTATGTAAATTTCTACTTCCCAACTTGAAATATTAGAAAATTTTCCGGTTCCCGAAAGCTAATTGGAAAATTATAATTAGTTGCTGACTAACTTTCCTCTACAGAAATTTTATTTTGTAGCTAAATGTGCAGTTAAATATAGTGGAAAATTTTACACCTAATATCACTATACATAATATCTAAAATTGTCCGGCTTATGAAAAGTTTTTTTTCCACTTGTTTCTACATCGTAATGAAAATTTTCCCGATCTATTAATATTCGTTTCACTTGTTTCTACAGAGCAATAAAACTTTCCGATTCACAAAAGGTCGTTTTACTTTTTACTTCAAAATGATAAAAATTTTCCGACTGATAAATAGTAGGCTACTTCAATTTTTTCATAGAAGATAGAAAATATTTCGATTCATGAAAAATTGTTTCACTTGTTCCTACATAGAGTTGAAAATTGTCTGAGCCATGAAAATTTTTAGATTCTAGATTCTTTAAACGATCTTTCACATTCTAACATTTCTATACTTCCAATCATTTTTATGATTACTGAGGAATTGTTACTTGATTACTGATATTTTTTTAGAACGGAAAATTTTCCGAAAAAATGCAGCGGAAAATTTTCCACCTCACATAACTAGTCACGATTTCTACTCAGCGGGTAAATAAATATCTGTGTCAGAAAGCTGTCGAAGATCACCAAAGGATTTTTTGTTACTGAAGACAAACAAAAAAGATACATCGAGATAGTATCAAAATGATGTATGAGTCGTCCATTTCCAAAACGGCTCTTGTCCATTTACAGAAAATCCCAGAAAACCGAGAAAAACTGTAGGATCGATGCGTTTTGTAGAACTGAAAATATATGAAGATGTTCAAGTTTTTCACATGAACACACTGAAGTTCTACAATATATGCAGATCCTACACTTTTTAAAGTTTTCTGGGATTTTCTGTAAATGGATAAGAGCCGTTTTTGGAAATGGACGGGGGCACATATTTACAAGTAGTCTTGAGGACTTATTTGATACTGCTGAAAAGGACGCTATGTTCAGGATTAAATACAAAGAAGATCGGTTTAACAGTGAGAGTATCGAGGGGAATCGGACAGAAGGGCCTCGGTGAGATAAATCGCTTCTCCGCAGAGGGTAAGTCCACGATTGACATCTGCATTTCCTTCGTTCAAAAACTCTCCAAGTTTGATAAACGCTAGATATTTTTGTAAGTTTCATACAGCGTTCCAAGAAGAAACAGCTTTTTTTTAAAAAAAAAATCTCCAGATTCTCAAGTGCAGACTGCACCTCCGATCTGTCTGTCCTTCCTTTCATGTCGATGGTTATATATCCTACTTGGCTAGAGAAGACGAGTTGTGCAAACCAGACGACGAGCAGGAACAACCTTTAGAAGCAAATATCTTGCGTTTTTAAACTTTTTCTATTTCGGCAAATGTGGAAGGAGAAGTGGAGAAGAGGCTTTTAGAGAGAGATGAATGATTCAGGCTAACCTTGAAGGGAGGTGAATGATTTACCTACTTCCAGTTTGCTTTGTTCTAATTCTCTCTTGTTCTCAATTAGCCTTTTATTTTATATATTCGCATCCGGTTCGCGTATTAATTTCCTCCTTGCAAAGTAGTTTATTATTTCCGTCCCCATTTATTATTTCTGGCCTTCTGGACTGGAGTTCGATACACCTTAAGTCAGGTTGTACTCCAACTACCTCATGATGCTGGATCAACAACGAAAAATGTCTGTGCTTCTGTCGGAAGTAAGACTACACACACTGAAGCCTTGCGCATTAACAATTCGTCTAAGCAGGGACTAGGTAACGTTAGTATTAAAATAAATAAATAAATATCTGTCTACTTTCTTTGATACTTTCTATTCGCTAACGTAGATAGTAAATTTTAATACATGTGCTATAGAGAAAGAACTCTAAAAGACGAAGATTACATCATGAGGTCATTTATTGACATATCGACACGTTAAGAAACAACTCGAGACTACTCTGAAAGTTACGATATTTTATTCTGAAAGTTGCGATATTTTAATGGTCGATAGTATCCTTGCCTTAGCTATAAAACACAAAATCTTCTCCTTACACGCAGCACTTGAAGATGCAAGAACATATAAATGGAATGGTGCAGATTAGTAGATTTTGGAAGTCTTGAGGGAGAAATGAACACTTACTATGGGAAACGTCGACACGATATGAACAATGAAATCCTTCACATCTTTGAAAACAGTGTCCTTTACAACAAACATAATATGCAGTGAAATGCTAAATGTAAGGTTTCTACTATCTACGTATGGCTTATTTGCAAACTTTGCTGCGATTCATTACATCCTGAGTTGAAATACAGTAACACTGAAACACTGTAAGCTCGTTAATAACAAACTTTGTTTACAGCCTGTTTTGCAACATATTGCTTTCAATATTTCACTACGCGTAGTGATCAATAATCGAAAATCACAATTTAACAATCGTTTTCGATAAGTCACAATTATTTATCGAAACTGTCACAAGTATTTAGTTTTTCATGTAAAAATATATTGTTTTGCTCAGCAAATAATAATTTCGTGTTTAATCGTTTTCGGAATCCATATGCGAAGAATCCAACAGAGGCTAATTTCTTTCAACTGAAACTGACTTTCTCATACTTTTCCCTTTCAGAACAGTTTGCCAGAGTTCCTACGAACAAAGTCCCCTAATTGCTTTTAAACTGTGGAAGAAAGATACATTAAGGATAGACAATTTTGAGTACTGTTTAGTGAGAGACAAATTTCTATACCAGCATTTGAGGCTTTATTTAATACATCAGGATCTTTGACATGTATTTTACTCATCTAAAACCAAAGGTACTTTACTATTAGGCTTACACCGAACTAAATGACCAGAAACTGAGAAAGCGTGTTTGTTATGTAACCTAAACCCATGATGTATACACTAAGATGAACCAGACGGTAGTCCTTATGTCTGATGACTTTCCTTATAATAAAGGAACTAGATGTTGAAATGTCCTACAGTCACTGTCGATTTATCCCCTAAATATCCCTTATCGATTTATCCCCGATCAACAAAAGCTGGCACGAGTTGACACTGTAACAAGCAATGTGTCAGCCTGACACATATGCATAGAGAGGGTATACCGTATTATAATAAGGATCTTTTTCCTCCTTTCATCAATATATATTAACGCTATACCTTATTTTATTTTTGATTTACTGAAGCTTATAACATGGATATTTTTCTTAAATAAAGCTTTATGTACCAATTTTAGAGGTTTCTGCTTCCTTTGCAACAGGCAAAATTAACTTCTCTGCATATACGACTTATCACTGAGAACCGACACTAACCTTCCACGTACTGAATGTTTCTTCTCAAGTGCATGTATGATCTAGCTTTACCAGATCTTAAAAGTGTCGAAATCTTCTGAGTGTCGATGTCTCCTTAAATAACCATATAACTAGTTTGATTAAAACTTATGTCAGGTTAACCTTAGAACTTATGGGAAGTAGAAAAGTTTTTTTTTTTTTTTTTTTTTTGTAACATACACTAGATAATACTTGTCTTTATCATAAATAAGAAATAAAACTCGTAACAACGAAACCACAAATGGAACACACTGATTGTAAGTAGAATCCATTTTCAGTATCACTATACTACAGGGGAGGAGAGCTTGAGCCAGGTCAACCTCCTCCGGTTGTTACTGATTATTAGTATAATGGCAAACGCTACTCAAAGTAGACAAAAAAAAAAAAAAAGCTAAATGCAATACAGCTTATTACTTGCCGAATATTTAGGAACCACTATACCGTGATATCCATTTTTATATGGCAGCGACATATTTTGCGTTATAATTTTCAAGGATATTATGAACGAAATTACCTGTGACTTATTAGAGCAGATTGCACGAAAAAAGGGAATTTATGCAATTCCTTTTGTAGACATTTATCTGAAATTCACTGATGCATTCTTCATGGTGCCATGGACTTTTATGAGTTTCCGTTGTCGAAACGAGTATTGAGTCATCAAAAGCCACGTACACTCAGTGGTGTTGGGAAAATTTGTCAAGAGGAATGTAACAAACTTCATCAAACTTTACTTCAACGCAGTTTTCTTCACTGAGAATCGAGTTACAGGGCCAAAACTAACAGGGAGACTTGTACAACTGCTGGTGACGTTGCGATTCGTTACCATAATCTGAAGCGAGCTGAAAAACCTTTCACCATTCTATCGTTGCGATATATATGTCTTCAAACTGTATCAAAATGTTCAAACACTTCGTAGTTCGTATTTTAACATAGACAATTTATTTTTTCGTTATTTATTGATTTGCTTTTCCCATTTATTAATTCATCCTCTTTCTCTGGTATTTTTCTTACTGTTATTTTGTTTGTCAACTTTTTTCCATAATCTTCTTTCATCCATCTGCAGAATCCCTCTTTTTTTCCCCATCCTCTCCACTCCAGCTCTGAATATTCATGAGATGTGTCTGTGCTAGGGAATTCTGTTTAATGAGTCCATACTTATTAACTTTATATTTCAGAAACACAGGAAATCTCTGAAGGAGAATAGAAAAATATTGCCTTTTGGGCTGTTGTAAGATTTTTATTCACTGTGCAATTTTTCCGTGAGTTTTTAAACCTCAGGAAATTACAGAATATTAACATCTATTTTTATCTGCCAAGTTATTTTATAATTTCTGTACAACTAGTCTCGGTAGCATTAGCGAATCCATTTGCCTCTGGGATTGGATGGTTGGAGGTCTCGCCTCCTGGACGAGGCTAATGACCAGGGGCGCACCCAAGGGGGGTTCAACAGGTCCGGATACCCCCAAAATTTCATAACTCGACTAACATTTGTACACTTTCTTAACATAACTATTCAGTATTTGTTTACAAGAGAAATGATTGATGAAGCCTAAAGATCTGATTTCACATCTCATCTGTATTTTTCATTTCTTCATAAAAATAATCTACTTCTATCATATTACAAGAGAACTACAATTGCATCATAGGAAATCTGAAGTATTTACATGCATCAAATGGCACGTTAATATATACAAATTTAGTTTTTGTCACTGATGCGGAGCAGTTTCAACCCGAGAGAACGATCGAAAATAAAAATGGGTCATTTGAGATATGTAAATGCATTGTGGTTTAAGATTACTCGATTGATGCAGAATTCTGTATCTTTTCTGATGTATTTCTTCTTGATAAGAGCGTCACCTGTCATGTTTTGTTTGAAGCTAGTCTCCAGCACTTGCTGCGCATGTTCGACTGGTTTCCGTGTTGTTATGGAGCGAATTCTGACTTATTATTGTGTGTGTTCTTTTGTTTAGTGCTAACTGCTAAGAAAAACGGAGGTAAGTTGTATATTAAAATACGATATTACTGTGTTACGTACTTTGATTCTGATTTGAAATTTAGAATTTCTGTTTAAAATGATGAGCTAGTGTCAGGAAGGGGAAGTAGGGGAAGAAAAGTAACGTTAGCAAAACAAAAATAGCAACAGGAAAAGAGATAAAGCCATAAGGGATCCTCAGAAGGAATTTGTTTCCTGCACAAATCCACGAAGGAGTGGACAAATATTTAGGTTAACTACAGTATATATGTTCAAAGGAAACTCATTTGCTTGTGATTCATTTCCAAGGAGTGAAAAAAATCACTTGACAAAAATCATCCTATCAACACACCAGTAATTCGCAACGATTGCATGCTAGTGACTCATGCTACCAATTTACATAAAAGTACTATAATTTCGAAAATAATTTTAGCTTTAAAACAAAAATGGTGCTGGCTGTTAGGTTCTCATTAAAAATATCGAATGCATGCGTGAACTCCAGAGCGCTATTAATAATGATAATAATAATAATAATAATAATAATAATAATAATAATAATAATAATAATAATACTTAATATTCTTTTAGGTGAAGATTGATTATTTAGAAAAGAAAACTACATTGAGTTTACATAAGTTGGTAGTCCTGCACCAAAGTTGCCGATCCTGGGGAGTTTAGTGGCCTGGGACCCACAAAGTTGAAATGACCCTCTAATGAGGGGTCCCAAATTGCTAAGTTGAAGCAGGTTCTCCTATTTCTACAGTACATGGTCATTCGTTTTTCCCTTCTACTAATGCATATCTCCCATAGTTACACAGAAAACGGCGCCCTTATCCTGCACATACCAATAGTACGTCCTAAGGTCACACATGGTCACGTAATTGTGATGTTTTGGTTAGAGTATCGGGCCAAAAGCCCCGATTTCGTGATATTGAAATAAAGTATTGACAAAACACGGGTATGCCTACTATTGAGCAGGAAATAAATTGAAGGTTAACAACAGTAGCACAACATTAACCCTCATATATATCGTATATGTTTATACATTAATGTAGTATTTTCATTATTCGATTTAAAAAATACTAAAAAGGCTTTTTTCTAGCGTGGAAGCATTGTAGAACACGTTACGTATGGTTTCACGCCTTTGTGGGTCGAGACATAGGGTGTGATGGCGTCATAACTTAAAACAAAAGAATTCTTTGTTAGGCCTATTTTTATTATTTTTGGGGTGGCTTACTTTTGCACCTATTAATAATGAAAATTTGCACACACATTCAGTGCACCCCTTAGTATTTTTCAGATCTTCTCAGATCTCTGCATTAACACAGGGGCAGTCCAGAGGTGCAAGAATGTAATAATAATAATAATAATAATAATAATAATAATAATAATAATAATAATAATAATAATAATAATAATAATAATAATAACAATAATAATTTTAACAAAATTTCCTTTTTCTCGATTTTCCCGCTAAGATACTCGACGGAAACATGCGAGTTGTACCTGTTCAAAGGTTGTTCTATTCTGAAGAGAATGAGGTACGAACCATGATCATAGTATAAATAAGGATGTCTCAGGAAATTTTTACCTGAGATCCTGTTTTAAACGGGAATTTAGGATCCTGTGGCCATATTATTTTTTGGTGGGCTTACTTTTGCACCTAGAATATTGACATTTTGCACATAGATTCTTTCAAGACAAGCAACGTGAAAATGAATGACTGCGAATACTTCTTCAAGTGGGTTATCAGGGAACACTTAGAAAGCTAAAGTAGAGACGGTTTGACGACAGGATTCACCCCCTAAAAGATAGACTTAAGAACAGTGAAATTGGTGTAATTTCATGTATTGATGCTGTTTCATATTATATCCACATAGAAACTTGATATGCTATTTCGGATGTGATAATAAAATTTATGTTCTTGTAAGATATTTGAGTTTAATTTGTCTGGAATAGAAGAGACGTTGCAGTTGAGAATAAGATAAATCCCTCTTTGTTACAGAAATGGAATGAAAATCCCCTTGTATGTTATAAGGTTAAACAGAAAAAGACCAAACGGGAATTCCCGTTCCGCCTTAAGATAGCATCCTTATCGGTTGTATGTCAAAATGTTTTGAGGGCATAAGGCGAAACGGGAAAAGGCCAAACGGGCATAAATCAGTATACTAAAATATATTCATATAAAGAGCGATAGAAAGATTCAGAGAACATAGACATACAAAGTTCGATTTATAATTAGTGCTCTCAAACGGGTCGGGTCGGGTCAGGTCAACTCGGGTCGGGTTGTCGGGTCAACTCGGGTCGGGTTGTCGGGTCAACTCGGGTCGGGTTGTCGGGTCGGGTTATTCAGGTTGGGTTGTCGGGTCAGTTCACCTTGGTCAACTGAGTTTAGGTTGAGCTTAAACTCGGCTGGAGTCGAAAGCTGCTGTTTTTCACTAGCTGCCTAATTAAAAATAGCAATTTTCAATTGATTTTATAGAAACCATAAATCTATTTTGAACACTTGCAGCTAGTGTTTTTATGGTAAATGCTTATTTTGGTACTTGTGTGTACTTTAATTTTTAAATGTGGAAGATTGATTTTACCAATCGACTGTAATATTAATATCTACGCCAATATGGAGTCTGGATTAGAACAAAACTAGAAGTTGTTTAAGCAAGGCCAAAAGAAAGATTGGATATGGACGACCAAGCCCAAGCAGGGCTGCGGTGGCTCAGTGGTAGAGAATTCATCTCTGGTGCATGTTGTCCATGGTTCGATCCCAGCTTGTGCTAAGTAGGCTATGTGGTGGAGAAACGCCGTGTAGTGGGTTTTCTCTGGGTTCTCCTGTTTCCTCCCACTTTCTTCATTCCACCATTTCATTCATTTCTCATGGTCACCGTATCCCTTAGCCTCGGTACAGAATCGAGGGACCTTAAACTGAATATTTAATTTTATTTCACCAAGCCCAAGGACATCGATACAAGAACAAGATAAAGATTGGATATGCAAGACGAATTGCATAGTAATCTTGCTCTTGGCCTTGTTCTGGTGATCACCAAGTAGCGATGAGCGTATTTTCTTGCTTTCCATATAGTATGAAAGACCATAATCAAAATCACACTTGGTCTTCATTTGTACCGATGAGGCGAGCATTTTTAGCTCTTGTATAGCATGAAAGACTACCAAGATTACGAAATGCAGGACCAAGATTTGACTAAAAGACGCAGTATTGATGACCAAAACCCAGGGTGCGAATTGTTTGAATTTCATTTGTTGGGCTGAAAGTGATGAAATAAAATCAGTACTTTATAATTAAATATCATACTGTATTTTTAAATTTTAAGTTACAAAATTCATATTATGTATCTTTTTACGTGCAACTATATATACTGTAAAATACGTTTTAATTACCGAGAAAGAAAAATCAAAGTGGCACGGGTCCCGGAATCATAAGAACCTATTTTGAAATGAAAGTTGAAGGGTTGGAAAAAATCACAGGTGTTTTCCTGTTTCCTCAACCCTTATCACTGTAGTTAAACGATTTCCTTTTGTCTCCGCCAAGAGACTCTTGCTACTGCCTTCCGAGAAGACCCCCTGCCGTCCGAGCAGGTGAGGACACCGACCTTCAAGAAAAATTTCGTCACATAGAACTAAAGCAAGAAAAAAAAATTTCTCCCACGTCGGACATTGGTATCAGTTATAAAAAGAAATAACCAAACCTCAAAAGTGCCAAATATTCATTAAGATGCATATACAGATCCCTCGCTTCATCTAGCTAGTGGTTAACGTGTAAGACTTCGGTACACGTGGTCCGGGTTTAATTCCCAATGGGAGTGCATTTTGGCGTTCACCCAGTGTCGTGACCATAGTTCTCTCAAACGGATCGGGTTGACTCGACCCGACCCGACTCGGATCGGGTCAACTCGGGTCGGGTTGTCGGGTCGGGTCAGTCGGGTCAGCTCGGGTGGGATTGTCGGGTCGGGTCAATCGGGTCAGCTCGGGTCGGGTTGTCGGGTCAACCGGGTCAGCTCGTGTCGGGTTGTCGGGTCAGGTCAATCAGGTCGGGTCGGGTCATCGGGCCGGGTCAGTCAATTCGGGTCGCGGGTCGGGTCGGGTTGATCTTCAACCCTACCCGACCCGTTGAGAGCACTATTTATAATATAAAATAAAATCTGAGTTGGTAGTTTCCACCTGTTTTTTAAAACTCTGTATAGTTTTTTTCCCATCGCCAGATTTGCTATTGGTATGATTTTTCTAAAATTGACCCAAGCTCTTTAATTTTACCAGATATAAATTAGGGTTTTAGCTTTAGTGAAAATAGCAAAACTGCTCGTGTAGAGCAACCTGTAAAACAAAAAGCTATCTATAATAATTTGAGTTCTTTTCCTTTTTTTTTTTTTTTTTTTTTGACTTGTAATATATACTATTTGAAGGCCTTATGTTTGTAACTATTTTCTCATGATAGTTGGGATGTAGTTTAGATGAGTCTCATAAATTGAGTGGCCTAAATTGTATATTGCACATCTGATATACAGGGTTGTCAAGGGTGTGAAAACGATGGAATAAATTTAGAACACTACCAAAACTATGAAATCGAGGTTTATTGGTGTGATGCATGACAGAGTGAAAATACTCCACTTTACGTGAGAGCTTCTGTGACCATTTTGGAAGGTATCATACTGGATTTTAATTAATTCAGTGAAATGGGAACTTTACGATCTGATACTATTTTTGAATTTTGGTGTGATTTCGTAATGGCGGTATGGTAGTTTTCTCTCTGTTTTTTTGCATCCTGAACGAAATTATGATCATGAATTTACAATAACAAGCTTTTGTATATGTTCTAGACCTATGTGATCAAACTTTCGTTAACAAAGAATATAGAAAACAATCTTATTTATGTCTTTAAAAAATCACTTTATTTCAAAAATAGTAGCGTATCTCACTGAATTAACTCAAATCCAGCATGGCAACTTTCAAAATGGCCGTTGAGGCTCTCATCTAATATGGAATATTTGCACTCTGTCCTGCATCACATCAAAAAGCCTCGATTACATATTTTTAGTACTGTTCTAAATTTATTTAATCCTTTCCATACCCTTGGAAATCCTGTATATATTAAGGAATATGCAACCAGCGATACAAACCAGTGTTTCAATTAATGCATGCATATGCTTCAGTAGGAGTAAAAATGCATAACATTTTGTGATTTCAGCAAAACGTTTACCTGCATAATGAATTTTATGCACACAAGTGCATTAATTAACACAGTTTTCATTATGCATTGAGTTGTATGCTTAAAAATTATGCATCTAAGCATTTTGCTGAAATCACAAAAGTTATGCGTTTTTTGTGTCAAGTAACGCGTATGTGGTTCTGTGTGTAGCAGTAATTACCAATTACTTGTCGTCTTTTCGGGCGCAGAGTAACACAGGTTTAATACTACATAGACGTATTGCATCCCCTAGAGAAAACTTTGGACCCATCCCAATAAAAAAATCTGAGTACGCGCCTGTTTGTGTCACTATATGATCTTCTACAAATGATAGGCCTATAATAAATAATATACATGTTTATGATATATTGTATGTTTTGGTAGCCTTTATTTATGAGATGCTATAATAACTGATTATAATAAGATGCTGAATAGTATGGATGCCAATAGCATCGACTATATGGAGACAAAGGGTGTACGCTCCCAAAGAATTTGTCTGTAGAGGTATAGTCCAAGCGGGAAACTCATCGCTGGAGGAAGTAAAAGGTAAGTGTTTAAAAAAAGAATGGGCAATTTCACTTCACGAAAAAAACTCATGACAGTGTGACTGCATATGTATTTGACTACCGCCTTCGAATTCCTTCCGCCATACAATTGAAATTTTTATGTTTCTACAGCAGAATAAAGATAACGTACTTTAGAATAAACTAGCAAACCCACACGTCCTGCGCAAGTGTAGGACACTATTGTTGTCTGAATGATTAAATATGATACAAAATTAAAAATATTTATGGCTAGCAAAGTAGTTTTAATAACACGTTAATAATATCTTTAATTAAGAATTTCTCGATAAATACTCGAATTTAAGACGTCCTCGAATCTAAGACGCACCACTATTTCCCTGGGTTAAATTAAGGAAAAATAGTAATATGTTTCGTTTTTACTATTACTAAATTGCTCTTTGATTTTCGGCGATGTTTATCTCCCCTCCCCATGTTGCGGGGCACGGCATGATAAAATTACCCAGGCAGGCCAAAATGTCATGTATGTTGAAAATTTGATTTAGAACGGTTGGGTGGTCCAAGAGTTAAGTTCTATTTATTTTTATATATTAATCTTCCTTTCCCCTTCAGCACTAGGTTCTACCAAGTGAAAATATTATATATATATATATATATATAAACTTTCCAGGCTCGAACTTCATTTATGTTGGAAATTTAATTAAGTTCGGTTCAGTGGTTTAAGCGTGATGAAGCCACAAAGACAGTCACTTTTATTTTTATTTTTTTACATATATGTCTCCACTTCCCCTTCCCTACAAGTAAAATGACGAAAACATCCCAGGTCCGAACCTTATCTATGTTGAAAGGTTGATGGAGATCGGTCGGGTGGTTCAAAAGTTATTAATTTTATACCCTATTCATTTTTATATATTTACCCTCCTCTCCTCTGCAACCTAAGTTCTACCATCAAAATGAAATAATAAAAAACTTCCCAGGTTCGAACTTCATCTATATTGAAAATTTGATTGAGAACGATCGGGTGGCTCAAGAGTTGTTAACTCACGAACATAGTCACTTTTATTTTTATATTTATTGATTTTTGTATATCTTCCCCTCCTTCCGATACCCTACGTTATTCCGTAAAAGTAAAATGATAAAATCCACCCCAGGCATAAACGTCATCTATGGTAAAAATTTGATCGAGATTGGTCGTTTGGTTCAAGAGTTATTAAGTTTTATTTATTTTTTTATAATTCCCCCTCCTCTAAGTTCTACTGTCGAAGTCAATAGCTAAAAACACTCCCAAGTCAGAACTGCATCTAAGTCGAAAATTTGATCGAGATCGGTCGGATGGTTCAAGAGATTAAGAGTCACAAACATAGTCACTTTCGATTTGGATCTGAAGTTTTATGTTCACAGACACCGCTATTAATATATACATGATGATACAGCAGAATAAAGATAACGTTCCAAATACTACAACCCTTAATAAGTGAAATGTTGTGTTGCTAAAAATCTATGAGAATTGTTAGAAAAACTTTAAAGCCGTAGAAAATATTTTTCTCAACATGAGAAAACTGTAGTTGAGCTACCACGCCTAAGGTGCGTACGTTAACTTCTTAGCCACAAGGGTGCTCTAACTAATCGGCCATCTCGTATCTCGCTCCATTGTTTTAAATACGAAAGGGGTCATGCAATATATCACACTGGGCTAGAATTTTAAGGGGAATACAGTAGTGAAGTCTAAGTTGCCACACGTTTATATTTGCAAGACATAATGAAATGGCATATTGATATCAGTTTGTTGGTTCCGAGATTTCTTACGAACAGTATCTTTTTGAAACAACTATAGTACAGAAGGTATAACGTCGTACGCTTCCCGCGGAAAGTTGTAGGGACGTTTATGGGGGGTGACCAGCTTGGTTACTCGTGGTTCGCTGAGCGCAGTAGATGGTTGGTGGTGATTGGCTACCCTTTTACCACACCCCAAGTGACGAGCAGGCGCAAGCGTGGGAAGCTAATGATGTTATACCTTCTGGACTATAGTCAGAAAAATTCAATGTACGCTAGTGAGAACTTCGGCAGTAGCTACTTATGAAGAGTATAATCAGCTTGAAATCGGTTAACTTGTATCGTGCAAAAAATATGTAAATAGGAATATGGTGAATTGATAAGACTTTTTGGCCTAATATTTCATGAGAAACTAACACAGTTATTTTCGACACAAAGTTAACTGCAACATTTATCAGTCTTGTATGAGATTATGCGTGAATGTAATGATGAATATATTGGTTTGATTTGATTTGATATTTGGTTTGATTTGAGAAACTAGTTTTATCCGTTCTCTTAGTAGTACTTTCTGTGCGTGTTTGTGTACGTCTGTGCGCAAAGAATAAATATCTTAGTACGGCACTCTCACACTGATTTATCCCATTCATTCCTGACGTCGCAGATCCATCGAGAATTTCTCATCAGGATAATCACTTACACGGAAATGCTATTTCATTATGTCTTACAAATATATATATATATATATATATATATATATATATATATATATATATATATATATATATATATATATATATATATATATATATATATATATATATATATATACTTCAGTAGCGTATTTCTCTTAAAATTTCAACTTAGTTTGACATATTACATGCATATTTCATGACCACCTTCCTATTTCAAACAATCAAGCGAGATACAAGATGGCTGACTTTAAGATGGCGGCCATTACAAGCCTACCCTCTAACAGATGTCTACTTCCTCCCGTTGTCTATTAATATGTGTTTGTTTTTCATCCTTGATATTCCCCACTTCGCTACCAAGTTCGGTCAACAAAATCGATTTCGACGTCGCAAGGCTTACTAGTAAGTTTGTACCGAAATACAAATAGGAATTTGCTCATGTGCGAAGTAATAAATGAAAGTCACTTTCAACCTATTTTATGCATTCATAATATGCGTGATTTTCTTATCACTCTACAGTTCCATGTCTTCGGTGCGATATTATGTTGAAATTAATACTTAATTGTATATTATTTTGAATTAAATACTGTGGCTAACATTGTAGTTTTTGTAAAATATTTGCTTTTTCTTATTTATTTTAGGCAATTTCTTTCTAGTAAATACACTCATCCCTTGGTTTTACAGACTTCAATATAACGTACTTCGAAAGTAACGGACAAAATCTAAAGCAACCGATTCAGTCTTGGAAGTCCTGATTTTAAACTAAAAATGTTGGCATTACCCTGTTATTATGGATATTTACAATGTATTGGGTATTTTACAATTAGATTGAATAGAAGTATAGTACTGCATTTTATTCTTTCTTTCGTAGTGTAAGTGTGAAAATTACTCATTACAAACTTAGTGTCGGAAATCACGGACCGTTATTTTACATGTTTTTTATTTTTCATTTCATTTTGGTTAAATTTAGGGAATTAGTGTAATCTTCTTAGTAAGCGTATTTTTTTAAAAACAAACTTGCTTTAATTCTTAATATTTCTTTTGTTTCATTGTCTTCCTTGCAGTAACGAATAGCAATTACAGTTGTTACATTATATATTTATTCTGAAGCAAGCTACATAGATTTCCATAATTAATTTTCATATTATTTCTATATTGATTTCTATACCAGTAAGCAATCCTTTGTATCTATAGAAACGCAAATGAATGGAAATTACAGGCTTTTGTACGTATGAACATTTTATATTTATTGTAGAACTTAAAAAGTTCAACTGTGGAAGCAAACGTCTATTGATAGAAATAACTCACCAAGAGGCACATTTTCATTGTATTGTAAAATTCATGACTGAGAGAGCTGTACCTGACCGAAATAGCAACTCTAAAAGCACGCTTAATCAGCGCTACAAGACAAAAGGAAACAAAAGAGATCGAAAGGGGAGGGGTAGTGGCCTCTTTGCGCAAACGCCGTGCTCTCCAACTGCAAACAATTCCACAGCTCCTGGCCATGACAGCAGTTGGGATAATGAAGAAGTGGCACGTGCTGGGAATCGCGACATAAGCTTTGGCCGAAAAAGCATCCTCGGCACCGCAGCAGCCCACCTACACCAAAACCAAGACTTGAGGCCGCTAAGATGAGAGTCAGCCGGTGGAAACGGAGAAATAAATGAGAAAGTGGGATGAACACTGAATGCAATTGAAAAAGGATTACTCCTGTTGAAGATTCTCGGGATGTTGCACAGTATCCATCATCGATATTTCCCAGGAGCAAAATCGTTAACTCCAGCGATCTGGGAAGGAACGGTCTTGACTACACAACACAAAATCAGTTGCTCCAAAGACAATTCAACCACAACCTTCTAAGCGGCATTGTGACTCACACAGATAAAGTACTCTTTCATTACTAAATACACTCACAACATTCTTGCTCTTTGGTTCGTCAGTGTATTAAAACGCAGTGTTCGAAATGGGAAAAAAGCAGAGGCAGTATGTTTTATTATGACTTTGACTCAACATAGCTGTTATTTATATATATTGTCTTGATCACTGAAAAACCAGAGACGGCATGTCCTCATTACTGAAAAACCAGAGGCGGTATGGCATACCACCGCATACCGTCTCACTTCGACCACTGTTAAAACATACATTTAATATTTTTTCTTATGTTCGAACTATTGCGTAAAAACAAAGGCAAGTTACTATACATAGTATTAAGGTGTAGAAGAATATGATACAGGGTGATATAGGGTAATAGCTGCGATATTTTCCTTGGGCTACAAATTTACACAGAACAGGGTTTCTCGTCAGTGTATAATTACTGTTAGCATATCCTGTATTCGAAAGAGAGCCATGTTCAATTACCGGTGAGAGATGAAAGGATGAAATTCCTCGTTCAGCTGTAGATCCATATCTTATACAACCTCGATGTCGAAAAGAACATCAAACTGAAAATTAATCAACCAAGTGTTTTTTATTTTTTATTTTTAGTATTTGATTTATTTTTCTTAAAAGTAAATTAAACAGTTTATTGCCTTCAGTAATCTCATAGGACTTCTGGAAATATTATGATGTTTTGGGGATTCTGATGCTTGCAAATTTCATTTATTTGTGTATTTATTTATTACTTCTTATTTCTTTCTTTTAGTTCATTTTTTCTTATTGTAATGAAGCTGATGATTAGATATATTTTTTTTTTCAAAAACAAATTTAATATGAAATAAACTTTCTCAACCGAGACATTTATTTGCTTTCGGTGTTCCAAATGATAACATTTCTTCCTTTTAGTATAGACGGTAGTTACTAATTTGTAGAAAGGTTGAATGATGATTCTTCTCTCTTCATTATCAGAAATCAAGGATGTCATTAAATCCAAACTCTTCGTTTCCAACAAATTGTTCGAATATTTTTAAAAAATTCATTGACTGAAATTCAATCAGAACTATGACAATAACGAATGCACGAAAAGTTTATTATTAATTTAACTCTTTGTTTGCTGCTCAAGGATGATTATATGCAAATAGCAGAATCGTGTATCGAATTACAAAAGCAGATAGTACCAGTAGCGGTCGGTGGATTGTGGTTTCGGGTGTTGCAGTAGGAACGATCGGAGACAGAAGATATAAACTGAACTCATTGACTAATTAGCATAACTTTAGATTCAAATGCTATGTGGCATGTGAAATTAAATAGAATTATGATTTTAAAAAATAAAATAAAAATAATGCGGAACATTTTATCCGATTAGTCACCTTAATTAATTTGTAAGTTCATTCTCCTCTCTTTGATTGGAGTAAATTTGTCTAATACATGGTAGTTGAACTCTGGTATTCCCATTATGAGGTCTTTTTCGATGGAAAGCATAACCAATGGTGCTATCCTTTCTTGGAACATTCAATTCCTTAAAAGTGTCAATTCTTTTCGATGTGGAAAAAGCCCTGTCTCCTTTTGCTGACGTCATAAGTACAGTTATTTTAGAAGCTTTGTAGATTCACTAAATAATTCTTCTAGATTATTGCGAACAATTCATTCTAACAAACCAATCCCTGACAGTGATCCAAATTCCTCTGCAATGTAGACTGAAGACAGTTTGTGGCAGAGATTAGTGTTATAAAAAATAAATTGAACACTCTTTATTCACAGTTTATCTAGGAAAATTTAAAACACATTGTAGAAATATATCTAAGGCAAACAACATTGTTGCCGTAAGATGTCCTGTGAATTTAAACCAGATTTTTTTCGAATACTCTTCTGAATTGTCCTTTGCTTGATTTGTCTAAGCCTTAACTGCAAGTTTTTCCTCGGTGGAGAGCTGGGCAAATTGCTTTTGTTTAAATATACATGTATATATTCAGAAGTCATGATATAGAATTCATTCAGAATTTGTAGGTTATTTACAGAATTAGAGCAAACACAACTCAAGTAAATCTAATAATTACAAACCAAAACAGCTGATTCAGCAAAAAGCAGATGATACAAAAGAGGTATATGAATTATGAATGTCACACATACACCAACCCACCCACGTGCGTAAAAAAAAAAAAAAAAAAAAAAAAAAGCTACATTCCAAATCCGTCTTGGTTGTAAGCAATGCGCGATGAACACAATATACAGTACTTCCACACGAGGCGAAACAATGTTTATTAATGTGATACGTTCTGGAAAGCAAACTTTGAAACCCATCAGATGTAGGATGAGCATGTAACAGAAGCCAAAAGTCAAAGAACGTCAAAACAAACAGCATTGCCAGTTCTACACTCAGAAATATTTGCTGGGAGGGGTCCAAAGTATTTGAAGGGATCCAATACGTCTATGTAATATTGAACATGTCTAATTCTGCACCCGAAAAGACGATTACTGTAGTTAATTACTGTCACCTATATTATTTTCTTTTAAAAAAATCATAAAACGATTTATTTTTATAAGGAAAGAAATGAAGTGAAATCTTTGAGTTTTACGTCCCACGGTTATGCCGGTTAGGCTCAAGAAGACGATGATGATGAGAAATGAATGAAATGGTGAAATGAAGAAACGGGAGAGTCTCGAGGAAACCTACGCACGAGGTGCTTGTCCACCACAAAGTTCACTTGGCGCGAGCTGGGATTGAACCAGGAACCCCTTACACCAGAGTTGAACGCTCTGCCATGGAGCCATCGAGGCCCCATAAGAAAAGAAAGAGTACATGATGAGGCGTAAAATAAAATATTTAGCCTATATCAATCATTTCTCTATTAAACAAGCATAGATTGTTAAGAAAGTCTACAAATGTTATTTGAGTTTGGAAATTTTTGAGAGGTCCGGACCCGGTGGACCCCTCTCTCGTGGCTGCGCCCCTGAGCATTTCATTTGTTTTCTGCTCTACTACATATTTTCTTTCTTATTTTGTAATTCTGCGATCACTTTAAAAAAATGTCATTATGTTGGTTTTCTTCAGTATAGATCTGTAATTTAAAAATATGACTGCATAAAAATAAATTCCATTTGTAATTGGTAGTGAAATAAAATTCAGAAATCTTATTTAGCACGAAAGACCTTCTCATTCACTGGAAACCGTGCCGCCTTGTTGCAGAAGCACTGTAACGACAAAACCCTTTAACTTCTGAGATAGGGGAAAGGAGACTTAATATCGTTGCAGTTGCCGTGTTGTAGAAATCTGGTCGTTGTATGCTCTCTGCAACGCAGTATAAATTTGGAGATTCTGTGCCGCATTGTTTTTCGCTTTTTAAAACGGATTTTACAGTTATAGAAGTAAAAAATATGTTATTTAAAGTATATGAGAGTATTAAAAAGTATTTTTCCCCTGTTCTTTACTACTATTGCTAATAATATTTTTTTTCTCGAAATACTTTGGTCGTTGCGCAACGCCACTGGATAGTACTCGGAATACGTATAATACCTGATCGTGTCCATTATACAGGGTAGCCCATTTTAATCTTTCCACGGAAATATCTCGAAAACGGTTCAACATAAATGAAACAAACAAAAACTCAAAAAGGAAATGTCATAGGGCATATCGAATGGTGTTATCGCGGTGTCCCACAGGGCCGCCCTTCAGGGGGGCCCAGGGTCCAACTTTAAAATTTTAAATGGAAACATAGAGCAAGTGATACCTCGTTCGATAGACCTTTAAAAACTAAAAAACGTAGTGCCAAAAGATTTTTCATATCGGTCACCGTATTCAAAATGGCCTCCAAGACATTAGGCGTCACAGGCATTACTATTACTTTGAAAAAGTGTCCTGTTCCCTCCACATACCATGTCAATGATTCCTCTATCACACATTCTGCTAGTCATAATGATCTCGGTGTCATCTTTGAATCAAAACTCACATTCTCTGACCACATCTCCTCAATACTTAAGAATCCATTGCGCATGTTGGGACTTCTTTATCGATTTACTGAACTACGCACTGTTTCGTCATTAGCAACTTTTTATAAAACTTTAATAGCGCCCATGATCGAATACTGCTCTCCCATATGGGCCATGGCAACACCTACACATCTCTCCAGACTTGATTCTAATCTTAATTTCTTTATCGCTGTAATCCGTTTTCGTGTTCCAGAAAGTACGCAGAATTATCTCTGACCTGAAATATCTTCATAAAATAGTTAATGGAAACTTAAGATCGGAAATATTACTTCAGGAACTATCCTTACGTGTCCCTTCCCGCATCACCCGGAATACCCACCTATTCCATCTTGCCCGTCCTAGGTTGGCAATTATACAGAGGTCTCTTTCTTATAAAATACCAAACTGTCATAATCAAGTAGCAACTGATGTAGTCATTTTTTCAAGCTAAATGGCGTTTGAAAGAGTAATTAAACGAGTTTTGACGGAATAATATTACTTTTACATTCTTTTTTGACACTGTCCTATATTGTTGTTGTTATTATTGTCTTGTTTTTTCTTTCTTTTGTTAACATTTCCCTGTGTAAAATGGCAAAGTTATGCTATATCTGGGAATATGTTCAATAAATAAATAAATAAATAAATAAATAAATAAATAAATAAACCGAAGAAAAACTCAAATAGGAAAGGTCATGGAGCACATCGAATGGTATTGTCGCACTACCCCCCCTTGGGGGCCCCAGAGCCAAATGTAAAATTTTAAATGAAAACATGGGGCGAGTGATACCTCGTTCACATTGCAAAAACTGCAATGTTCGACAATTTTATTTTGCATTTCAGTTGATTGATTTTTGCATGAAATCATTGCATGCAATATAAATGGAAGGTACCGTTTAACACGAATTTTACCTACTTTTTCTCATTACAGAGACATCTATCTCTTATAAAAACACATTTCAGATAATTTTGTTGCGTAGATCTAATTTCCAAAAACTAAGGTTCTCATTTGCAATTTCACCATTCCTTCCCACTTCAGAGGTTGCAGCGATATTTTTCTAGGAATTAGATTTTCTCCTTTGCATTAAGTCACTTTTATTTCATCATCTTTTACTCTGCTGCATCGTTCTCGAGCCGTGCAATAATAAATACCCTCTATGATTTACTATACGAGTTTTATTCTGTTCATTTATCTCCAATCGTTTTCATATTATAGTACTGGACGTTTTATCTGATACAGGAACCATGTCAGAACTTGGCGTGAGTCAATGAAAACTTGACCCACGACCCACTGACCTACCATTCACTCTGACCCACCATAACCCACCACCCACCGTGACCCACTTTGACCCACCACCTACCATGAACCACTCTCATCCACTGTGACCTACTCTGACTCACCAAAATCCATCGTCATCAACTCTGACACCTGATCCACGGCCTCTTCTCTACTGACTAAATAGTCGGGAGGCAGAATCTGAAAAAGTCTCCAAAATAAGAAATTGGATCAACCCGAGAGAGTAAAAGCAACCGGTGGTTCTAAATCATCAAATCCACTACCCTGATCATTTCTAGACAGCCGGCCGCTTGATGCGAGTGGAAGGTCCCCCCGTACTCCCCCACCACATTTACTGAAGCTAAAAATTGAGCGTTTAAAATAAATGAGCGTTTAAAATAAATGAGCGTTTAATGCCATATCTCCGAAACTAATCAAGATATTAATGAATTTCTTTTTCCGGTTTTATTTTGAAGGTGTGCTTTACAATTTTATCTATTCATGCTTTCGATAGACCCAACGGGTTTTCGGAAAATTTAACTTAAACATTAAAAACTTACATATTTTGTCCTTAATATTTTAGTTTTTGCCCTGTATCTCCCCAATGAGTTGAGATATGGAAAAAGCATCCGTAATTAAATTTGTAGACCATTAAATTATCTTTCCAACGGTACCAATATTCTTAGGTTTACTTCCAGAAATAGCCGTACAGGGAGGTAGGTTTGAAGGAAAGTGCACTTTGATTCGAATGCTGATGCTTCGAATGGTACCACTGAATTACAGCTCACGTCAGTCAATAAAGGTTTTGTTTCCGAGATAAAAGCTGATTTTTCCCCCAGTATTTGAAGAACAGTTCTCACCATTCTCCCTTGAGCTCTCCTGCACTGTCATGATCATTTCTAAATCTCCAGTCATTTGATACGACCCTGCGTTAAGGATCACAAAATTTTGAGATAACTTAGAGATGTCTTTTATAGTATTAAAATCCATTTACAGTTGATATTTAGGTTGATTCAGATTTTTCAACTCTATTTGTGTGCAGTATTTCCACCGGTCGTTGAAAATAATTCATTATTTCTTTAACAAAAACGGTAAGAACGTATGTAGAGATGTCTTAAGTGAGGGCAAACACTATTTACAGGTGATTGATAACATCGTTGTAAACCTGAAGGATATTTCTAAAATCAAGAATGGTCTGTATTTTCTCAATGGTTACTTTAAAAACTGTTTTTGCAGAAACCTCAATAACTCAATTTGTATGTAATTTATGAGAATATTACATCGAACTTCATTAAATACTTACTAATTAGTGGAAACAAGCAAAACTATAATAATATTCTACATTATCATATCGAATATGTGCAAAATTACATATTTCTTTAGTTTTTTTGAATCCTCATCAGATGAATCATTATCTGGTACATAAGTGTTTATAAGTAAGTTATAACACTTGTTACGATTACAGCTGTAGATTTTCATGCACTCCACTGAAGCCCGCACACACTTGCAATTGTTAATGTCCCACGTATGTTTACATGTACAAGATTTTAACTCTGGGCAACTTTTAGCCATAGACTCCTGAGTAGTCCATTTGGGTACCAATTTTTCATTCGTAGTTTCCCAACCAAAATGTTCGAGTTGAAGGGTGTGTGGTGATGAACCCGAAATATGGTTATCTTTGCTCTTACTTGAGTGAAGTTGAAATTTTGGGATTAATAGACACTTTTCTCCTCTTGGATTGCTTCGAGTTAGCAACGAAAAAAGGAAAATACATAAAACGATGAAGATAACTGATATTGCCATTACTGCGCAATTTTTATAGGAAGTTTACTCAATGAAGGTTATTGATAGTAATCGAACAGGATACCCAATGCTCAATCATAACTTCAACAACGCAATAATGAGAGGAACATTAATCAGTATTTACGGATGTTTGGAAAATTCTTATACATGACATTGAATCATCCGTACACGTGTATATGTATCATGCATCGTATCCTGGGTGCGGCACGTACTAAGAACCAATGAGAAGGCAAAAGGGCAAGGTTTCCATATTTAGTTATCTGACGCAAAGTATGGTCTGATTATCACAAGATTTAGGTGTATCCCTCGAGAATACTTAAAAAGGCCTCAAGGCCTCCTGAGTGTGGACTCCGTTAGCTGATTCGATTGAGAGATCAGTCATCGGGTGCTCGAAGCTGTCGAGTTCACAGAGCGAAGTTCATCGGAGAGCAACTTGTTACTTAGTTGTACAAGACACCAATCAAAGTATGTAACAGAGATTACTATAAAACCATTTTCATTTATAAGGATGTCATATCACATTTCACAATGATTTGTCTACCTACAGTAAAGCTTTCACGATTAAGAACAGCAGTCGTATAATTGCATTTCGTCTTCTATCCTCAAGGAGATATAATAATTAAGATGTTACTTATTCATTATAAAGCAGAATTTAAAAGTTTTATGTTGCTTTATTAATCATGTAATAAAATTCAATTAGTATTAACAGGAGCCTTTATTCTTCCCCTAGATTAAGTTCCCATTATTCCCAACTATTTCTTGGTGTAAAATTTAGTTTAATTTCCTTTCGTGACAACCGCTAAATATTTAGCGTGAGCAGTTCTCCAAGTATGTGGGAAATAAACGAGCAGGATGAAAATAGAGTTGAGTTGATTTTAGTTTAGCGTCCCTTTCAGCAGCGAGGCTATATGGGACGTGGACCTACTGATTAACGTGGAATCCGAACCACATGAAGGATGAAAATAGAGACCTGCACCATCGTCACAGAAGTCAATATTCGAGTCGCTGGCATGCCGCTAAATGTATGTTTGGTTGTCTCGCTTGATGTGGAGCATTAGAGCACACCTCATGGATGGAAGATGGCCTTTTTGTGACCGACCAACTCAGTGCAGGCAGCACTGATCGAAGATTTTTGTGAATCGGTGTAGAGATAAACCACAAATTCTTCTGCACGTGCTATCGTCTCATTATCTCAGATCCTAAATTACTTGGCAAGTATGATTTTTTACAATACATATATTCCATGCTTTCTGTTTTCCAATGTCTGCGAACTGACTGGTGGTGATTTGGCGGATATTTTTGTAAAATGTGTGCTGAACTTTCTAAACATGGCGTGCTGAGAAATTGATGATTTATTCGACCACTACAGTTCATGTTCTATTAAAGAAGATACAAGATTTAGGCGAACAGCAAGCATTTACTGACAGATCAGGAAAAATATTGAAGGTCGAGATTGTCCTTTTCCTCAGGATTGGAAATGTTTTATTGATTTACCTGAAAACAAATCTGACTTCGCAGCGTTTCTTTCTTTAGAGCTGATTAGGTTCTGTAGGCAAACATTGAGAGACGAACAGTTAGTTGTCACATCGGGTGGATTTACAGACTTATTTCACGTGGGTTCATCACAAGAAGAAGACCTACCATTTCTGAAATATAATCATGAATAGGCTGATACAAGGATAATACTTCACGCATACCATGCTTTCAGCTGCTGTTATAAGTAGCTGCTCATTGTTTCCAAAGACACCGATGTTCTTGTTCTATTTATACATTTTTTAAAACAATTAAGGCAGAAGAATATGGATGTCTACTAGAACAACAATAAAATTACAATTTGTAAAATGAACACAATTCTGAAGGAGACCAGCGATTAAATATGCTATTCCTTGCCAGCATTCCATGTACTTACTGGAAATAGCACCACCAGTCAGTTCGCACATTGGGAAACAGAAGGCATGGAATATATATTGTAAAAAATTACACTTGCCAAGTAATTTAGGATCTGGTAATGTGGATGATGAGACGATAGCACGTGCAGAAGAATTTGTGGTGAATCTCTACACCGATTCACAAAAATCTTCGATCAGTGCTGTCTGCACTGATTTGGTCGGTCACAAAAAACACCGTCTTCCATCTATGAATTGTGCTCTAATGCTCCACATCAAGCATTTTAAAACAATTAAGGCAGAAGAATATGGATGTCTACTAGAACAGCAATAAAATTACAATTTATAAAATGAACACAATTCTGAAGGAGACCAGCGATTAAATATGCTATTCCTTGCCAGCATTCCATGTACTTACTGGAAAGAGCACCACCAGTCAGTTCGCACATTGGGAAACAGAAGGCATGGAATATATATTGTAAAAAATTACACTTGCCAAGTAATTTAGGATCTGGTAATGTGGATGATGAGACGATAGCACGTGCAGAAGAATTTGTGGTGAATCTCTACACCGATTCACAAAAATCTTCGATCAGTGCTGTCTGCACTGATTTGGTCGGTCACAAAAAACACCATCTTCCATCCATGAGGTGTGCTCTAATGCTCCACATCAAGCGAGCACATCTTCAAACATACATTTAGCGGCACGCCAGCGACTCGAATATTTACTTCCTTCAACTCGAACATTTTGGTTGGCTAACTACGAATGAAGAATTGGTACCCAAATGGGTTACTCAGGAGTCTCTGGCTAAAAGTTGCCCCGAGTTAAAATCTTGTACATGTAAACATACGTGGGACACTAACAATTGCAAGTGTGTGCAGGCGTCAGTGGAGTGCATGAAAACCTGTAGCTGCAATGGTAACAAGTGTTATAACTTACTTATAAACACTTATGTATACCAGATAATGATTCATCTAATGAGGATTCAAAAGACGAAACAAATATGTAATTTTGCACATATTCGATATGATAATGTAGAATATTATTATAGTTTTGCTTGTTTTCAGTAACTAGTAAGTATTTAATGAAGTTCGATGTAATATTCTCATAAATTACATACAAATTGAGTTATTGAGGTTTCTGCAAAAACTGTTTTTAAAGTAACCATTGAGAAAATACAGACCATTCTTGATTTTAGAAATATCCTTCAGGTTTACAACGATGTTATCAATCACCTGTAAATGGTGTTTGCCCTCACTTAAGACATCTCTACACATGTTCTTACCTTATTTATATTTTCTGCTTTTTCATTATGGTAAGATAAACGTTTTTGTTAAAGAAATAAGGAATTATTTTAAACGACCGGTGGAAATATTCCACAAAAATAGAGTTGAAAAATCTGAATCAACCTGAATATCAATTGTAAATGGATTTTAACACTATAAAAGACATCACTAATTATCTCTAAATTTTGTGATCCTTAACGTTAAGTATATGACATACACAGGTACGACTCAGAAGCCAGATAGAGTCCCGTAACTAGAGCGTGGTATCCAGGGGCAGACCACCCCAACATCTTCTCGCCTCAGTTGCTTGAAAACGCTCACCTTTGGGTCTAGTTTTTTTCTTGCATTATATTATGCTCGTCTTATAGTTCAAACTAAGCAAGAGAAAAATATTTATTTATTTATTTGCCATCAACACAACAGGCATAAGCCCAATTATAGTGTTGCTGTATTACATAATACATTTACAATAGTTTTCTTAAACATAGAGTCCATATTGCAGATGTCAATTTCTTTATGTTTGATACATATTTTGTTATAAGTAGCACATATTCTCCAAATTGGTGATTTCAATAATAAGTTGGTCCTTGCTTTTTTTGCAATAAAACAGACCGGAGTTATTAGCACAAGTTTTAAGTGTCGGGACATGAAAATTTAATGTTGATATAAGATCCGTACAATTTAATTCGTTTTATGAGATCCGTACAATTTAATTCGTTTTGTACTATTTTATGGAGAAAAATCATATCTGTCACATTTCGCCTTTGTTCAAGTGTAGGGATACAGAAGTTGTCTATTAATGTTAGATGATTTTCATAATATGGATAGATTCCAGTTGTCTTGTACGTCAAGTATTTGATAAATTTAGATTGGACCTTTTCCAGTTGGTGTCTGTATTGCTGTTGTGATGGGTTCCAAATCACAGCAGCATATTCCAGTTTTGATCGGATCGAAGCCATTCGCAAAATTGTTAGTACGCGAAGAAGGATTCGTGAATGTTCCAAGAACATTCTGAAACTTTTCATCAACTGATTTACGTGTGACTGAAGATTTGTGTTTTTCAATGCTTATGTGGTGTGTAACAAAATTGTGCCTCTCAGCGAATACCACCAATTCACAAAACAGTACAGAACCATCTGTTAAAAGTATACTACAGTCAAACTTACTCATAATTTTTATCTTCTTTTTCCTAGAAAGGCCTACTTTCGACATCTTGAATCACTGAAATGCACACCAACAGCACTTATGTGTCACACACGCCAGTGACTTACAATAACTGTCTATACCTGATTACTTCTTTAAAGTAAATGTTTTAGTGTATCATTCAAAATTCCGAGAACTGACACACTAGCATCTCTCCTCTACTTTTCACATTCTAACGGCAATAGATTGCAGTTATTATCACACACTGTGATCGCTTGGCCAGACAAGAGCGAGCCAAAACTTTGTATGATGTCATTTACGCGTGGATAAAGAGCAGTGAAAGAGGAAATTGGAAATAGTAACAATTTGCTTCTAAATTGTAAAATTGCACTCTTCCTGAAAATATCATGAAAATTGTAATATACGGTATTTATTGCATTTTGTAATTCATTCCAGGCGTTACTTATAGAAGTAAAGCAAACAAGGACCAAGAAATGGTCCGTTATTATTTTAGGCTAATATTCGTTTAACATATTTAATCGTTCAGAAAAATAAAATTATTATTTTTGTTTGTTTCTTTATTCACGAGGTTTTGTTAGGTTATAGTAGAAATAATACAATTAATGCGTAAATTTTGACTAAACATACAAAGAATTAAAAAAAAAAAAAAACTAGCCTACTTCCGAAACATAGTTGAGTCCATCTGTTAATTTCTACAAATGAAGGATGACTAAATATTACAGAAGCACTACTAAAAATTACTAAAGCAGATTTAAATATTACTAAAAATTACTGAAGCAGAATCGAGAAACGAAGCTCGATGACCATGTTTTCAAGACGACATAGTGAAAGACATCAGAAGAACAAATGGAAATCACAATCATTTCTTACTTTGAGATGTAGACTGCTCAGACTCTGATGCAGTACCTAGATGCTATTGCTTATTGTGTTCATCTGCAAAATAAAGAGTATGATGTATCTTGTATAGATGTTCGGAACTTCTTGTACTTACTGCATCAGAAGTAACTATTTGTCGTACTTACTTTGTTATATGAACAAATATGGTCTGTGAATGTATTTACAAGCCTTCCGGCATCAAGTTCATAACAAAAAACGGAAAAATGCAAAAGGAGATTTTTCCGATTCTCTTTACGGTGCATTCCAAGCGAAATCAGTACATGGGGGTAATTGCACGTCTTCGATATTGCTCGTGTTTTGGTATGTTATGAGGTGTCAAGAGAAGTGTTAAAATGCGAAGTGGCAGATGTTGATGGTTCACCGTTTCCAAGATAGAGGGCACTGAACATTTGGAAAATGCTCCAAACATGCATATATTAAAATATGTATTTGTAGTTACAGTTTGGTGAAAGTGAGAAACATGAAACTTTGTCCACATAGTCACAGTACACATAGTAATACAGAGGAGCATACAGAAAAGTAAGAAACCAATATCGCCAATGTTGACATCACAGTGGTGGGTCAAAGATATAGGTCATTAACGCAAAAGTAACCCAAACTTGGTCATCTTTATGGAGTAGAAGGGGAAAGAACCCCTAACCGTTATTTTGTGACTGACAACTTTAGACCTTCCTCAGAACATCGGTGTATATTTCAGCAGATAGTATGTTGCCCCTTCCTGTGTATGGATGCTATTGTTAGTCAATGTTGTCAATATCGGTCATATTGCAAAAGGATCTGGAGAAAAATTGTTCAGCATGTGGGACAATAACCTACCGTAGTATGTCCCTTTGCACATCAAATATGATTTGGTGGTTCACAGTATTGTCCGAGTTATCAAAGGTGCAATATTATGATGTTCAGATAATTAAAAACATAGTCGAATAGTACACGTAATATAGATATTTGTTCATCACAAAAGACATATTAACAAATTGGTAGAGATTCAAAATTAATGCTTACAATCTCATATAAAAGGAAAGCATGTTAGTGATGATTATGCAATAGTGGTAAAAATCAGTGTCAGCCCGGCAATCCTGTCTGGTAGCAGAATTCATTCTAGAACATTGTATTTGCCATGTTTGTTTCAGTGTATCGTACTAGTTTGAATGTGTTGAGTGGTGTGTAAGACAAACGTCATTCTAACTGTTGTTTTGTGCTCTGTTGCAGAAATGTGCTAGTAATACAACCATCAGGCAGTGCTATGTTGGACTTGTAATTGAAGACAGTTGTGACAACATGTTGTACGGCTCGCCTGCAGACACATATATCATAAGACACCTGCCAGAGGACCAGCAGCAGCTGCTGAAGATGAGAGTGTCTGCAATCATTACAACTATGTGTGAGCACCACAAGAAAATATATCTTGCAAAGTACCACCATTTGTATGGACGGGCCTTCTGTGATCCCACACATGTTCATAAGAAGGTATTAAGAAAGAAACTGAAGGAAATCACTGTTAAGTTTGCGAAGAAACACAGTACACAAGAAATAAAATTATTTCTTGGTAATCAATAAGCACCCCATGTCATAAAAGATTATCTATACATGGCATGCCAAATGACTTGGTAACAAGACATATCAAACATGCTCAACATGTATCGGACGATGCTACATGTAAGAATGACGACATGTGTGTGTGTGCAGATGAGCTGTATGACCTGTTGTCACAACTGTCTTCAATCACAAGTCCAACATAGCACTGCCTGATGGTTGTATTACTAGCACATTTCAGCAACAGAGCACAAAACAACAGTTAGAATGACATTTGACTTACACACCACTCAACACATTCAAACTAGCACGATACACTGAAACAAACTTGGCAAATACAATGTTCTAGAACGAATTCTGCTACCAGACAGGATTGCCAGACTGACACTGATTTTTACCACTACTACATAATCATCACTAACATGTTTTCATTTTATATGAGATTGAAAGCATTAATTTTGGATCTCTACCACCTATTGGTATGATAATATGTCTTTTGTGATGAACATATGGGCTTCAATCATAGACATCTATATTGCATATACTATTCAACTATGTTTTTTCATTATCTGGCACAGGAAGAGGCAACATACTACCTGCTGAAATATACACCGATGTTCTGAGGGAGGTCTAAGGTTGTCAGTCACAAAATAACGGTTAGGGGTTCTTTCTCCTTCTACTCCATAATGATAACCAAACTTGAGTCATTTTTGCATTAATGACCTATACCTTTGACCCGTCATTGTGATGTCAACGTTAGTGATGTTGGTTTCTTACTTTTGTATGTTCCTCTGTATTACTATGTGTACTGTGACAAAGTTTCATGTTCCTCACTTTCACCAAACGGTACTACAAATATTTTAATATATGTACGTTCAGAGCATTTTTCACGTGTTCAGTGCCCTCTATCTTGTAAACGGTGAACCATCGGCATCTGCCACTTACCATTTCAACACCTGCCTTGGTACCTCATAACATACGAAAACATGAGCAAGATTGTGTTCACTAGATGAGACAGTGAAACTACAACATTATTTAAAATTAACTGATTTCGCTTATGGAAAGGTTTTACAAGAAGATTTCATTACTGGATGTCATAAGGCGAAATGGGAAAAGGTGAACAGCACATGAATCGTTTCATTATATATGTTATTACAACTCACTTTCTTTATTTCATCATCGATCGTCTAAGAGAAAAAAAAACATTAAATTTCAATCCTTTTTAGTCTTTATTTAAGAATTACAAAATTGGAATTTCTATATTTTCTATCATTTCTTTAAACACAAAACCAATGTGCATGGAACAATATTAGAATGACAAAAATGTAGTCGTTGATAACATCTTTATTTACTAAAATGTATTATTTATTATGAGTAAACTTTTCAGTGGAGGCCCAAGAAAATGATACAGTGGCACTGAACAGCGTCAGAAACAATTAATAAACATTGTAATGAATTGCTTCATTTTATCCATACAAGGGTTACTCTGTAGTACTTATCCTTGTTAAATTAAATATTTTTGAAAGCTTTGTAAGTTATCTGTGATATTTTTTCTTTTAAATTAATATGTAATGGTAAATTACAGAAATAATACTTTCGAAGTGTGTAGTTAGTGCTAGAAAGTTACACAATGAAAGTCTCTCTTAGCTTCCAACTGCAAAATGAATTCTGAAGTCATTGTCGTATTAATCTTCTGAGTTGACAATGAAATGGATATGCATTATAATTCATGAAAAATGTTAGCCATTACTTTCAAAGATATTAGATTCTCTGCGTCTGAAACATGTGCAGAAGTATCCATGGTTTTATTAAAAATTTTTAAGAATGATTGAAATCGGCATAACAGAGAGACGAAGTAAAATGAGTTGGCATTGTCTATGTTCAAATGTGTAAATGTTATGGTCCAATTTGTTTTAAGTTTTGATTTTAATGAAGTGGAATGGAATGTTTGGTTCAATGATTTATAGCTTCTATGGACTAAAGGGGATAAATGTTAGATGCAAGTGAATGATAATAAGGATTGAGTAGAACAAATTAAGTTGAAGAAAACATGAGTAGTACAAGAAAATCGATGGACACGTTAGTGTAAACGGTAAACATACATCAACCAAGAAAACTACAATTCTATGTTTTCAATTATTTAATTTTTTACAAAATTCGAAATGATACAGATACATTTTGTATAGAATAAGATAATGTACAGTATATGCACAACATCACATATTCTGTAATCACTAGTAAATTACTTGCTGCAAAGTGGGAAGGTTCCATGCATTACGGTCTTCATCTAAGTGCTTCCATTTGCAGTAGACTACCATTCATTAATTATAATCATTCCTCTTTCATTTTCCTCGTACCGTTTTTTATATCATATATTTCAGAATACACTTTGTTTTCAAGTAATAAACTAACCAGTTGCCTTTCCTCCGTTTATTTATATCCAATATTGTTATTTTGTCTTTATTATTCCCTATACTTTCTAATTTGTTTTTGTTTTATGAACTGCTTTCTGAAAAAATAATCTTAGCTAGATAAATCTGCGTTGTTCCAATGGGAACAAATGCAAAATTTTGGAATTACGGTAGAATTTTTCTTACAAGATATTGCTTAACGGTAAGACGAAATTTTTCTAGGTTTCATTTCATTATAAATATACAGTTTAAAAAGATTTCATTGCGCTAAATGGAACACGTTTCTTACGTATTTTCAGTGTTAATCACTTATAGCTCGTAAATTGTAAAACTGATGACGTCTATATTTTACACACTGATTCTGGACATTGTTTGCAAAGTTTATGAGTAAACACATTTCTATATAATTGTATCAGTGACAAATAAAGACTTAATTTCTTATCTATTCGCTTAACATTTAAACTTCATATGTCACATTTTTAGAATGCAATCGTAACACATGATTGTACTATTGGATTACAAAATATTAGGGAGTTTACATGCGGCTAAATGTCACAAAACTACTTATTTTATTATTTAACAACTTAAATGTTTCTGAAACATTCGAAATGAATTACAATTAGCAGTTTTCTTCTACAGAAATAAAAATACATTATTTCATTGCTACAGAATATGAACGATTTTCTGAGATACAGTTAATGTTTTTCCCACATTTAGATCTTGTTTTTGAATTTGATATCTCGATTTAGGTAGGCTTTCAGTCAAAAAGAAGATGCTCGACTTTGAGAGGAGATAAGGAAAGGTTATATTAGTTTGGTCTTTCAGAGTTTTGTTTCGAATAAACGAAGCTCTACTTCTTTAAACGATCGTTGTGTGCAGATACAAAAAGCAACCATTTAACTGACAGCCTTAAGTCTCGGTTCAGACGAGCAGAAAAGTCTGCTGCGGACCCGCGCGAGGCGGAAATACGTTGGTTCTTATCATCCATGCCACACTAGCTGTGGACCCATAGCGGGCAAAAATTGAGTTGTGGGGACTGCTGGCTCGCAGCGAGTCCGCGCAAGGTGTAGCGGGTCGACAAACCATTAGTTATTGGCAACGAGTGAAGCCACACGAGCAGATTTACCCGCGCCAGCAGAAATGGAAATTAGAGAACTCTTTATAAACGAAATTCAAAAATATCCCGAGATATGGTATTTAAAGTGTTAAAAATATCGAGACAGAAATAAAAAGCGAGAGGCATGGAACAAGTGTGAGACCGTAAGCCTATGCGAGAAATTTAATTTTTAAAAAAAGAAAAAAACAGCATTGATATGTATTATTATTGCTTTATAATGTGAGAATCTAATATTCATATTGAGTCACTAGTGACATAGAAACACCTTAAAACTAGAGTCAAGATATCGATTGTCTTAATTGTTTTGTTTTTCGTTTGTTTGGTTTTCTTTTTGCTTTTTGTTGTTTATCAATTTCCCAGAGTTGTTCCCAGAGTTGTTTATCAATTTCATGTCTATGGTTGTTCTGACCTTCCCCCTCCCTTTTCTTTTTTATCCCTTTTTTATTTACTTATGAGACAATACGAAAATAAAAAATGAACATTCCCAATGATGTTACCTCGCCGGTTTTGAATTATCAAGGCACCGGCTGAGAGTTACGCGGCTGAACGAATGTAATAATAATAATAATAATAATAATAATAATAATAATAATAATAATAATAATAATAATAATAATAATAATAATAATAAATAATTTATGTAGTACTTATATTTGATTTTCGTTTAGCATCCCTTTTCAGCAGCGAGACTATACACTTTATTGTGATATTAACAACAATAGACAACAAATAGGTTTGGAGAACGAGCCTCTATTATTAATGCAGTTCCTTGATGGGATTTCTACATAATTCACTTCGGAATGAATGGACCATTTGTAACACAGCATTATACTTTAGGTCGAGGTCACGTATTATATAGCCTCTGTACTGAAAAGGGAAGCTAAAGTACAAAACAACCATCAACATAATTAGTGGGGTGCGCTCAGGACCGTTCTGGGATACTAATGAGGGCGGTGGACAAGTGTACTAAAAGGGCGCCCATACAAACGGGAATACTTTGAAAGAAAGTATGGATGCCTTTCTATATAAAAAATCACCACGAAATTTGTTTTAGTAGTAACGTAAATAGCTAATTTGTGCCTCCTAGACTTGGTGACTCTAACAATGTTTCTGTAAACTGTATAAAATTATGCAGTTAATCGTTATGGAGTTTCCGCCATTCCCCATTCCCGTTCCTCTTGGAGTTCGAATATTGGTTAAGAAACTTTTTTCAAATACTATCAGTCTGCGATTTTTCCTCAGAGTCAGTGAAAATTTTTCGCAACCATACAGAACAACAGGAATGATTATCGTTTTATATTCTAAGCTATAAATTCCTCAACAGAATTTGCGACAACAAAAGATTTTTAACTAAATAACAACACGAAATCCCTGCTTTCAGTTGCCATCAAATTTTTTGTGATTATAGTTTTGGTCTGTTAATAATGATTCTAGATATTTGAGAGTATCCACTTTGTCGAAAGAAAATAATATTTGGAATTTTAACGCATCCATAAAATGCAGTATTACGATCCCGACAATCTTCCATTTATTTAGTTTTCTCTGCATTTACTTTTAAGCCCATATCTCTGCAAGCGATAAGTAAGATTTCTGCATTCCTTTCTATTGTTCTATGATACCCTATTAAATTTACATCATAAGCATATGCCATAACCTGGTAAATACGAATCAGCTCTAGGACCTGATTCCTGTCTTTGATTTTCCTTATGGCCTAGTGCTTTCCAGAACAAAGTTAAATGATAATGGTGACAACGCATCTCCTTCTTTCAGGCCATTCTCAACGTGAAAGCTCGTGAACAAGAATTTCTCTACTCGAATCTTACTTTGGGACTCATTTAAACATATCTCAATTAATCTACCTTTTTCGGTTTTGCAAATTCTGTAAGCATGTTGTCCAATGTTTCCCTCCTACCCTAGTCTAAAGTCAATAATTGATGTGCCAGAATATTGTATTCCCATTTCTTTTCAAGTATTAGTTAAATAGTAAATATCTGGTCGATAGTTGATCGATTTTACCTACATCCGCTCTGATAATTTCCAATAATTTCATCTGTGTATGGAGTCAATCTTGCTAATAGAATGTGTAAGAAAATTTATTGGATGTTGACAGAAGAGAAATGCCTCAGTGGTAATTCCTCCTTGTTCCAGATAAGGAGAAATAGTTTGTGTTTCTTGCTTTACAATTCCCCTCTCCTTCAGCTAAACTTAAGTCAACCAGAATTTCGTCTACACCCGGAGATGTGTGTTTCTTTAATTTTTAAATAGCGATTTCTGTTTATGTCTGGTTATGTTCTGGAATATACGGTTATGCTGTATGCATTTCACTTTCTCCACGCACATTAATTTTTCGCTATGTGCTAAGCAAATCGTCAAAGAAATCTTTCCATCTATTAAGATGCTATTCTGATCAGTGAGAACTGTTCCTTTAGTTTTCTTTAATATATAAGCACGAAATTGATAGCCTTTCTTAAGTCCGTTGATGCATTTGTACATGCCCGGAATGTTTTTATTTTTTTACTATTATCTTCAAGTTAATTAATTTTAGCCTTTAAAAATCGCGTTTCTTTGTTCTAAAAAATTTGGCAGTTTTCCGCCAGATGATAGTGAAATTTAAGTAGTTATTTCGTTCGGATTTTGTAGCCAACGTTGTTTCTTCTGTTTTCTCTTCTCTGCTACTTTAGTGCATTCCTGGTTGAACCATGCTTTGTTCCTACGTATTTTTGCGTGTCCCAATATTTCTTTTGCTGAAATTTTAATGTTTTCTCTAATTTCAACCCAGTATCCTGAATACTACTGCACTCCAAACCTTCTAAAACCGAGAATCTATTCGACACTTCAATTTGGCTCCCCCTCCACCTGACTCTCCTCTAATTTCTTTAAATTAAACCGCTCCGTTTTCAGATATTGAATATTTCCTTTATACAACGATAGTCTCTCTCTTTTTATCATAATCAACTCTTCTGTACGACCAAACATCAGCTGTGCTAGACTGTTTTCTTCTATCTACTAAAACGTGGTCGATTTGATTATGTGTTTTTCCGTCTGGTGAGATCCAAATATATTTATGAACGTTGCGATGTGAGAATTTTGTAATCATCACGATAAGGTTTCTGGATGTTGCAAAGTTCAAGAGTCTAACGCCTTGTCACGACCTTCCTTATGCAGACATTTATTCCCTATAATCGGTTTGAAAATACCCTCTGGTCCTACCTTCGCATTGAAACCGCCTAACAGAATTTTCATATGGTATTGCAGGAGATGATCAAATACTTGTTCTATTCTTTCGTAAAAACTTTTTTTATTGTCATCCTTATTTTCTGTTGGGTATGTACGGTACATTTAAAACCTATCATTAACAAATTCAACCCATGTAATTGCTGATATTACGTATTCGTTTGTGAAGAAAAAGCCCTGATCCTAGTTGGTAATTTTTAATTCGTACTCCGTTAAAGAACGTAAAATTTCCCGACTTGACTCATCCATTTCCTTGACTCATCCATTGACTTATCCATATATTCCATGTTCCAATTCTCATGTCGATTTTACTTTGCTGAGTTCGTGGCAAGTTATCAATTCTGATCCGAGGATTCTGCGAATATATCTGAATAAGCCTTTTTTTTTTTTTTTTTTTTACAGGATGAGTTGTTGGCCCCTCAACAAATCCCCAAGCTGGAAGATCACCCCTTATCTGTCCGCGACTGCTTATTCAGTATATTCTCAGCTAACCTCTATATCCCAGAGGCCTTCTCCTCGATCACCTGAGGACGGGCCGTGCCGTGATGACAGGAAGACCACATTTTACCGAAATTAATATATAAGTAGCTCAGAATTACAATAGGTATTGATTATCCGAACACTGATTTGAAACACACAAGAACAATTAATATGCTCGGATATACGGATGCATATTAAGACTGTGAAACCTTCGATGCCCTAAAAATCATAAATTAGGGACTAGTGTCAGTGTAGTATTTCATGAATGCATCGTACGTTTGACTATTCAAACTATTCTTGATGTATCGCGTTGTTTCGTTTTATAGCTACATAACTTTATAATATTTTTATACTCTTTACCTGTTCTCTGCCAATAGCAACTGTATGAATTTATAATACAAAACTGAAATACAGAAGAATATTTTTTTTTAAAAAAATGTGATATTTCGCAATGCATCACATGTAAAGGGCGCCTTGTATTCTTCACAGCTTGTTTATTAACAATCACTATTTGAATTTATTATATAAAGCTGGTACACAGGATAACTAAAACCACTTATCTATAATGTGATGTTTCGTAGGTCGCCTTATGTAAAAGGCACACTGCACCTTTCACGGGTTCTTTACCAATAGTAACTGTATGTATTTATTGTACAGAACTGTGGTATACAGAAGAGTAAATAAAATCGTTCATCTTTTATATGGACTCGCAAGGGCGCCTAATGTAAAGGGCGGAATGCACCTTTCACGGGTTCTTTACCAATAGTAACTGTATGTATTTATTGTACAGAACTGTGGTATACAGAAGAGTAAATAAAATCGTTCATCTTTTATATGGACTCGCAAGGGCGCCTAATGTAAAGGGCGGAATGCACCTTTCACGGGTTCTTTACCAATAAAACTGTAAGAAATTATTCCTAAAAACTTGTACCTTTATTTATACTGTGATGTTTCGGAGGGCGCACCGGGATACGTCCCGGTGTCCCGGTGGGCCAGCACGGGCCTGGGTGCGCTATGTATGAAATAACACATTCGTGTGAATTTCTTGTTAAAATTGAACTAACACTTGATTTTAGTCCTTTGGGTGATGCTTTAAAATTCCACCTACAGAATATTCAGGACTACTTAGCACCCTGATGAATGCACGACGCACCTGTAATTTAGTTATGCGCTTCAATTCGCCATGTGTTGTAACCTTTGATATGCCTTTGTACGAGAAAATACAGAAACTCATGTTCCGCGAAGATATGAGAGGAAAATTTCTTACTGCGTTTGGGTGAACTTCACACTGTCTTGGCATCCTTGCGTTCTCTAGGATCTTATATTGAAGGTATTGGGCTTGATGACTGTTGGGTTGCGGCTGGAATTTACAGCCCCACTACCGTCCGTCAAATCGTTCAGGGAAAATATTTATACAGAGGAATAGAAGCACACACGTCTATGGTACTCGCTCTCTATTCCCTATATCTGGATTGCATATTGCAGAAATATCCAGAGAAGAAGACAGAAATATATTCAACCTTGGACAAGCTTCTTACTGCGGTATCTTCTGATCCAATATACACACAGGAAATTAGAGAACATAACAATGTTAGTGCACTATTCACGAGGAAAAATTTGGAAACATTCTGGAAGAGGGAGATGGACAATTGAGTGATATGGCTAAGTTTGTAAGGAACTATATGAAGCAATTTGAACTAATGCTGTGCTACATTCGGGCCATAAGGGAGATCAACTAATCCATTCATCTTTCTGCTCAAGAAGACCTCATAAAATATTTCTTTGCAAATGATCAACTAAGCTACGCCAGAATGACCACTCTGTATTGTGCAGAAATGCGATATCTGCAGAAAAGCAAGTCTGAAGTATTTGAAAACCTAAAAGAAAGAAACTTTTGCTTCAACGAGTCCGGTCATCCTTTTACATCGATTGGCTCAGATCACGGGATAGAATATCAGATTCGATCACTGAAAGTAACAGGAAGCATCACTGGATTGACACAAAATGAGTCAGCTCTAGATCGCTATATTTGGTCGGCACCCATTGTAACTCAAGTCCTCCAAGAATTTGAAATGTTATATGGTTCAAAAGAATACGTGCAGTCACATAACCATCATCGTCTCGTTGGAACTTCAAAAACTCGAGTGCTGTAAAATGCAGACGAGTTGAGAAAGATTTTAATTCACTATGGTAATCCTTTTGCTGGAACAGAAGAGCTTGTAAACATCACAACCAAAGAAGTTGTTCCCGAGAAAATAAAAACAGATATTCTCCGTGATGACAAGGGGACAGAGCAAGCAGACCAGTTCGTCAAATCTCGACTTCACGGTTCCGCGGAGAGAGTGTTTGATAAAATGAGGAAGCTTAATTTGGGGTCCTTCAAACTTCTGGCAAAGAAGCTAACATAAACTGTTGCCGGTAAAATCATCAAACTGAAGGAAGAGAGAAGTTTGTTAGCGCGTTTTGTAATCATCTGTCGTACACGCAATGACTTAAACATAAAAAAGTGATAGGAGAGTTTGAGCTATCTACGATTCCTCGAGCACTCTTTGCTGCAGATTGTTCGCTCCTATTGGGCACAGATAAAGCCACTATTATTGGCACTTTGCAAGGAATGCTAGATTCACGCAACAGTACCGAGCCAGAAATTGATGAAAACTCGAACAGGAATGTTCAAAGTAAAAACATGATAATTGATCAGGGTGCGAAATCATTTGAAAATGGTGGGGGGGGGAAGAAGTTCAGCCATCCACACTAATGCTTCGTGGAGCCACCAAAAAATTGAAATATTAATGGATTATTATTATTATTATTATTATTATTATTAATAATAATAATAATAATAATAATAATAATAATAATAATAATAATAATAATAATAATAATAATAATAAATGTTTAAACTAGTCGTCATTGTTATTTAAAAATACTTTAATGTTATTTATTCATTTAACCAAAATTGGTACACTTATCTACTGCATTTAATATCTACTGCATTTCGGTGCGTATGGTCCAGGGTTAGACTCCCGTGGGAGCACATTCCTCTTGTGTTTACCATCATATTGAAGACTGCATTCACGAAAATAGCGGTATGAGATCTAGAAGTAAGAAATAATAGCTCCTGAGAACTGTTGTGCTAACCAAGCATTAGATCTACTAAGTTGAAATGCTCCACCTGGCCTGCCATAGATCCCTATGAGCTGTAGAGTCAGAGTATAGTTTTTATTATTATTATTTACGAAATTCTCGTTTCTTCGCTAAGTATGTAGTGGTTCAGTTTGGTTGTTCAGATATCCGGTCACCTTTGTAAATCTAAATGATACCTACTATGTATCTATATTGTATTATTAGCAAGAATATATTATTATAAATAACATATGATTTCAATACAAATACTTGATAGACAACAAAAAGCCGTGTTGCCTCAGTGGTAGAGCGCTCACCTCAGGCGCGTGGGATCATGAGCAGCAGTAATAGCATCCCGTAATTTTAAAGGAAATCCATCGCCAACATACGGTTTCTTTCGGAACTTTTAATATGAACAACACTGAATACACGTTCACAGGCAGCAGTTGATAATGGCACAGAACGAACTTTCTACGTAAAGGGTTTAATAACTTAAAAATCATTCACCGACTTAGAACTTGACTTGTACTCTCCCCATTCTGACACTGTAGAACCCCCGCTTGGTCTAGTGGCTAGCACGCTTGACTTCGGTTATCGTGGTCCCTGGTTCGAATCCCGGTGGGGTACAGTTGAACGACCAAAGTGGTTCGAATTCCATTATAATCAGTAGGTCCACGTCTCCTTTAGCCTAGCAGGCATAAGCGTGGGACGTTAAACTAAATCAAACCAAATCATTCTGACACTGCAGTATCAAGATTTAATCCAAACAATTGAGCTGCTTTATATACGTCTACCTTACCGTATAAACCACTCATGCTATTACGATCTTTATTTTCAAACACTGAAAAGCACTTTAGCACATCATTAGAAGGAAACCTTCTTTCCACTTCGTCTACTAAACCCTAAATTACCTGCCCTCTTGTTTGATCAAACTCACTATCATCACTCCCTGTATCAGATGCTTGTCTGCAGTGCACTAAATTCTTGCAAAGACTTTGGTAGACTTCATCTTTCATACGCATTTCTCTCAGAGCATGGGTCGTGGGTTCAATTTTTTCTCTATTTCATTGTACGAAACTGCTTCCTTTTGCATCGATTTACTAATATTAGACAGAATGGATGCATTATCTAGAAGAAAACCGAGCAATAGAATGTTCTTTTTCCCCCGATTTTTTTTTTTAAATACCACTGAGTTTAAAACTGTCTGTTGAAATGGCATTATTTTCATACTCCAAGAGTAGGAAAAAAATGAAATCTTTAAGTTTTACGTCCCACGGTTATGCCGGTTAGGCTAAAGGAGACGGTGATGATGAGTAATGAATGAAATGGTGGAATGAAGAAAGTGGGAGGAAACGGGAGAACCCCGAGAAAACCCACGAGCACGGTGTTTGTCCACCACAAAGTCCACACGGCGCGAGCTGGGATCGAACCAGGGACCCCAAGCACCGGAGGTGAACGCTCTACCACTGAGCCACCACGCCCCCCACTCCAAGAGTAGGAATTGCATTATACAAGAAAAATATGTAAAGGCTGCCAATAATGCATCCTCATTTGAAATCCAACGCATGTAAAACAACCGTTTAATTTTCAGCAGTCCTGCGGCATCTGTGACTGTAGCGATACTTTTAAGTTTTGCAGCTGTAGAGGACTTATTGAACACCTTGTAAAGTTCGCCTAACAAACGTTCAAAGTTGTGAACAGCATTCACAACACCTACAACTCTTTCAGAAACAAGATCCATTCGATATGCCATGCAGTGTACACTAATTAGGCACGGGTTGACATTTCTTCTAATTTGAGCAGCAACACCTTCGTTCCTCCCAGTAAACACTACATACCCGTCCGAACTATATCCAACAAGTTTTTCTTTAAGATTAAAAATATATATGCCATCTTCGGAAAATGCTTAAATAATTTTCTCTTCAAGGGATTTTGCATCGGCATTTTCTACAGGCACTAATTTATAAAAACGACAACAAATTTTATTTTCTTCGTCCATATATGTTACATATAACAGCAAGTGCTTATCCGCAAACCTGTTTGTAGATTCGTCCACTGAAATTAAAAAACAATCTGTTTGTTTGAGAAATTTTACCAATTTTGAATGCAACTGGTACGCTAGAGAATAATGGTCTTCATCTCGTCAACAACCGAACAACCAAAAAAGTTAAACACCTGATCATTTTACAAATAAATTACGTTTTTTAAAACAGCATGCCTTTAAAATTATTGTTTGTCTGAAAATTTTCATTATAGATCTACTTATATTTTCCTATTAAGGTGTCCCCCCTTACAGATTTTGGTGAGGGGTAAACGCAAGTGTAAAATTTTTGGTGGGGGGAAATCCCTCCCGTCCCCCCCGGGATTTCGCACCCTGTAATTGATGGAATGTCAATTGTATAAAGCATGAAAAATACCCCGACGCTGAAAACCTGCGGTGATTTTGCAACGGAATTTGTGGGGAAAAAATAGAGTGGTTCTCACGATCATCAGACGAAATTCGCATTATATTTGATAAGTACATCGAAAATTCCTTGAAAGAAAAAATGCGAGCTAAGCGAAGTGGAGGTACATCACTCGAGTTCCGTGTGAATGCTTCTACAAACATCATTAATGTATCTATGTTATTTTCTTTCACATTCCAGCACAAAACGACATTTAACAGCATTCTTTGGCGAAAGAGACCATCGATTACTTCCGAAATTTATCTTCACAGAAGTAGGTCATCATTGTGTGGGAGGATTGCGCAAAAGCAGCACCAGGTTGGCTGGAAGACGAGTTGAAAAAGCACAGTTATGAAGAAGCGGATACACTCATTATTCTCCATTCAATCCATGCTCGAAGAAAATACCCTGACGCTCACTTGACACTATATTTACCAGATACAGACGTAGCACTGCTTCTGTTACATTACTTTGAAGACATTGGCCCGATCCTTTGTCGGTGATCTCCAGGAAAAACGCGTAATTCACCTTTGGGATCTCTATTCAGCTCTCGGAACTGATTTGTGTAGAGGACTATTAGGTTTCCATGTATTCAATGGCACAGATATTTCTGGAAAATTTGCTGGAAAATCGAAGAAACAGCATTTAAAATCTATCAAAACAACGACAAAAAATATTAGAGTCCTTTGCCTCTTTAGGACAGACTGTGGACCTATCAACCGAGGAAACGTGCAGTAATTTAGGGCGATTTGTTTGTGGTATGTACTCAACAGGCACTGACTCCAGTAGCGACCTCTCAGAGTTGCAATGAAAACTCTTCTCACGCAAAATGCCGAAAGGGAACGACTTCTACCAACATGCCCAAGTTTAAAACCTCACATTTGGAGAGCCCATTACGTGTGCCTTATGTGGAGAAACAGTCACCTTCCCCACCCCCGAAGTTCCACCCCCAACAAATTACGGATGGACAGAAGAACAAAATCGTTTCCAGCCTATTCTATGTTTGCAGCCACCTGCGCCGGACGCAATGTTGTTTAATGTTCAGTGTGTCTGTAAAACTGGATGCAATGCGTGCCGTTGCAAAAAACGCGAAGTGCCTTGCACGGAATTGTGTCAGTGTGGAGATGAGTGTGAAAATTCAGCAGATTATGTGTTAGACTATGAAGGAAGTAATTCTAAAGAAGAATCAGTGTAGCTATGAAACAGTTTCACACTGTTTGAAGGGAAACAAAAAGAATCCAGAGAGTCTTTGATAAACACTACGGTCACAAACATTCGCTACTCTACATTTAAGTCTTCACATTCATGTATTTTGCGTTCTAAAATATTTTTTGTAATTAGACAGCGTAGTGAATCAAGTAAATGAGTGTTTTTTTTTTTTTTTTTTTTTTTTTTTTAAATAAACATATTGATGCATATACCAACAGAAAGATATCCTACGTGTGCAAACTTTGTTTTTCTTTTCGGAAACAACAAATGGTGCTTATTTCTGATGATGCATGTTACCATATTGCGCATAACGGCTGCTATATAACGCTGTCCAAAATACTTTCTATTTCAGCGTTATCAAAGCAAAATATAATTATAATATACAATTTAAATATATATTTTTGCGTTCACAAAGCTTAATAATTTTTCAAATGTTTGTGTTGTCTGAGCAAACTATTTCCACCGCCATTAAGTGTTCTTCTTAAGTTTTATTAAAGATGTTGAATTATTATTATGAAGTCTGTTAAAGCAAATAAAATTGTGTTTTACAATTTTTAACATGATTGAATTAATACCAAAAGTAAACACGAGCAGGACGTATGAATAGATGATAATTTATTTACATGTGCTTGCACGCTCTGAATTCGGTTGTCAGAGGTTAAAGCAATAACTAGAGTACCAATTTTCGCTCATCAGAAATATCACCCACGGATCAATATAATAGGTGCTTACCGGGTGTGAGCGAGAACAGTGTTTTCGCTATGGCAGCCATTTTAATGGCCGCCATATTGATTCGGCCAATCTGTCAGACTGGGACCACTCCAATTCCTCTTTCATCATATCATAATATCAACACATCCAACTGGAAAGATTTCAGCAAAATGACTCTTTGGTTATTTTATTACTCTTTGCCCCCTCTATTCATATGGGAAAATTAAGCAAAAAAAAAAAAAAAAAGAAAAGAAAGAAAGAAAGAAATATTAATGTGTTATAATTTCGTTGTTTCTTAAATAAACTGAATGATAAACATGACAATTTAAAGACAATTTACTACTCTTTTAAAAGGTTCATAACGTTGTTCTCAATTATTTGCCGTTTATTTGTTATTTAAAATATATATATAAAGAAAACACATCATAAAATGTGCAAAATTTGAAATAAAATGTACATTTTTACGTTATTAATTGCACTGATAAGTAATAATTCTTGTCAATTTTTAAAAATTTATTATTTTCTACGTCGTTTGGTGTTTGTTGCATGAAGATTGGTCAATTAGTTTGGGAGATATAGGCTTTCAAGGATACCGTTGTGCATTCGCGAAGACGGCCATCATTGATAGCCGCCATATTGGATTTGGATGAACGAAAAAAAAAATGCAACCATCTCAGAATTTCAAAGCATAACCGAGAGAATAAAAATCAAGTGTTAGTTCAATTTTAACAAGAAATGCAAACGGAATACCCCCACTAAATAGCAGAACAGAAAAAAAAACAAGAAGAAACATCGTTTTGCAGCTGACAATTTGTCATCCATTGTTAATATATTAAATTTTAAAAATATAAGATTTAAAAATATTACACGAAAATTAATTGAACATCAGGATACTCACGAGGTTAAAGAAAGTGTGCTGGATGTGTTGTTGGTTCTCGTATAATTGGTAATATTGTGCACATTGTTCCTATTTTAGAAATAGCAACTGAATGTTTCTTGACATAAAGAACAACTTAAAATCTTGCCATGAAACTCTACCTATGTAGCTTACAAAATAATCAGCCCATCTGTTTCTGTTTTCGTTTGCTGCAATGCCTCCTTGTGGTGTGCTACACATATTGGAGAGTTTCTCAAATCCTTTTATAGTTATTTGTAAAATATTTGAACCACTTTCCCCCTGATGATCCCATTTCATCCATTAGATACTCCATCCATTAAAAGTGTAATTACAAAACTCCATTAGATACTCTATTTTTGGCATAAATTTTGAACTCTTCTATCCACTTAGACTGTAAATAAGTAAGTGGAAATTTTGATATTATATAAATGACCGCCCTTCCTCTCATAGCAGTGGAATATACGAAAGCCTTGAAACATTTTCCATTGTTTTTATGTAAGAGTTCATATTTGGAATTCACGAATTAACTTAAGAGACTCTCACACACGGCACTATGTCAATAAATAAAGGGAAATGTTACAATTATAAAAATATTCCCCTTTTCCCACCTTAGAAATGGATTTTTACCCCCTTGAGAGCGGAATATATGGAAATGCTCAAATAAGTGTCTAATTTTTAATTTAAAGTTGCCAACATGTCAAAAAATTGAAATTAGTCACGCGATAGTTAAACCACGCTAGTGGACGCTAATAAGAACTGAAAATGTCTATGAATAGGTCCCCGAATGTCTTACATTCTGCATTCACACAAACGATAGTTAGTTAACATAATCAGGTAACATTTAATGTAACAGCCAACATTTGAATTGGTTGTATCGGAAGTATTATGATAGTACCATCTGCTTTAATTTAATCACTTAACTTATTTTCAATAAGAGTTCAACAAACGAAGTGCTACTCATGCGAAAGAAATTAAAGAACTTCTCTTCCCCACTGCGTAAATCAATAAACATGGAAGACAACTGTAGCTGGAAATAAAATAAACTGTTTTCTATGTTAGACTGAAACGTCCGCCCGAGTTCGTTGCGAGCCCGCAGCAGACTTTTCTGCTTGTCTGAACCGAGTCTAAATCTATAGGAATAAAGTTTGGTTCATGTCATTTATTCATACAACACCCACACCTCTCAATTTATGGAAACGTAAATTTGTCAATATCATTGGTTCTATAGCCGTTACAGACCTCGAAACTACTTTCATTTATGCACTTGTGTTACATGTATATTTGCTACTATAGTACGAGGGTCGTCCTAAAAGTAAATAACGTTCTGTCATGATTAAATAAAAACAAAAGATATCAGCACAAAACTTTATTTACAAAGCCACAGGACCCTACTCTACTTTTCTATGTAATCGTCATAGTTGTCAAGACACTTCTTAGAACGTGGGATCAGTTTTTCAATGTCAATGTTATATTCATCTGCCACCAAAGATTTGATTCAGACTGTCACTATTTCATGTAGGAGCAATCGTAAAATTTGAGGAAAAGATTTGTATAACGCACTTAAAGTAAAACGTCGATTTTCCTGAATTTTTCTTCGACTTTTCCTTCATTCTTCCGTAACAAGTGATGTCCTCCCACTCTTCATCATGTACTCTGGTCCTTCTTTGATTAAACATAATGCGCCATTTCCTCACTGATGACTCATTCATTGCACTATCACCATAAACATTCTTTATTTGTCTATAACTTTCAATGGGCTTAAGTTTTTGCGCGTTCAGGAAACGAATGACACTTCGTATTTCCCATTTGGCGGGATTTTCGATTGGAACCGCCATTTTAAATCGCTGCAAAAGCAAGTAGTGAGACCGTACAGTATTGAGATTCGGCTTACGCTGAGGTTTAGAAGGAGCCAACTGCCGCGCAGGCGATCGCAGTGTTGGTGCGCAATCGCTTTTACTTTCTGGACGGCCCTCATAATTACCAAGTGTTTTATAATATTTGGTATAGTACGTCTATAAGTATTACTACTGATACTGGTATTATAAATACTATACAAACAATGCCAATGGCGACTAAAGCATTGTAGAAATGTGTTTAGATATTTAACATAAAATATAAATATGCATGGGTAAAATTAAAGTATTGATATCTAAGGGTTTCCATTTTTGTTCATGCAATAAATAGTATGTGTATGTAGATTTCAATACTTATACGTCTAATTTAGCTGTAGGATAGAAAATAAATGTGCTACAGTAAAAGTAATTATATTTTGAAAATCTACGTAAATTTTTGCTTTCAAATCACCCTGAACATTCTATTTATCACGGGTTTTAAATTTTCTACATATATATTTTAAAATACTTGGCAATCCATATGAAATCGATCAATTTAAAGGTCAAAGGTTGCTGAAAAATTTATTTAAAAAACAATTACCTAAGTTTGTACCACATTCAGGGAGTTGAAAACGGGTATTATTTATTTTTTTAGCCGCGGAGGTTTTGTCTTAGCGGCCATGATGTCTTCAGAGTAGTGCTATAGGCAGAAAATAAATAATAAACCCGTTTCGCTTTTTGTACAAGATATGATTCATAAATTATACATACCTTATCCATTTAACATTACTGTCGTGTTATTTTAACTTTTGCTACAATGTTTATATCCACGCCCAATGACGCTTCATGATACAAAGTCCCAGTGAAGATAAAATTATAACTCAGAAACTACTCAAACCTCAGTGATGCAATTTTACCCACTTGTTACTGCACAACTTTGTCTATTCTGTGCAAATTTCGGATTTTTCACTTGTGTCCTTCTTGAGATAGTTTGTGGTAAAATACTTGATTTTCGAAAATTCGCAATGTTTAAACATTTCCAAAATATCAGGTACATGGTTCTCAGATCTGCAACTTGTTTGGGACATTGTCTATTATCTAGTCTTTACGTAGACAAAAAATTGTCCGTGAGTCTCATTCTTTTGTTTCAAAATGTTCATTTCAAAATGGCCATTTCTAGGTTTCCAACCTCAATGTTCAGAACTTTTTCACCCGACATTTTGAAGTACGTCTCAATGTGCACAGAACGTAGAATGTTGTCCATTTCATTATTTTCATATGATCTTGATTTGAACTTATCATCTTTAAAACCTTAAAAGTTACGGCGTTTAAAAGAATCCTCTTAAAAGCTCAAAATACTCTCAGGCGCCTATACAAAATGGCCGCTACGACAAAACTTGAGCGGCTAAAAAATAAATGAACACCCGTTTTCAATTCCCTGAATGCGGTAGAAACTTAGGTAAAAAAAAAATAATTTTAAAAACTAAATTTTTTCAGCAACCATCATTAGTCGATTTCATTTGGATTATTCCATACACAAGTTTCGTAATTTTCCCGTGTTTAGGCGCTTTTTTCTGAAGAAACCTGATGTGTTAGCGTAAAATAAAGTTCGTTTTCGTAATCAGCACCTCAAATTATATATAAAAAGGCAGAAGAAAAATCAGTCATCAGAAACTTCATCTCAAAATGTCAGATTGTGTTATCTATCAGGTTTCAAGCCCAAAATTTGGAATTAGAAGTAGGAATCAAGCGATCAGATTTCACCCAAGTTAATTTTCCACCTTAGATTGTGCCCTGTGCTCATCCATATGATCATGTGATATAATGAAGTCTTTTATCTAGATGCCGTGAAAGTCTCCAAACTTTAAATTTTGGCAATGTTTTGCCCATGCAAGAGATCAACATGAACTATCCAAATTTACTTTCGTCGTGGGAAACAATTACTAATTACTAATTAATTACTAACAATTCCTAATTTGAGGGTGGGCCTATTGTACCCATCCCGAAATTTGAGAAGAGTGTTTCAAGATATTCATGCCCAATAAAGCAAAATAAGACCCAGTATTCACTTACATAAATCATAAGTAACAATAAAGCCATATTTTAAGAATAAATTACGTCACAAACTCCCAAATTTGAATTGCTTGGTTTTTTACCCATTGAAGGAAATAACATGAATCGTCCAAATTTACGGATATATATATATAGTTTAGTCCTAGAGATTATTTACCAATTTTTAGTTTCAACAGTTTCTAAAATTTAAGGATGGGCGCATCCCAAAGCTTCAAAAAATATAAAGTGCATATCGTCGCATGAGAACCAGAAGAACGTAACTCCAAAAATGCGGTTTTCGTTTTCTTCATGTTTGAACATACTTTTGAAAGCCGCACTTGGTGTAAATGGAATGTAACGTCATCTGTTCTTCTTGTCGATCGTCTGTTGTAATGTAGCTCAATTACCATCTTATTAAAAACACATATTTCTAAGAAAATAATATTTTTGTCCTCTCGCCTGTAAATCTACGAAAATGGAGTTACGTTCCTCTGGTTCTCATGCGACGATATAGTTTTTGACATATATCCTTTCATCATAGAAGAATACAAGGTGGACTACTCAGATTTACTGTTATATGTTCGAGCTTTAGAGAACATTTATCAAATTTTATATTTTTGACAATTCCTAAATTTAAGGACTGGGCCAACACACTTCTCCCAAATTTTGAGAAAGAAAACATCAATGTATCCATGTTCCGTAAAAGCGAATATATTCCCGCAGTCAACCATATAATTATATAACGTGATAAAGCCCCATCAAAGAAAATAAATTAGGCCAATAACTGACCTGGTGAGCATATGGCAATACCCAAAGAAGGGGATAAGAACAACCACCAGAATTTCAAAGTTATATATTTGAGTGCTTGAGAACATTTACCAAATGTTACTTTTTGACAATTTCCAAATTTAATGTGCTTCTTTGTACTTCTCCAAAATTTTTAGAAGGGAGCACCAATGTACTGGGGTCTTATGAAAGAAAATGAAGCCTGTACTGAACCATATAATAACATAACGTGATAAAACATCATGAAAGAGGATAATTTAGGTTTGAAAAACCTCTGAAATTTACATTTTTGGTGCATAACGCCGGGCCTATACTACCAGTTCAAATTCTTAGTTTTGGAATCTTTTAAAATTTGGAGTGGTCCTACCCACCCTTCCCAAAATTTAGGAGGTGGGTCAACGTATCCCTGCCAAAATCAATAGGGGTGGTTCTATGTACCACTAGGTCACTTTGGACCAGGAGCCACAGGTCCTGAGGCAGGGGTCACCAAAAGTTTTGTTGCCGAAACGAGCTTAATCTTGACCATTTTACTAATCCGAAGCGCCGCGTCGTAATGCGTTCAAATTTTAAAGCTCTTCCACTGGGAATGCAATCCGGGATCCGGTGCAGTATTTGTTGAACCCGATCCCTAGTGGAAGTACATGTGGTTAGCATCGTAAATTAAATTTAGCCTCGATGTTAAGAAAGAATAGACGTTTAACTGCACAAAAACTAACCTTTCGTCAACTACATCGTTATGTGCTCCGGCGTGGGAGACCAGGGTTAGATACCCGGCGGAGCTCATGTAGTTCGGTTCCCACTTTCAGCTGATGGTCCACGTCTTATATAGCCTCGCTGTTGAAAGGAAAGCTATACTCAGAATTGAATGAATCGACTAAGATTGTTATGTTGATTGCATAGTGTATGAACAAGTGGTTGTCACAACACGTCACATTCTTTAAGAAACGCATTTTCAATTATTATATGTATATGCATCCATCTTTGTGAATTTGGAGTAAATATGATTGCAAATTGAGGAATGAACAGTTCATTTTGTATACCAAACTTAAAATGAAATAAGTGTTCTGACGGTTTCTAAATCTCTGTGATGCATTAAAATCACTAATGTCCGTACTGTAGCCATCGAAGGTGGTCTTTTCATGTAGGAGTCTATATTCCCAAATGTATATAGTAAAAATTTTAATTGGAGTAATTTCATGATCCTGAATAACATATAATTACTTAAGAAATCTGTCACACTTATACAATAATTTACAAGCAAGGTTGCTTACGGAAGTAATTCATCACGTCAGTTATTAGGTAATTTTAAAAGATGTATTGATTCAACTAGTTGAGGTAAAGGACGCCATGCAGTCTGAAAGAAGACTAGGATATTTCAGTAACAGTTAACGAGGAAAGTTTAAACGTTCTAGACTATATGGAGGAGATAATTTTTAATTTCCGATTAAGCTTTCACATTGAAAAGGCCATATTTTTTGTTAATAAATAAAACGAAATAGAAAAATTTTGAGAGTAACCATCCATAAATGCTTTAAGTTCAGTACATTGCTGTTAGTTTTATAGCTAACGATACTGTTATTTTTATTTCCATGAAAAGGACCAGAGTTAAATGGTTAATTGTCGTCATTAATTTTGCACTGAAGTTTGAAAAAGGAGAGGAATTTTATCCCTCATGTTCTGTTATTTGCAACAATTTATGACGAACGCAATTACGAAAGGAGCTCTCATGGTATTGATAAAAACATGGTGCAGTATCTGCAATTCCAAGTGGATGATAGAACTATTTTTTTCCTCACAGTTACAGTTATTTCTTTGCGCGTTGTCAATGAATCAACAGATAGTCCTATATGCAGCTTTCAGAATCAATCAATAAAAGAGTTGCGCGCGCATTCTCTAAACCGCTTGCTGTAGACAATTTCGAAACCGTAACATAGAAAAGAGAGCAGGAGGAAGAGAGGGAAAACACTTGTTAAAGATGAAACAAAACGAGATTATTCTCCCCTCACCCATTTTCCTTCTTTTGTATCTTTTCTGTGCTTTAGCCTCTCTCTCGCTTTCTTTGTATCCGTTGATGCTTGGGCATCCGTGAATACCAACTTGTGCACAATTCAATTACGACAGAATGGAAATTTGCTGAAACCATGTTATCGAGATTACATGATTCTTGAAACACACAACCAATCGATCCGTGCAACTTTTATATGTTGATTGAGAGATGAATTGAAGCTTTTTCTCTACAAGTAGTCTATGGGTAAATTCAACAATTTAATATCCAGGAAAGCATCTACTTAAGCTATGCTAGGTGATTTTAAAAAAAAATCGTACACGTGGGATTGCGTTTCTATCCATGCAGGACTGTTATACGTGCTTTCCATATCTACTATATGATTTATATATACATACTTGTTAATATTAAAAGAAATAACTACAGTTTTCTTCTCACACGCGCTTGATTTCTTTAATTAATTCTTAATTGATTAGCTAATTGTTATTAAGTAGTATAAATATAACTGACGTGTAGACTATACTTGCTATTCTTACTTAGCCATTATTTTTTTAAAAAAGTAATGATGATGAAACATTCATATGCTGTTTTTAAAATGCTGGAGTCAGTCACATCGTCCGAAACGTACAAATTTAGAATAATTGAGGAATCTGGAGGTTTAGTGGATCAAGACAAACGTTGGTAGCTTTCTATCTCACGAATGTGCCCATCATTTGAGCTAAATTCGTTTTTTTTTTTCAAATAAAAAATCTATAGCTAAATGCAAAAAAGAAAAAAAGGCTAGAATTAGTATTATGAGCTTGTAATAAATCTGGCATTAAAGCACAAAACCGTAATGCCTAGCCTAATGTAATAAATCTAACTGTACACTATCACAGGAGAAATATTTGTTTATCATTATACATTAACACATTATAGATTCATCAAGAAACTATTCCGTGCACTATTTGTTGATTCCACCTTAACAGTCCTTTAGTGACTTCTACATGCTGTTATAGGGTGCTTGTGAATAACGGATAGGTCAAATATGAATTCTTCCTGTTTGGTAAGGTGGATATGCTAAAGAAAATAGGTGAAAACTTCCATTCAGATTGAACCTGGAGGAGGACTAACCCTTTGGGGATCCTATGGTACAATTTTGTACCATACGCGTTTTTCATGGTACATTGCGTTATTTCTCTTCTATTTGAGCTTTTTCGTCCGGGTTTTTTTGTTTTCCAAGTCCAGAGGCCTTGTAGAAAACATTACGTATGGTTTCAGACCGTCCTGCGTCCAGACATAGGAGGTGATAACGTCATAAGTCAAAAATTTCTTTTCTCATTTTCTAAGCTTATGTTTAATTTTTTTTGGCGGGCTTATTTTTCTACGTAGAAGATTGAAATTTTGCACAAACATTCAGTCCACCGAGTAGTATTTACCAGATTTTTTGTTCCGATGTCAGTGCTAAAACAGGGGGGAACCAGAGGGGCAAAGGGGTAAAAAAAAAGGGATTTTTTACCTCCAAAATCCCGTTTTTCGTCATTTTCCCGCCTCACATACATGATGGAGACACGTGAGTCATACCGCCTGAAAGGCAGTTCTATTCTGAAGACAATGATGGGCGAAACATAACCCTAGGGTAATTAGGAATTTTTTTTACCTGAGATCATGGTGTTTTACGGTAATTTGGGGCATGGTGGGAATTCCTGATAAAATTTCTCCCGCTCTTGGTATTCAGGATAGAAACTTGAAATTTAGCACACATATTCAGTATACCAAGTACTATTTATCAGATTTTTTAGATGGCTATGTTCACACAGGGGGGGTCCAGGGGAAGCCAATGTTAGAGAAAAAAAATTTCTCTCCGAAATTTTCACTTTGACATTTTTCCCCGCTTCTGGTATACGGTATGAGCATGCAAGTGGTACCATTTGAAAGCCAGCTCTATTCTGAAGAGAATGAGGTATGAACCATGATCCTAGGATAAATAGTGACGATACAGTAGCTGCTTGACTGAAAGTCTAAAAAATAGCCCAAAAAGGATCCGGAAAGGGCTAATAGTTATGTGTCGGACAAAACTCGTCAATCATCTGACAAAAGACAGTCACGTGGATTCTCATTTAGTAAAATATTTCAGAGGTACAGTAAAATGGTCACTTGTCGCATTTACAGAATGAACTATACAGGAGTTTTCTTATATAATAAGATAGAATGAGACTTTTGAATAAAAACGTGAAATGTTAGAAGTTTATACAAAAACAGATAGCTGTAGCCTATGTATTGAATGAAGTGTTTTAACGGTATAGAGTAAATGTGCTAGTGATAAAATAAGGTAGAAGATGTGGAGAAAGAAGCTGAACGGAAGCCATGATACACCGAAATTTCTTTGTCCTACTGTACTACCATGAGCAAAATAAATGACGCGTCTCTTTATTTTGAATTTTTTTAAAAATATCTCTGTTTTCTTTATATGTTCGAAATTTCGGAAGGTTTCCCCAGCAGGACAGGTTAATAACAAACCCGTTTTTAATATTTGTGTTAGATATTAGCTTAAAATAAATAAATTAGAAGCAAAAAACATTAAATCGACAGAAATCTCGAGAATTACCAACTCTGCTAAAGTGGGAAATTTTCAAGAACGCGAGGGAATTCTGCAGTTCAACACGAAGCAGCGACATCTATGTCACTGAGAGAAATGTGGATAAAATCTACAAACGAAACTTTTAACGAAATATTTCTAATATATCTTATTTCGTGCATTATCTGCAAACTCCAAATATATGAATACATGCCAAGTATTAACGTAAAGATAGAGCAAAAAGTGGAAATTGTCTATGGAAAAGGACGAATTGGTAGCGCGATCGTAATGAAAAATCGTCTTTACCGTAGAACAGGGTCAGTTCACGTAAAGAAACAAATAGCTCAGTTAGTTAAAGCAACTAGTTTGTATGCCGAAGGTAGCGGGTTAGAATCCAGATGGAAGTGACGTTGTCATTTTTATTATTATGGTTATTTTATTTATTTTTTTATGTGGGAAAGAATCAAATTGTAACATATGTGTAAAATCCATGACGATACCAAAAAAAGAAAAAAATGTCGTCGCACTTGCATTAGCATCCCTAATTTTGTTTGCAAAAAGTTTAGTAATTATTTCCCCTGTGCTCACTGCTCACTATACGTAATGCTCGATGGCGCGTTGTTTCCCAGTAAATGTTAATCCTAATTTGGAGAATTTTTTAAAGTTTCACAATATTTCTCACTAGATAGTCTTCTATCTACTTGTTTGGATATTTTGATAACAGATTTCCCCATTAAATGTATAATTTTCCCTAGATGTTTAATTACGGAAAAGTTTTACAATGTATTTGTATTAAATTGAAATTGTTTTGAATTTACCACATGAGATAAGTAGCTCGAAGGAGGAAAACTCAAGTAATTGATATTCTACGTAAAAGCTACCTATTGTAGAATGATGATACTTCTTGCCATCAGCACATAATCTTCACGTTAGAGAGTCAGACAGAAAAAAAATTCTGGTTTTTCCTCCCTATGACCACCCATCTTAAACCTCTACATTCCATTGTTCGTCTCTCAAAATTTCGGTGCTCCAAAAACATTCATATAATAATAATAATAATAATAATAATAATAATAATAATAATAATAATAATAATAATAATAATAATCCTGAATATGCCATCCTTACATAATGTAAGGATATCTTCGTTTCTTAGTTTAAATCTTAGATATCTTAGTCTAAAGTGCTTTCTTTAGTAATTATTTGAACAACCATGTAGGAGGGGGTACGGCGTTTTATTTTGCCCCTCTCATTTCAGTACCCTTCCAACAGAAAGTAATTTCTGATAAGCAGGGTAGACAAAATGAATAAGAAATATATTTACAGCATCCTCTCCCCTTTCATGATTGGAATATCACGTAGCATTTTTTTATTCTACCAAAGATGGCCCTGTGCGGTTAGGGGTAGGTAACTAAAGAAATACCTAATATATAGCGCCCCTTGATTGTAATGTTACCGCTTCTTTATTTGTACGAGGGAGCCCCAACAAGGTGATAAGAAGAATAGGAAAAATGTCTACTGAATCCAGTGGCGGATCCAGCACAAACTTCTGGGGGGGAAGTGAAAGATTCTTTTGATGATGTGAAGCTGTCACAAATTACCACTTAACTAAACTAAACATAATAGTGGGGTGAACTGGAACCCAGTCAGTTTAAATTGATGTAAAAGTTTAATTTTTGGCTTCATATTAAAGTTTTGGTTTCAAATGAGAATTTCAGTCCCAGTGGTCAAGGATCAAATCTCGTGGGGCTCTTCAGTGTAGGCTAATACGGGCCCCTTATGAGAAAAGGCAAAAATATTAAAATGTTTATAACGTTCGAATTTTTCGTCTATTTTAAAGAAATGTTGGGCTTCGTATTAAAGTGTTGGTTCCAAATGGCAATTTCAGTCCGATGGAGAATGATCAAATCCTGGAGTCGGGGGGGGGGGGGGGCTCATCAGTATAGTGTGCTACGGCTCCATTATGGGAAAAGGCAAAAATATGAAAATGCTTATAACTTTCGAATTTTTCGTCTATTTTAAAGAAATTATTGGCTTCATATTAAAGTCTTGGCTTCAAATGACAATTTCAGTTCTTGTGGACAATTATCAAATCTCGGAGGGCTCTTCGGTGTAGGGGTTTCGGCTTCTTTATGGGACAAGGTTCACGTAATTGATATTGCAAAATTGTTTTGTATACATTAGTGTAAACTTGCACCATTTGGTTAATTTTACCTCTTATATTTTGCAGATTTCAAATTCCAAGCATAGTTACTTCTCAAAGCTAAAAGGCACTTACTAGTTTCATTAAAAGGAAATGTCTTTTATGAAAAGTTGTCATGGAGTAGACGAACGAACAGGCACCCAAACATTGGTTGAGTCGGACGGTTGAAACTCGTTAAGCTCACTTCAATTATTATTATTATTATTATTATTATTATTATTATTATTAATAATAATAATAATAATAATAATAATAATAATAATAATAATAATAATAGAGCATTCATGGGGTCCGTGGCTCGACTCCACTTCGCGCCAAGTGAAATTTGAGGTAGACAAATACCGTGTGCATGGGTATGGGTTTTCTTGGAATTTTCCATTTTCCTCCCACTTTCTTCATTTCATCATTTCATTCATCATCCTTCTCCCTTAGCGTAGGTGCATAATCGTGCAACGTTAAACTAGATATTCCATTTAATTTTAATTTCAATAATAATAATAAACAATTAATTCAACTGAAAGAACTGTAATTTATGTTGACGGCAATTATCATAAATATGCAACCATTATAAAAACAATGCTTTGAGTAGAAAGATAATCCTTCCCAAGTGTTAACGAATGCGCACGAGATAAGACATGTCTCGAGAAAGAGACGAGACGCGCTTTGTGACATCCAAAAGAAGACGTAACAAATGTTTTGGACACGAGATGATAGCTTTTAAAATGTCTCGTCTTGTCTTGAATGTCTCGAAAACAAAAGTCTAAGTTTTAAAATTATTTTTAAAGATCTATTCTCTCAAAAGTAGCTCTCTGCCTTAAAATTAATAACGGCATTTGTGATTTTTTTAAAAAATAAACAATGTCTAAAGTTTTGAAAAGAAGCTTCATTAAGGGTGAACCTGAAAGATGTCCACAAACTTCGGGAGATGATTCGCGACATCAAAAGGAGACAAATAGCCCTCTTGCAGTTTTCGAGTTCAGCTTCGTTGTCGAGATATAGGGTTGCCAACTGGTCGTGTTTGAGAAACTCACTGGAAATAAATTCAACTCCAAGAATAAGCTACTACAGGTCAATTGACTTATACCATGCTGCAAGGTTAAATATTTGTTTATGAAGTGTGTACAAAATTTGCCAGTGTCCTTTCTGAGAACATCGTCGAGAAAAAGTCACCTCCAAGAATAAACTACCCCTCGTAAATTTTTCTAAGAGAAATATCTGATACTGCAATATAGGATTGTTAATTAAATATTGATTAATGAAAAATAAACAAAATTGTTATAACCATTTTGGAGAAAATAGCTTTTTTCGATTTTCGGCTGTTAGTAAACCACACTTATTTTAGGCGGTAGGAAAAAATAGGAAAATCTCCTGTAGGAATACTATGTAAACCCCAAGTTTAAAATTTGGTGTAGATACGTTGAACGATATGGCCTCTAGGCGAGTGCACAGAAAAGTGTACCGAACGGACGGACCGGAAGGACGGGTATCGAAAAATCACATTTTTGGTATGTAGACGCCATGAAGTATGTAAATCCGTTGAATTTGATATACTATTTTCAAAATCACCATATTTTCTTCTCTCTTTTGTTGCTCGAAAAAGAAAAGCCTGAGTTTACCACAAAAAGCTAGGGTGTTTACCAAAAAATATTCAATTACAGGGCCACCGCACTAAACTTTTTCAATTCAATTTCTTAACTGTGTTAGGCCGCAGTTGTTACTGAAGTGTGTATTTGGATAATACGAAAAAAATATCGTATTATTCAAATACATCGAATGTCAGATTATCGAATAAAAAACTTCGATTGAAGAAAATCCACACTACAAAACTAACTCACACTTTGAGCACATTTTCATTAGACATATAATAGAGCAATTAATGCAATAATTGTTTATGAAATATGAAAAAATCAAATGAGTCATTTTCGAGAAAGTCGTTCAAAAAGAACACGTCAGAAGTAACCTACCTCTTGTGAATTGTTTCGAACAATGAGTTAAGATATACTTTTGCTTATTAATGAAATATTTATTTGCGAAATTTGAACAAAATCGCCTGTCGTTCGAGAAAGTTGTTGGGAAAAACCTTGACCCCCAAAATAATCTATCCGTCGTAATTGTTTTTCATAGAAATGACTTATACTAAAATATAGGGTTATTAATGAAATATTTATTTATGAATTATCAATAAAATTGTCCGAGTAATTTTTGAGAAAATCGTGAGGGAAAAATAACTCCCCGAATAAACTATCTCTTGAGGATTCTTTCAGGGCAAGCGAGTTATTCCATATTATTAGGTTTTTAATGAAATATTTATTTCTGAGTACGAACAAAATTGCTTGATTCATTTTAGAGAAAACCGTGGAGGAAAAACACCCCCAAGAGTAAACTACCCCTCGTATATTTTTAAGGACAAACGAGTTTTGCCATATTGTTCGGTTATTAACAAAATATGTATTTTTGAAATACGAATAAACTCTTTTGAGTCATTTTTGGGAAAATCGCCCAGACAACACACACCACCAAGAATAAACTACCCCTCGCATTTTTTTTTAGGACAAACGAGTTATTTATGCCATATTGTTAAGTTATTAATGAAATATTTATTTATGAAATATGAACGAAAACACTTGAGTCCATTTTGAGAAAATCACTGAGAAAAAACTCATCCCTAAGTATAAACTACCCTTTGTAGATTTTTCTCAGATAAATGCCTTATACCACAAAATAGGGTTGCTAATTAAATATTGATTTATAAAAAAAAAGAAAACAAGATCGTTAGAGCCAGTTATGAGAAAATATATTTTTTCTATTTTCATCGTACAGGAAACTACCCTTGTTTTGGGAGTAGGAGGGAAACAAAAGAAACTATAGGAAATACTATGAAAATCTTAAACTAAAATTTGGTGCAGATAAGTTGAACGGTTGGCCTCTAGGCGAGTGCACAGAAAAGTGTAACGAACGGACGGACGAACAGATGGACATGTATCAAAAATAACTTTTTCGGTATTAGGGGCTATAATACGTGTAAAATTTGTTGAAATCTCAAATTTGATTTTTTTTTTCGATCACCATACTTTCTTCTCTCATTTGTCACTTCAAAGTAAAAGGAACTCAGAATTACAGATAAGAGACACCTACTTTTACACATAGATATTTATTGATTTAAAACTGTTTTAGTTTGTCATTTCACTTCCAATTGAAAGGTTTTACCATGACTAACGGCATACCAATGACGAGACGGAAGTTTTGAGGAAGTAAATGCATTCAGAAGTCTAGACTACATTACGCCTATCAGCCTGTTTTTACTTCTGCAATTGTTGACAGTTGTAATTTCGTCCAAACGCTACATGAAATAATTCTTGGTTGACGTCATTGTGTTACTATTTTAGTATTGTTCTCTTCAGACTTGGTTGAAGTTTTGTCTTAACGGTTATACATTTTTTCTTTCTTATTTCATCGTTACACATAAGAATAAAATGTTCTGGTGAGTGGATAGATTCGAACCTACGAACATTGAGTTTTCATTCTTCCAACACTTTACCAATGGACCAAGCTTTGTCTTCACGTTAACGCACGGTTATAGGGTTTATTACGATTTAAATAAAATGGCTGGCTGTTAGAGTTTCCTGCCCAAATATTTCGATAAAAAATTTTCATTGCTTCGTAGATACGTAGAGCAATGTTTAGATACACATTTTAGGATAGTGCATTTTGGTGTATATAATAATTTCATGCCAGATAAAAGCTAGATAAGTTTTGATAAAATGTTTCATATGTAGTTCTCAATAATAGGCTTGCTGTTCGGGGTGAAGTTTCAAGGTTCAGCATTGACTAGCAGTTTTTGCTATTAATATCCCTTCTAACAATATTGGCAGTGGACAAAAGTTAGCCCGTGTTGAAGCTTTTTACTCCTAATTTAATTATTTTACTTTATTATTTAACGAATATATTGAAAATTGTCAGCAGGCACGTATACAGTAATTTATTTCGGAAGGGGCCCGACTTCAATATTAAGATAAATTATAATAAAATTTTAAAAGATAATCCCAAAAATTAGGCTAAATTTACAGAAAAGTTGGGATTTCAGAGGGGAGTCCGGACCCCCTGTACCCACCCCTAAATGCGTCCTTGTTTGTCAGTAACGTTTCCTCATTTTGAAACCCTCAAAAACTTCGGATATATAAAGGGAAAAGAGTTATTTTCGATAAAATATCACTTCAAGGAGACGGGACAGTTTTATTGCACATGGTGGTATCCAACGTTCACAAGGGCAAGAATTTCTTCCCTTTTATTCTTTTGCTATTGTGCTCTATCGAAAGGTTAGGTTTGTTAAATATTACTCTTACAAACAAGCGTGATTGGCAGATAGGAATACTGAACAGAACTCCACAGAAATGCATGCTGAATTTACGTTTATAGCTACCCTTTGGTGATTTGGCCTCAAGGTCAATCGAGTGGTAATTCAGTTCCGTCTCTGTTCTTGAGCCATGTTCGTATTACTTCGAACAGTTTTGCTAATGAAAAGCATGCCTCGTAATATAACAGACTTCTTTCGCGTAAGAAATCGAAACTCAGTTGGTCAAAGCAACTAGTCTGTACGAATTAGGTTATTAGTTAGAGCCCAGTACGAGTAAGGCTTTTTATTACTATTGATTATTTTTATCTTTTTTAGGTGAGGAAAAATCAAATTGTGACATCGCGATATCAAATGTATTTGGTTAGGTAACTTTGTCTCAGCTAAACTTTAAACATCAGTAACCGTCGAAATTATTTCACTAACCGATCAGTCACTGAACATTTCAAACACGTCAAACCAGTGGCATAATATGAAGGTTAACCTCTCCTCCGCAGTCCTTAGTTATGCGTCCGCACTTTCAGGTGCGTGCCAAGGGCCGGTCGACTGCCCGGGGCGCCAGAGAAAGAGGGGCGCCAAAACGAGCCTCAAAAAGTAAATTTTAGAACGTGTTTTCTACTGACGTCTTTGGTTTAAATTCTTGTAAAGTAGTGGCAATTACATAACCATGGAAGAAGAGAGTTTCATAGTAATAAGGGGGCTGTATCGAAAAATGGAGAGATGGCATGCAGAATAAAGAGTGGCGGGGGTGTAAGTATTGTTTGTTTGTTTGCTTGAGTTTAGCGTTCCACGGTTATGCCTTAATGGCCAAAGGAGATGTGGATACTAATTATAGTGGAATCTGAACAACTTTTATCGTTCAATAGTAATCCACCGGGAATTGGATCCGGTACCACAGAAGGCAGGCGTGCTAGCCACAAGACCAAGCGGGGGGCGGGGAGTTCGTATTGTTTATAGCGGGCCATATTCTTTGTGAAGTTTTCCTAGGTAATGAATGTCTTTTTGAAAAATGGGTTTAAAATATTAAAAACACTATGATAAAATCTAAAATATAGGCTAGTACTGGGAGGAGGGCGCCAAAAAGTCACTTCGCCCGGGTGAAAATTTGGCCTGGTCCGCCCCTGCGTACTTTCTGTATATTTTTGGCCTTGCAGCTTGTGCGGTCCCCACGCCACAGGATTGCGGGGGCGCTATTTACGCGTATGCTTCGAACGTAATTCAATAACTGCTTAAGAAATACTACCATCAGTGTGGAAACGGGAATATATATTTTTCTAATAGTCCCATAGAACTTTCATTCAGAACGCCAGATGCAATTAAGTAGAAGGAGGATCTGATGTTTCCTAAGTAAGTTCCTTTCAGAAAGTTTGCTATTTCTTTAACGGTGATGTAAATAATTATACTCATCGTTATTAGCCCGACACAAAACCATCCTGGACAAATCCCTCTAGAAAACTTTATTCTGCCTAATTTTATAAGCGACTCAACGGTGAAACACTTGTTAACGAAAGCAATGCTGTGTATACACTGCCTTGTTTCTGACAAAATATAAAGTGTCTTGTAATCTTTAGACACTTTTCCTATTCTTTTTGTCACGCTTGGTTATGTAGGGTGGCCTCGAACAAATAAAGAAGAGGTAATATTACAGTCAAGGGACGCAATAAATATATTAAGTATTTCTTTTGTTACCTAACCATAACGGCCTAGGGTCGTCTTCAGTAGAATAAAAAATGTTACGTGATATTGCATTCACGAAGGAGGAAAGGTTACTTTAAATATATTTCTTATTCATTTTGTCTACTCTGCTTGTCAGAAATTATATACTTTCTGTTGGGACGGTGCTGAAAAGAGAGGGGGGGAATAAAACTTCGTGCCCCCTCATACATTTTAAATTTTGTTACATGGTTGCTCAAATTATTACTAAAGAAAGAACTATAAACCAAGATATCTAAAGTTACATTATGTAAGGGTGGCATATTCAGGAATAATAATAATAATAATAATAATAATAATAATAATAATAATAATAATAATAATAATAATAATAATAATAATAATAATAATAATAATAATAATAAATGTCTTTGGAGAGCCAAAATTATGTGACACGAATCATTACATGTAGAGCTTTAAGATGAGTGGTCATAGGAGAGGAAAAAACAGGGTTTTTCTCTGTCTGACCAACGTAAAGATTATGTGCTGAAGTTAGGAAGCATAATCATTCTACAATAGGTTGCTTTTACGTAGAATATCAGTTACTTCAGTTCTCCTCCTTCGGGCTACTTACCTCATGTGGTAAATTCAAAACAATTTCAATTTAAGACAAATACATGTAAAACTTTTCTGTAATTAAATATATATAGGGGAAATTAAACATTTAATAGGGAAATCTGTTATCAAAGTGTCCAAAATAGTAGATAGAAGACTATCAAGCGAGAAACATTGGGAAACTTTATAAAATTCTCCAAACTAGAATTAACATTTACTGGAAAACATTCGTTATGCACCAGTGAGCATGTAGTGAGTAGTGAGCACAGGGGAAATTATTACGAAACTGTTTGCAAACAAAAATTAGAGACACTAATGCAAGTGCGAGAACGGCATTTTTTTTTTTTTTTTGGTATCGTCATGAGTTTTACACATATGTTACAATTTGATTTTTTCCCACATAAAAATAAATAAAATAACCACAGTAATAAAAACTACAAGGGCACTTGCATGGGGTTCGAACCCAACACCTTCGGCATACAGACTAGTTGCTTTAACTAACTGAGCTACTTGTTTTCTTACGAGAACTGAACCTGTTCTACGGTGAAGACGATTTTTCATTACGATTGTGCTAAGTATTCGTCTTTTTCCATAGGTAATTTCCACTATTTGCTCTATCTATACGTTAATACTTAGCATAGATTCATATATTTGGAGTTCGCTGATAATGCATGTAATAAGACACATTAGAAATGTTTCGTTAAAAGTTTCGTTTGTAGATATAATCCACGTCTCTCTCAATGACATAGATGTCGCTGCTTCGTGTTGAACTGCAGAATTCCCTCGCGTTCTTGAAAATTTCCCACTTTAGCAGAGTTGGTAATTCTCGAGATTTCTGTCGATTTAATGTTTTTTGCTTCTAATTTATTTATTTTAAGCTAATATCTAACACAAATATTAAAAACGGGTTTGTTATTAACCTGTCCTGCTGGGGAAACCTTCCGAAATTTCGAACATATAAAGAAAATGGAGATTTTTTCAAAAACCTTCAGAATAAAGAGACGCGTCATTTATTTTGGTCATGGTAGTACCTGTATATGACAGTTACAGACACTTGTTACTTCGACGAATGGTAAATGTAATTGATATAGGTTCTGTTATATATTCGCTCCTAAATATTATATAAATTATCAGGATTATTTATGATCCTTCATGGAAATTCACTGGTTCATGCACAGTAGACAGATAGTGCAATTGGAAGGGGAGTTCGATATGGATGATGCCTCTCGCCAACAGTATTTAATATCTATCAAGAAGAGATAGCGAAAAAGAATCTACATAATGAAGATGGTATTTCAGTAGGAGGTAGAATGATTAATGTATAAAGTTTGGAAATGATATGGCTATTGTTGCAGAATCTACAAGTAAAAGGGAAATCAATAACATATCGAAAACTTAAGAAAGGCTTGGGGTTAAGAATATGGGGTGAAAATAAATGTTACAAACACAAAATCCATACTGATTGGAACGAAGCGGTCGGTGCCAAATATAGAGGTAGGAGGGAGAAAATAGGACAGGTGACTAGTTTTTGATATCTGAGTAGTATTATTAGTGATGATATGACGTGTGAACGTGAAATCAAAGCAAGGATAGGAATGGGAAAAGAAGAGTTTAGGAGCAAGAAAACACTATTTTGTGAGATCTTGAACAAAGAGTTGAAAAAAACTCATAAAATGCTTCATGTACTATTTTTACTGTACTGTACAGCAGATGGAGTGGGTCAGTGGATCAAGTGGGTCAAGTGGGTTAAGTTTTCTGAGTGGGTCAGTGGGTCGTGGGTCAACAGCATGTGACCCACTGTGACCCACCACCCACCATGACCCACTGCGACCCACTGACTCAGTATGATCTACTATACTCTACAATATACTCACTGCATTGTAGAGAGTATATTCTGAAGACTGGTAAATTTGTCTCCGTTTTACTTTGAAGACCTACATTTCCCTTTCTTTTCCACTTGTTTCTGTCTACTTACCTGAGGTGAGTATATATAACCAAGTGAAAAAAGAACTTCGAGCACTTTTGGATATTGATATTTTTAATAGTTATAATAGCAATAGGACTTACACTCCAACTTACCTTTCGAGACCTGTGGGTTTTTAGAGATAACTACTGCAAAAATACATTTTTGAATCACTGTAATATATAAATTATTTATAAAAAAATTGAATGTAACTATGTGTGCCTGATCATCACGGTCAAATTCAAAGTCAAATGAAATTACTTTTGGTATATAGTTAGGCCTTAATCCAAATTGGGATGTTATATTGCTTTTATTATAATGCATAATATCCTAAGGAGGTAGTGAGGATCCGAATTTTATCTCGGAAAAAAATTATTATCTCGCAAACCGTTAAACTTACGGAGCTGAAATTCAGTGTATTAACTCTTTATTTAAAATAAACAGAATGTGTCCTAGCATTTTTTTAAATTCTCCTTTAAAAAATTGGTTTGAAGCCAAGCACTTGCTATATATGGAAAATTGGTAGTGAGTTGGTTTGTAAAAATGATCGAAAACGATCGATGTTATTTTAGAAAAAAAAAATCACAAGCAAAAGTACAGTGCTTGGCTTCATATATCCATTACTTTCTGCTATAATAATTGCTGAAGCTTATTATATGGAGCGCTCACAGCACAGGGCAATCAACCCATAAACTTGTGAGAAAAATAGGCATAAAATTTGTACTGTAAACTTAATTGCATGGAAATTTGAAGTTTGGATTGTACGGAACATTTTACACTTTTTTTTCCCTTTACGTTGGTCTACATACTTTGGTTTGGAACTTTGAAATTTCATCCTTTTTTCACTTAAAAGTATTGATAATTCAGCAAGGAAATAATTATACTATGATAATTTAATTTAAATTCATCGTAATTTGACACATGTCAAACAGCAGTGTGGTAATTGAAGTTGAAGGAGGAAAATTCCCATTCACCTCTGAATACTTTCCAGAAAACTCGTTACCTTTCGCTTTCTAGACGGGGAAGGGAACTTGGTAATGGTATCAAACCTTCATGTGTAATTACAAAAATTAAATTTATAAACAAATAAGAAATAATCAGTTTATCAGGCTTTAATTGATAATTTATTCACAAGATTCCCTATCAAAGGCGTGGTAGATGAAGTTTCTGTTCTACATGGGTCGACATTGCCAACTGACATGGTCGATGTGGAAAAGATGTTGTATGGTGATAGAGAGATGATACTTCTTGCTAAGTATTTCAAAACTGACCGAGAAAAATCGTTATCAGACTTAATTCTAACAAGTAGATTGTCGATGAGAAGTTGTAGAAATCGGGTAGAAGTATTATCAATTTCCACGACAGAGTGCGAACGGGGATTTCCCCTTATGAATTTACAGATTACTGATATTAGAAATAGATTAAGTGCTCAAACATTGTCTAACTTGTTGCTCATCAATGTTAATGGCCCACTGCTAGACAAGCTCAAAGTAGACGAGCTAGTTATTTCTTGGCTGAAGGATGGACATCATTCCACTGCGGATGATTTACCGCCAAAAAGTTACCAACAGGAAATAAATCCGATTTCAGATTTGTTTTAAGGTGGAAAATTACGAATTACGGAAAATGTATACTTGTATTACTAATGGCTTATTTGTGTTATTCAACTTTTTACCTACTTTCTAGTAACTCTCTTCTTTGCTTTAGGTAAACTACTTTTGAATAAATATTCATAATAATAGGAATTATGCATATTTGTAACTTAAATTTAACGTGGTGTTTTAGTGATTACACAAATTACAATTATGAGCATACTTTATGGAGATGCTCTCGAATAGGGTACCCGAGCACCTTTATACCTTATGAACAACTGATTTTTCAAGTTTTTTGTGAGAAAAATAGTGTGAACTGAGAAACCACAACTTTTCCATATTGTACAGGGGTATTTTCCTGCGAATAGAAGTTTCTTGTGGAATGCGTTCAGAAATTAATACTTGCAAGAATACTCTCTTAGTACAAGTATATTTTAGGCACACACTAATTTCCCCCCACCTCGAACTGTTTCAATTTCCTCACTGACAAACACTTTACCATTTTATATCGTAAAGGTCAGATCCACCGTTATTGTAACAGAGTGGTGCTTGAGCAATTGATTAGAAATTCAAACTCCGATTAGTGACAATTTCACAGTCTTGTTTTATTACAACAGTAAACTCTTTAGTCAGTTCAGAAGAGGCCGTGGATCGTGTTCAGAGTTGATGACGATGGATTTTGGTGAGTCAGGGTAGGCCACAGTGGATGAAAGTGGTTCATGGTGGGTGGTGGGTCACGGTGGGTGGTGGGTCAGAGTGGGTCACCGTGGGTGGTGGGTCATGGTGGGTCACAGTGAGTCATGTGGGTGGTGGGTCAGTGGATCGTTGGTCACGGTGGGTGGTGGGTCAGTGGGTCGTGTGTCAAGTTTTCATTGACCCACGCCAACTCTGCTGTACAGAGCAGGAACATGACAATTACGCAAAATAATGAGAACCAATTGAGGGTTTTCGAAATATAGGTGTGAAGAAGAATAGAGAGAATTCGCTGAGTCGAGAGGAAAACGAATGAAAGAGTGTTAGAAATGGTACGAAAAAATCATATATTATTAAAAAGAGAAAGAGAAACTGATTGGGACATCGGTTAAGAAGGAACTGTATCATAAGGGACGTGCTAGAGGGTATGGTGGCAGGAAAGACAGGGAGGGGACGAATTTGGCTATATGAAAACAGAAATAGGGTATGGGAGATATCAAAACAGAATCTATGTGAAGATGAAGAGGTTAACAGAAGATCGTGGAACAAGGAAGCTTCTCAGTTGCGGCAAGTGATCCGCCAATAATGGTGGAATATTTCTGATAATAATAATGCTGATGATGCACAGTAGAAACAGAAAGACCCACTTTACTGACATTGCTGATACGAATCACAACGCAAATTTCTACAGGCTGTAAAAAAGTCTCCGCTCTAAAGGCTGTAGGGAACTATCTGTTACTCTGCGAGGGGAAATCATAGGTCGAGTAAAAATGGGACAAACTGTTCCTCAGATCGCTACGGATCTGGGCTTCGAGAAGAAAACAGAGAAGAAATTGATTCAGTGACTTGAAAAAGGTGGTCAATGGATTACGTCTCACCGAAGAAGTGGGAGACCAATAATAATAACAATAATAAACTCAAAAATTTATATTTCTTTCCAGCAAAACTTTTGCATGGCCTCCTAGTGCAGCATTATTTTCGTAAATGGTTATTATAAGATTGTCAAGCAAAATTTTAAAGGGTCATTATAATTCATTTAACAGTTCATTTTTGCCAGTAGCTTTAGCCCCTTACTTGCTCTTCACGCCTGCCCAGGAGGAAGCTGCGCGCCCCCAGGTTGGGAACTACTGTTTTCCACTGAGACATTCTGACAGTCTGTTAGAAATTTCCATTCTTACTTGTATCAGTAAATTGGACTTTTCTGTTTCTACTGCGTGTGCACCAGTGAACTTCCATGACAGATCATAAATAATTCTGATAATTTATAAATATTTATGGACGAATATGGAATAGAACGTATATCAATAACATATATCATTCGTCAAAATAACGAATACGGTAAACATGAAAAAAAAACTCAATAGACATATTACATCAGAGCGAAATAAGCTTAAACTTCTGACACTACAAAATGCATTTCAGTTGCTCTCCCCGCCGGGATAGCGGCTAGCATGTGCGCCTTCGTTGAACAGGGTCCTGGTTTCGATCCTGGTGGGAGAGCCTTTGGAATTTTAACTGCCCTCAATGTTTTTGTGTTCGTGTCCCTGTCGTTCAAAGTTACTGGAAATAACTGTAAAACAAGTATAACCGAGTGGAAAATAGAAAGAAGTTCCTCAGACACGTTTGCTGAATCAGTTAACTTAGAGAAAAGAAAGAAAAGTGATCTAAGGCGTTGCCTGTAAATTGCACAGCATTCTTAAAGGTTAGTTCGAGTCCCACCTAAGTAGCTTTTTTTAACCTGTTCTCGAAGTTTCTGTTTGTGTTCCTATCGGATTCGACTAAATAGAATTTCGAATAAAGACCACAATAGGCATAGCTATAACTCATTTATTGACTAAGCTCGAAATTTTCTGCTAAAGATACGAATACGAATTTATTATTATTATTATTATTATTAGTTAGTTAGTTAGTTAGTTAGTTAGTTTAAGTCGAAGTTTAAAATCAGGCGATGCAGCATTTACGTAAACTATATGATAATTTATTAGCAAATATTCACTAGTTCAATACACATTTGCGAAACTTTGCTTTGGGAAATGAAGTGTACATAACACTGAATAGTAAAAATATTACAATAAAATACATTAGTAAAAATATTCATTAAGTAATTGGAGTTAAATATGCATTTCTAGTAAGGACTATATATAGAGACTTACTTTAAAGTGCAATCCAAATGAATATTCGAGTTTTAATCCGACTAGAAATCGGTAATTAACCCACCGTAGCACGCGCCGCGGATACTCCGCGAAAAGAGAAATTTTAGTTTTCTTAGAACTGTTAAAGGGGCTTGTGCTGTAAAATATACGTGGTGAATTGTCAGAAACATTGCAAAGAAAATATTAAACAATTTAATATCGCTTCAGAAGAAAATAAACATTAAAATAAGATAAATAAATATTGTGGAGTGAGACCTCGCGCGCGTGCCTTGATGTTACAATTGACCACGCGGGCTATGAAGGGTTAACACGATAATATTAACTTTATTGGCATTATAATTCTTATTGCTTTTACGTATTATGAGTCTCTTTAAGTTATGATTTTGCCATTTCAAAATGTAGAACGAGAAATAAGTGTAATATTCTATTCGTTAAGAAAACTTTTCGAACTGTGATAATTTCAGGGGGTGACCTGAGGGAGAACTTGAGACCTTGTCGACCTAAGAAATTTTCCCTTTCGGGGCCATATCTTCGATTATGCTCAAAGTGGATTATCAGTGTTTTAAAAGTTTTCCCTCCTTCATATATTGACAAACTTCCTTGAGTAATCTTTTGAAATTAGCACTACTTATAAATAGTTTTTCATTACGAATCAGAGGATCATAATGGAGTATTGAACATACTTAATATTTTGTTTACAGCTATGGTTTTTAGATATGCAATTCATATAATGTTCCGTTCTAATCGAATTTGAAAGAAAAGTAATGTCCAAAGAGTTATTTTCAAAGAAATGTTCTCAGTCTTCTGATGAAAATAGGAAGACACTTAGAGAAAAAAGGACTTTCTAGTGGGTTTGAATACATAAACTTCTGATCCCATCTCGCGCCGTGTGGACTTGTGCTGGACAAACACCGTACTCGTGGGTTTCTCGGGGTTTTATCGTTTCCTGCCACTTTCTTCATTATACCATTTCATTCATTTCTTATCATCACCGTCTCCTTTAGCCTAATCGGCGTAACTGTGGGACTTAAAACTCAAAGATTTCATTTCATTTTCACATGAACTTCTGATTAATAGGCTATTGACCCAAACCGCTAGTCCATTTCGTATGCCTTTGCAGAGGCTCTTTTGACTAGTATAAAGTGGTTTTCTGCTCTACACTCCTTTTAGTTTATTTCGATAGAACTATGAATTTACGGTGAATATTTGGGCGTTTCAGGTCTTGCAATGTATAAAAGTCTTTTTCGAACAAATCACATTCAATTATACGTCATAATAACATATAAAAAAGGTTGCATCCTTGAAATGATTGTGGTTGGAGTGATCGTAAATGTTTTCATAGTTAGGTGTCTGGATATGCAAACCCGCTTATCGTGGGGATTTACTTATGTAAGATATGGTATGATCTGTCAGGAAAGTAAATGTACACCTATTTTTCGAGTCTGGCATTCCTGCGCTTCATCCGTGAAGAGTATGAGAATTAAATCAATCAAATGTTTACTGAGGGGCAAAAAGAAAAGCTTAATCTGAATAAGACATTGCAGAGGGGCACAAGCTGTGAATACGAATAGTGCATAGTGTAAATAAAGGACGACACCGAAAGAGAAAGCCAGAAACAGCTGATAAGCTTAGAAAAAAGAGTAAAAATTGTTGAAGTGGGAACATAAAACACAAATACAAAAATACGCCGACAATTAAACGTTCACTATGCGGTGATCTTGGTGTAGTATTTAAGGTGCTGGCTTATAAATGCAAAGGTCGCCGGTTCGAATCTTAAGTGAGGACATTTTTAAAAATTTTTTGTTAATAATCTATGCAGCTCATGAGAGATGGTAAAAGAGGTCGTATTTAGTTTTTCGTAGCAATTATTATTGGTAATGTTTAGTACTGATAATACTTTTTGTCTTTGCGTATTGCTTCTATTCTTTTCTTCATTTCGAAAGAGAAGAATATCCGAACAAATGCCACCAAAATTCCTCATATTTTGAATGTAAACGCCATTTGCAATTAGTGAAGAATAAAAATTGAACGTTCCGATGTAGCTGCAAAAAGTAAAAAGAAAAAGATGGAAGTCGACCATACTCATGGTTATTAAAAATACAATTTCTACATGCCTTACACCTCCCGACCACGTTTCTACGTTAGCAAGTAAGAGGTTTGTGTTTAGGTTAGGCTGGTCAATACGTTTTGCAAAGGGGCCCGGTTTAGCTCTGACGCACCACAGGTGCGAGAAGGGAGAAAAACACTTTTTCTCTCTCCCTCTGTGTGTCTATTTATCTATCAGTATATATATATAACGCTATTTGTGAATGTCATAACCACCCTAATTTTCAGCGGATTGAGACGAAACTTGGCACAAACATTAATTGTTGAAATATCTTGATGAGTTCGTTAACCAGAATAATCAGATGAAAATGTTCAAAATGGTGGCCCTTCAAACTCTTAAAAAGTTCCAAGGGAACCAAATTTCGCCCATAAATAGGTATTCAGAAAGTTTGAATGAATTTTCCTCTTTTACTGAAATATTTGTGTTCAGAAACTTATTGAAATATTGGACCCGATTAATCGCCTAAAGAAGATTCACGCCCTTTCGCTACGGTCAGGCTTTTTTTTTTTTTTTTTTTGCAGGAGGGGGTTATTTTCCTATCGGAACAAGATGATTGTTAGTGATGATATGAAATTACACATTGAAAGTGAAGTAACTTGTGTAACGTGTTATTTGAAAGAATAATATAATAAATGTGCTTTCCTCTAACACAGAGAACTGTAAATCATGTATTTCGAGTTCGGGAGCGTGAATGGCGATGAGTGTTATTTGATTTGCTTTTTAGTAACACATTGCATTGCAAATAAAGGTAGGCAACATTAGTGGTAAGTAAAATAATAATAATAATAATAATAATAATAATAATAATAATAATAATAATAATAATAATAATAATAATAATAATAATAATAATAATAATAATAGGTGTTGTTTGTGGCAAGGTAATATCTTAATCAATTCTTCTTCAAACGTAATGATTGTAACGCCATATCTCCCTTACAAACAAAATATTAGCAATTTATATCGAGAGAACGAGAAACTGTAGAGCGATGGGAGCAACGTTGGACAGTATGCACTCATAGTACTCAGAAAAGTAAGCGATTTCAATGCAAAATGAACGAAGAGTCATTGTCATGGGTAATCATGGGGCCACGGCAGAGCCCTCTTTAGGCAAAGTGTCAATAACTTATATCGAGAGGTGATACTGGGATGGGACCAACTTTGGACACCGTGGACCCATAAAGCGCATCGAAAAAAATAGGGGGGGCGCCAGCCAGCCTTACTTATTTCCACATAATAATATAAAATTATATTGTCGAAATACACACACGAGTTAGCTACTAATATTTCATATTATTATTATTATTATTATCGACAGCGTCTTTTCATTACGTGTGCGTGTTTGACATGAAGCCAAAGAGAAGATCCATCATTCGTAGAAAGAATAATAGTCAGTTACTTTAACTGTGAACGACAGCGAAAAATACGAAGAGTGGACTACCTGTAGCGTAAAGAAGAAATATTTTCTCTCAAATGGATAAAAAACCAAGCCGAGATTGATTCGAACTCGCATGGACGGCGCGAAAAGCCAGTGCTTTGTCCACTTTTTTTTTTAACTGACTCACCGAACGTGTTTCAGTAACTTACTTATTGCTAATTTTACTTGCTTCACTCGTTTAACTTGCTTTTTCTAATAACTTATAACGACAGGGACACGAACACAGAAACATCGAGAACAGTTAAAAATGAAAGATGCTCTCCCGCCGGGAATCGAACCCGGGACTCCATACACCAAAGGCGCACGTGCTAGCGACTAGACCAGCGGGAAGGGCACCGCTCTCTCCCTGTGTCGTTAGGGATTACGACCACTGTATTGCCAGCTATCACTTCTGTGGGTTGTATACTATGATCACATGTTTCTTCTTTGCTGGAAGAGTAAAACCTACATTATATGTAAGACATGAGGTATTTAGACCTACATGCTCTTTATATAATGTAATAAAAGGGTCATGCTGGGAATAAGAAAAAGAACATTCCTTGGACAAAACGGAAACTATTGGCATCAGAAATATTTATCTACGAGGCATGCGCAGTAGTATATTTCAGAATAGTTTCTGTTTTGTTCAGTAAACGAAGAAAGGGGTATTAAAAAGCAAATATGTCGCGTCAACGAGATCGACCAGATTTGACAGGGGCGAAAGCAGATGCCTAGTAATACAACAACTTCGCTCAGTTGATACGAGCCGAGCCGGTTGATATCACTACCCGAGTTGGTCTTCTGCTTGGGCTCAAGAATTCGACCGTGCAGGTCTCAGCCTTGATTTTAAGAACTACAGTATATACTTATATTGGTGATTACGATATTTGAGGCTGTCTCGTAATAATAATAAAAAAAAACTCTTGTCTTCTCGTTATCTAGACGAGACGAGATACACTAAAATTGCCCCACGAGATGCACCAAAATTACGAGAGGAGACGCACCCTTGCCGTGAGCAACACTAAAAGTATTCCACATTACTGCCTACATTTCTCATGGCTTTCGGTCTCCAGTCTAATCAGGCCATTATTTCAAAACATGTTTGGAACGAACCAATAATCTTATTGTAATGATATTTCCACCAAAGTGCATGCCGCAGTTAATTTATTCGTTGATCTGGAGACAATTTAGTGCCTATTAATAAACTAAATAACATACAATGGAGTAAAATTACAGAAATGATATCGTATTATACAGTAATTTCGCCGTGCAAGTTCAATAGTATAATAATAATAATAATAATAATAATAATAATAATAATAATAATGATAATAATAAAAATAAAAATTTTTCATCGGTCCTGCGCGGAAAGTGAGAATTAAATCAATCACATGTGTAGTCAAGGTAAGGAGAAAAGCCTAAACTGAATAAGACATTGAAGCGGGTCACAAGCTGGGAATAAGAATAGTGCACGGTGTAAATAAAGGACGACACCGAAAGAGAAATCCAGAAACAGCAGGTAAAAGGAGAAAAAAGAGTAGACATTGTTGAAGTGGAAACATAAAATACAAACACGAATAGGGATGAGCACAAGTCGAGCCAAAATTCAATTCGACTCGAGTACAATTTGAGTCGAGTCAAAGGTAATTTGCTTGAATTGAGTTCCGAGCCAAGTCGCTGTTTTCGAGGTCGAGTTTCGAGTTGAGTTGAGTTTGATAATGGCTCGCTCACTCGTTCAGCTCGTTTTAACTCGTTTTGAAATATTGGCCTGATCAGACTGGAAAGCAAAAGCCATGAGAAATGTAAGCAGTAATGTGGAATACTTTTAGTGTTGCTCACGACAGAGGTGCGTCTCATCTCGTAATTTTAGTGCATCTCGTGGGGCAATTTTAGTGTATCTCGTCTCGTCTAGATAACGAGAAGACAAGAGTTTTTTTATTATTATTACGAGACAGCCTCAAATGTCGTAATCACCGATATAAGTATATACTGTAGTTCTTAAAATCAAGGCTGAGATCTGCACGGTCGAATTCTTGAGCCCAAGCAGAATACCAACTCGGGTAGTGATATCAACCGGCTCGGCTCGTATCAACTGAGCGAACAGCTCGAGTCGGCTCGGTTGGGATGAGCCGATGACCCGAGCCGGCTTAGTTGGAACAAGCCATCGACTCAGCTCAATTGAGCCGATGGCTCGAGCTTTCTCGGTTGGGATGGGTCACCTACTCGGCTTATGTGAACCGGTTCGAGCCAGCTAAGTTGAAACTAGTTCATCAGCACGTTTCGACTCAGCTCAACTAAGCCGATGGCTCAAATCGGCTCGGTTGGGTGAGCTGTTGGCTCGGCTCACTTCTCGATTCGGTTCGATATTGAATGAGCTGTAAGCCGAGCCGCTCGAGCCGTTGACAAGCCCAAACCCGGTCCCAGCTGTTTTGAATATGTTTGGCTGAAGCCTATAACTTTTAACAATTTTTTGCTCGAGCCCGAATACTTGCCCCTTCGGAACTCAAACCCAGAACGTGACCGATGTCCTTGCCTCCTGAAGACTTCCAGACGACCGAGATCGACAGACAATTAGCTTTTACTATTCAGATACAAACCGTATATCTTTTAAAGATTATACATGGTGTTGATATAATAATAATAATAATAATAATAATAATAATAATAATAATAATAATAATAATAATAATAATAATAATAATAATAAAAGTTTTAAACTAGCCCTCAAATTTGGCAAAACTTACTTAAAAGTAGAGATTTCGGGGAAAGGGTTCCGTACCTTCAAGACACACCTCTGCAACTACCAACATTTTAAACTAGAACCTTTCATTGAAGTTTCATGTTGAAAGTATGTTTTGAGGAAAATAACTGTAATAAATATAACTGAATATCACGCGACAGTAAGGCATATAATAAACTAATTTTTAGAATATGCAGAGGTAAATATAAAAGCTTTGCTACAAAAATACCTACACAGAGCATAATTCAATGAGCTCTGAAATACAATGTAACGAAATAGCCTATGAGATTCAGTCTACAGAGCAATTGTTACTTAAAGAATGGACATACACTATTTCGAGAATCGAGACAAGACGGGAAATGTTTACGATACTTTTCGTCTCGTCTCGATTCTCATCTCCAAAGAGAGACGAAAATTTTGATTTAGCCCTGACCCGTCTCGAATGCAAAATGTTAATTCTCATGTTATTTTGTTTTAGAAACGAGATGAAAAAATGAAATGAAATCTTTAAGTTTTACGTCCCACGGTTATGCCGGTTAGGCTAAAGGAGACGGTGATGATGAGTAATGAATGAAACGGTGGAATGAAGAAAGTGGGAGGAAACGGGAGAACCCCGAGAAAACCCACGCACACGGTGTTTGTCCACCACAAAGTTCACTTTAGAAACGAGATGAGAAACTCCTCTTCTCGTGAGCAACATTAAACCAAACCGAAATATTCTTTCCAAATGTCACGTTCCTGCTTGTAATGGTATGACCTGAGCGATAATTTAGCTTCTAGCTTTTAATCTTCTACGAGATAATAATAATTATTATTATTACTATTATTATTCCTGAAGATTTGATAGTTCAAGTATTGAAACATCCGAGTATTCAAATATCTGAATATAATAAAACGTATGTTATCGCTGATCAATCGCCATCAAAAATTCTAAAGTAAAAAAAAAAAAAAATTGCAACGTGCATTCGCAGAAGCACCTTGACCACTGAACCGTGATCGCTACGCGGTAAACGATTCGTCTTTAGTCTGGTTACGTTAGGTTTCTTTGTCTCCGCTTGCAAACTTGTATGTTATATTTTTCGATTCAAAATGTCTTTCGTATTTCTTTTATGAAGTCGGCAAAGTTTACATTAATAACTTGAGTTTTTCTTAAACCACTGGTTCACAAGTTCGTTCTTTCTCCACACGAAACTACAAATATGACAGATTGAATTCTCATACTCCCATTTCTTTCAAAGCAGTCGCCATTACCTGGTCAAAGACTTATTTCCGCCACGATTCATATTAACCAAAATAAATTCATTTTTCGGAAGCGGAACTTTCACTTTCCGGATTTCGCAAAATTATGGAACTCAGTTAAATTCCGGAATTCAGAAGAATTTCGGAACTCGGAAAGAATCCGGAATTTAGAAAATTCCGGAATTGAGAAAAACTCCGACTTTCGAAAAAATCCGGATTTTCCGAATTCCGGAATGTTAACGAAATCAGAAATTTCTAAATTCCGGATTTTTCCGAAATCCGAAATTCTTACAAAATTGGAATTTTCCGAATTCCGGAATTTGTCCGGCTTTACTTTCGGGAGTCCGAAAACTAATAATTCCGGAACGGGCTACCCCTAGTTTATACACAACCTTTCAGAACACTAAGCTAGTAGCTGTCTACAAACAAACAAGTAATGCAAAGCATGTTGTATCCTGCAATACGTCATGTATTAAAATCCGACAGCAGTTTCCGTATTAAAATCCGACAGCATGACCCTTTTATTACATTATATGAAGAGCATGTAGGTCTAAATACCTCATGTATTACATATAATGTAGGTTCTTCCAGCAAAGAAGAAACATGTGATCATAGTATACAACCCACAAAAGTGATAGCTGGCAATACAGTGGTCGTAATCCCTAACGACACAGGGAGTGAGCGTTGCCATCCTCTCTGGTCTAGAGGCTAGCACGTGAGCCTTGGGTGTATGGAGTCCCGGGTTCGATTCTCGGCGGGAGAGCATCTATCATTTTTAACTGTTCTCGATGTTTCTGTGTTCGTGTCCCTGTCGTTATAAGTTATTAGAAAAAGCAAGTTAAACGAGTGAAGCAAGTAAAATTAGCAATAAGTAAGTTACTGAAACGCGTTCGGTGAGTCAGTTATAAAAATAGTGGACAAAGTACTGGCTTTTCGCGCCGTCCATGCGACTTCGAATCAATCTCGGCTTGATTTTTTATCCATTTGAGAGAAAGTATTGTTTCTTTTGGCTACAGGATGGATTTTCTCTTTGGTTTCATGTCAAACATGCTCACGTAATGAAAAGACGCTGTAGATAATAATAATAATAATAACATAATAATAATAATAATAATAATAATAATAATAATAATAATAATAATAATAATAATAATATGAAATATTAGTAGCTAACTCGTGTGTGTATTTCGACAATATAATTTTATATTATTATGTGGAAATAAGTAAGGCTGGCTGGCGCCCGCCTCCCTAATTTTTTCGATGCGCCTTATGGGTCCACGGTGTCCAACGTTGGTCCCATCCCACTATCACCTCCTGTTTTCTTGATATAAGCTATCGACATTTTGTCTAAAGAGGGCTCTGCCGTGGCTCCATGATTACCCATGACAATGACTCTTCGTTCATTTTGCATTGAAATCGCTTACTTTTCTGAGTACTATGAGTGCATACTGTCACACGTTGGTCCCATCGCTCTACAGTTTCCCGTTCTCTCGATATAAATTGCTAATATTTTGTTTGTAAGGGAGATATGGCGTTACAATCATTACGTTTGAAGAAGAATTGATTAAGATATTGCCTTGCCACAAACAACACCTATTATTATTATTATTATTATTATTATTATTATTATTATTATTATTATTATTATTATTATTATTATTATTATTTTACTTACCACTAATGTTGCCTACCTTTATTTGCAATGCAATGTGTTACTAAAAAGCAAATCAAATAACACTCCTCGCCATTCAGGCTCCCGAACTCGAAATACATGATTTACAGTTCTCAGTGTTAGAGGAAAGCACATTTATTATATTATTCTTTCAAATAACACGTTACACAAGTTACTTCACTTTCAATGTGTAATTTCATATCATCACTAACAATCATCTTGTTCCGATAGGAAAATAACCCCCTCCTGCAAAAAAAAAAAAAAAGAAAAAAAAACTGATCGTAGCAAAAGGGCGTGAACCTTCTTTAGGCGATTAATCGGGTCCAATATTTCAATAAGTCCCTGCACACAAATATTTCAGTAAAAGAGGAAAATTTATTCAGACTTTTTGAATACTTATTTATGGGCGAAATTTGGTTCCCTTGGAACTTTTTAAGAGTTTGAAGGGCCACCATTTTGAACATTTTCATCTGATTATTCTGGTTAACGAACTCATCAAGATATTTCAACAATTAATGTTTGTGCCAAGTTTCGTCTCAATCCGCTGAAAATTAGGGTGGTTATGACATTCACAAGTAGCGTTATATATATATACTGATAGATAAATAGACACACAGAGGGAGAGAGAAAAAGTGTTTTTCTCCCTTCTCGTACCTGTGGTGCGTCAGAGCTAAACCGGGCTCCTTTGCAAAACGTATTGACCAGCCTAACCTAAACACAAACCTCTTACTTGCTAACGTAGAAACGTGGTCGGGAGGTGTAAGGCATGTAGAAATTGTATTTTTAGTAACCATGAGTATGGTCGACTTCCATCTTTTTCTTTTTACTTTTTGCAGCTACATCGGAACGTTCAATTTTTATTCTTCACTAATTGCAAATGGCGTTTACATTCAAAATATGAGGAATTTTGGTGGCATTTGTTCGGATATTCTTCTCTTTCGAAATGAAGAAAAGAATAGAAGCAATACGCAAAGACAAAAAGTATTATCAGTACTAAATATTACCAATAGTAATTGCTACGAAAAACTAAATACGACCTCTTTTACCATCTCTCATGAGTTGTATGTATTATTAACAAAAATTTTTAAAAATGTCCTTGCCGAGGATTCGAACTTGCGTCCTTTGCATTTATAAGCCAGCACCTTAACAACTGCACCAAGCTCATGGCATGGTGAACGTTTAGTTGTCGGCGTATTTTTGTATTTGTGTTTTTTTGTTCCCACTTCGACAATTTTTATTCTTTTTTCTAAGCTTATCAGCTGTTTCTGGCTTTCTCTTTCGGTGTCGTCCTTTATTTACACTATGCACTATTCGTATTCACAGCTTGTGCTCCACTGCAATGTCTTATTCAGATTAAACTTTTCTTTTTGCCCCTCAGTAAATATTTGATTAATTTAATTCTCATACTCTCCACGGATGGAGCGCAGGAATGCCAGACTCGAAAAATAGGTGTACATTTACTTTCCTGACAGATCATACGTACCTGTGAAAGCTCGGATGATTCATCTCACTTCTTTCTATGAATAAAAAAATACAAATTTGCAAAATTGTTGTCCTCATTTATCTCTAAGGTGAAGAATTGATATAACATATGATCACATGCATCAATATAGAACTCATTCTCTTCCATGGGATATAGTTTCCACTTCGCAAATTTTGGGAAGGATGCAAAGAACCAACTCCTAAATTTTGGAAATTGACAAAATTAAAAACTTACTACGGTAGTATAAGACTGGTTTATGCACAGTACTTCTGTAAGTTTGGGTGCTCTATGACGTTCCCTTTTGTGGTTATAAAATAGCCAAAATTAAAATTTGAGAGATTTTAGCCTAATTTATCCTCTACGATGAGGGTTTATTGTATTATTGCATTATTAAGGATGAACTCAGGTATTCATTCTCTTTCATAGGACATAGGTACAATGATGCATAGCTATCAAGTTTCGGGATTCGTACATAGGTTAATTCTTTAAATTTCTGAACTGTCAAAAAATGTTAATTCTTTTGAATGTAAATAAATACCTCGGTAAATTTGCGTTGTTCTGCTTGTTTCCATCTATGGGTAAAAAATTACCAAAGTATACATAAGCAATTCGTTTTACCACATGATCGATATTTGACCTCATTTATCTTCAACGATGAGACCTTATTACAACATAAGATCATAGGAATGGATATAGAGACTCATTCTTTTTACTGGGGGCGCGGTGGCTCAGTGGAAAATCGTTCACCTCCGGTGCTTGGGGTCCCTGGTTCGATCCCAGCTTGCGCCATGTGAACTTTGTGGTGGACAAACACCATGCTCGTGGGTTTTCTCGGGATTCTCACGTTTCCTTCCACTTTCTTCATTCGACCATTTCACTCGTTTCTCATCATCTTCGTATCCTTTAGACTAACCGGCATAAACGTGGGACGTAACACTTAAAGATTTCATTTCATTTTTCATTCTTTTTACTATAGTATACTCCTCTTAAATGGTGGGAAGGTTACATAGGATCACTTCTAAAATTTGGAAAATATCAAAAAAATAAAAATTGGTAACTGTTCTCTAGGAACAAAGTATATACCTCTTTAATTTTAGGTGAACAATCTTTGTGTCCTTTCAAGAGTAGAAATATATGTACGACCATATTTCTACTCTTGGAAGGACACAAGATTGTTCACCTAAAATTATATGGGTTTATTACACCATATGATGATATGGATGAGTACTTTTATATTTTGTCTTCAAATTCGCAAGAGTACATTCACTCACTTTCTAAATTTGTAAATTGTCTCATAGGATATATAAATTTAAAAGATGACTTAATATTATGATCTTGATTAAGGTACAACACTGAAAGGTATGGCGTAAGAGCAGTAAGGTAATTAGAATGACGTAATAAAGTGGATGCGGTAAACAAGATATGACTTGTATTTAAGTAATGACGTCATGATAATTAACTCATACTGAAAACCAAATTTTCACGGTTGCCAACGTTCAAACAAAAATATTTACCTTAAAGACGACAATAACTTTTCAACTTGATTTTCTTAACAATTCAAAATTAAAAAAGATTTATACGAAGAGAAATTTTCAAACGAAACGTTTCTATACAAATTGAGAACTTTCAAACGAAATTTCTTGTGAAAAGAAAATTTCCAAACGAAAAGTTTTCTGCAAAAATATTTTCAAGTGTAAATGTGTGTAAAGAAAATTGTCAAATGAAAACTTTTTAACACAAAAATGTCTGCTGAGAAATATTATCAAACAAAAAATACTTGAGCAAACGAAACATTTTAGAAAGAAAATTTTGAAATAATATTATTCAATGTCAAATGATAACTGAATACAATCAACTAAAAAGTGATAATGAAAAATGTTGCAAAAAATTAAATTATCTAAAAGTTTCGATTAAAAAAACTGTTTAACAAACTGAACTTTTGTTAAATAAAAATCTATTTGAACTATAAAAACTTATTTTTTAAAAGAAATTAAAATGTTACAGACAATATTTTTTTAATACTGTAAATTCTATGAGAATGTTTTAACAAGTTAAAAAGTTATAAAAATTATTCTCAATTAAGAATTCCGAAACAAAATTTGTATCAAAAAGAAAATTTTGATAAGGAAGTATATTTAAATTATTTAATCAATATTATTAAATCAAAGGAAACAAAGTCGAAATATGAGTTTAAGTTGTTCGTATTTGGATTTGTTTTTAAGAATCCACATGATAAGTCTCATTCCTAATATACAACTTATAAAATCGCCTGAAAATTTTCTGTTTTTGTAGAAAGTTAGAACGATGCAAAGAGAAATCCACATGACTACTTGTTGATTGATCTTAAACAGGATACACTCAGTGAAATGCGATCTCGTACAAATGTTATCCTCCACAAACTTAAATCATAATGTCTACGTACCAACAAAATATGCTTTAATTGCCATAATATTAAAATGATGACACAGTCTATCACAACATCAACTACAGTGAAACATGCTATCTACGTACACGGCAAAAAGCTTAAGTAAGATTTTGTAAGACCATAATTGCCCATGCAAACGCATAACTAATACATAATACATTGTTGTAATCCTTAAAATTCAATGTCTCGATGGTAAGTACACAGAAAGCAAGATTGAAACGTGACAGAAACACGCTCCGCCACATCGTGTAAAATACAAAATCAATAGCTAAGAAAAATAAATATTTAGTCATACAATAACGAGGATTCTTACCAGCATTATTTGCATCCTTTTGTAGGAAAAGTGTTCTCTACTATTTTGTTTAAGCAATAATCATCATGAAAACAAGAAAACATGTCATATGTAAACAAGAAAATCAACATCAACAACGATAAAACGTATTGGTGAAGTTTAGAATGTTGATGATAGTGTTAAGGAAGAAATTTTAGCAGCCATACCACAAATGTATCACAAAAATCCAGAACTACTATTTTATTGCATAAAATAAGATGGTGGATCATAAAGAAACTACATGGTGAGATCATTAAGGACCATAAGCTACAGGGATGAAATATTGTAGATTTAATTTGTGATGTAACTTATCGAGGCAACATAAAATCCTCAAACTTGTGAAAGTTTTGAAACTACGATGGATCATTAAACACGCCTCAAGAATTGATTGGTAATCCACGAAGACGTACGTATATCCTAAATGTCAATAGAGTAACATTTTCTGAAGCACCACAACCACCACCATAATCAAAACTTCGTCCAGGAGAGAATATGAACAAGCTGTTTTAGATGTGCAACCAACCAGAAAATGTTCCGTTTCTTAGTGGCCCATGTAGAAGCCATGATCAAAATGCTGAAATCCATTTATTATATGTCAATATCATTTTGTACTAGAAAAAGTTCTCAAGCCAAGATAAAATCCGTATCTCTGGCAAGAAAAAAAATAAAAATTTGGTTAATCAAACAATGCAAGTATACGTTATATAGTCCAATAGGAGGTCTTTTCCCTAGGAAATTTTACATTGTCACTAATATTACGTTGGAATGTGACTTGAATGCTTTACAATCACTTTTAAAATATGATAGTTACAGTTGTTAGTTGTTCTAACTTGTTGATTATGATGAAATCGCAGACCTGGTAACGGACATGTTCAGAATAGCACCAGCTGCACAGCTTCCGATGCATACATGACGATGTCACTTCGCACACTGACTTATGAAGGTCGGTTCCCCTTGTGTATGCGCATGCAGGCTTGCGCTGCCATCTGTTAGTGTCTTATACAAAGTTTGTATACTGGTATACAACATATGACAAATGATTATACCAAACCTACAAAATGTCCTACTCTAGAAAATTAATTTACTTTTACAGAAGCCTACTATTACCATCTTTACTGCAATGATGCCACTGCTGTATTTCTATTACCATTGTCTATTATATTAATACTACTACTGCTAGTCTACTGCTACTGCTGTCATTATACTACTACTATTGATGTTTATTGTTACTACTATTGCTGTGTTATTACTGTAGTTTTATCACTACTATAAATTTCACGTTAATATTTCTATTTTTTCTATCTGGAACTGATACTACCTACAATACCTTCTACTCTACATTTAAGCGTCTAGTGCAATCTAACTACATAGCACCTACTTATTTTTAACATCATCTGCATGCTATACTTTTCCACTTGAGATATATCATGGAACTTTTCATCGCGTTACTGGAATTGTTGTAGTCCCCTGAAAAGAAAGAAAAATTGAATAATAAGTATTGCTTTATGTTGATTTGATTCTTATGGTATGATTTCTACTAACGTATAAATACATACTTACCAGTAAATTCTATTTGCAGAATATTTTCACTAGGAGTAAATTATTCGTTGAATGATATTCTCGTTGTGTATGTTATTTTATAGATTACTCTCTAGTCTTACATGTACTTATTTTTTCTTCGAATGTGTAATAATCCAAACTAGTCGCGTCTGCCGGGAGGACCATCTTTCATGCTGCTGCAACACTTCAACTATTTCTCGAACTTTTCAAATGGCGACTTGGATGGCGACCCAAACGGACCAAACTCATGAAATGGTGTGGCGGAACACCATCACGAATTTGAACATTAGCATTGCACAAACATAACATAACATAATTGCTGTTCCACCTATGAAGCTGGTACAACAGGAAAAAGAAGAAGACAGTTAATTACTTTGAGCGATTGATGATTTAATTGACACGGTTGAGCTTTATCGTAGAATTTGAAAGTGGCGATGATGTAGTGAGTAGCTTTGAAATGATTTTCTAGAGAGAAAGCAAATTGTACTACGTAGCGATAACAAATTTAATTTACCAACAAAATAATGCAGAAGTTTTAAAGAAAACTCATGTACAACATATAACAATAAAAATCCAGATTTCAAAGCTAGTATCGTAGAAAGATTTAGCCTGGCATTGAAAAATTCCATTTGTCAATACTTTATTAATTATCAAAAAGTAACACCACGTGGATCACGACATTGTTTGTAAAAATACATTATGGAAGCCGACAATCTAGTTTCAAAGTGGCACCTGCAAACATTTCTCAAAATGATTTACTCGATGCGTGGCACAATCAATGCGACATAAACTTCGTCATGCAAATAAATGCACGGATTTATCTCTTGGTGATTCTGTACGTATTAGTAAGAATGAAACTTAGTTTTGGCATGGGATACCTTGAGATCTGGCCATGAAAAATATTTAATTCTATTGAGCTGTTGTACTGAGAAATACATAGTTCATTGACTACAGAATTTAAATCACCAATCCATTGATGAGGTTTACTACAGAGAAAAATTACAACCAGTACCTCTGCCTTCAAATTTTTACTCGATAAAATATTATGTACAAGAAAAAAGGGTCGCAGAAAGGAGTGTCTCATCCAGTGGAAAGGATATCCTGCCTCAGTTAATTATTGGATATCTACAGATTCATTGAAGAAGAAGAAACCTGATCAAGAGTTTTAGATCAAAATTTCCAGTGATAGATACGTAGGCTATTTTCAGCAAAATATTGACTTTATACCTAGGTACATTAGAAAATTATTACATACATTATTAATGTTGTTTTGATGTTTCTTATAGTTTCTATTTTGTTCATTTTCAGAAAGTTATTTTAAGAGGTTTGTTTTGTTCTGAATTATGTTTTCAGAAGCTCATAAAATGAGTTTTGCAGCCTGAAAAGTTAACAAATGGATTAAAAGAAAAAGAAATATTTTATCTTAGTAAATATTACCTATGCTTAGATATAAGAAAGTTTTGAACGCCGGAATAAAACGAAAGGTAAAAAGAATTCATTCAATTTTGATAGATTTTCGGTAATTTATAATATATCTAGAAAGTAATATAAAATTGTTCCTGAAATAATGTTGTAATTATTGTTTATCTCTAATTAATGTTTGTTTAAGGTGGAAAATAACTCCATAAGTGTGAGCTTAGTAATATTTGCTGGGAAAGCTAATCTTCCCAAAAGTTCCTGTTCAGCCTTATAATATGTAATTATGACAAAACGAATTAACTATTGACAAAACCAACTTAAAATTTCTTATGTTTATTGAGTATGGATTTCAAATTCAAATCATACAGGTAACTAATTTAAATGGCAGTAACATGAGATATAAGTATGTTGATGAATGTAGTAATTGACCGTCAATCTGCTTTGATACTCAAAGAATATCTTTATCGGTACGACATTTATGTAGAGCTATGTAACAGAATTGTTACTTACTTTCAGGAAGACATCATTAACTTCCACGGATAATCCTTAGTACTTAAGCGGTGATTTCAATTCCTGGAATGAAAAGAGTTCAATAATTAGATAAAATTATAAATATACTGGAAATTTCTTTTAAAATAAACTGGAAAGTCTTTTTATGATACACTTATTCAATTAACTTTGTCTGCAAACTCTCTTATAAGACCTTGAACGGGACGATAAACTCAAAATCAACTCTCTTATAAGACCTTCTGATAAGTATCTATATACTATGGTTTTCGAATTAATTTTATATTTACATAAAAAATAAATATATTTACATATATTTTTGTGATGGTTGCAATAAAACACAAATGAGACCATTGATTATAATTTACTGTATCCAATATTTATCTGACAAATTCATAATATGCTTTCTTATAATATTTTGTATAAGACATTCGTAATTTTGCTTAGTAGCTTTTTTCAAAGTCTAACATGCGAACAGAAACGCAAATATTAATTAAATCTGGATTACCAAAATTAACACTTGCTTGTTCAGCACTCAAATTTTGATCATCACTTATATCACAATCATAATCATTTAAGTCATCATCTAAATAATAACATAAGCTATTAAATACAGGTTTCAGAGGTAAAATTTTATAGCATTTGACATAATCGATTACAATTATTTTGTGTATAAATATAATTAGTTTCATTTTTGTATATAGGTCATTCCTTTTTAAAAAAAAATCTATATAAAAGATATGAAGAAACATCGTAAATTAATTCATGATAAACTTAATTTTTTCATCAAAATATTAAACTTTTAGCAGTATGAATGAAAAAGCAAATATTGTTAAGAGAGAAAGAAAGGGTATTAAATGGACTAGAAATGCTGTTAAAAGAGCAAGAAAGAAAATTAATTAGAATATATACACCAGAATCAAATTGGGATAGTGACAAAGAAAATAAACCTGTAAATGATAGTGAATATCATGATGAAGTAGGTACTTAGATATAGTTTAAAAATAAATTAGTTTTTATTTTACTATTAATGACTTTGATTGGTTATTCCCATTGAAACCTAATTTTAAATACATGTTAATGAACAAAACGATTTTCCCAGGTTGTATTAATTAGCTGATGTGTTAGTGTTAAGAAAGATTTTCTTTATAATAAATAAGACGAGTTCTAATAATAGTGTTAAGAATGATGTAATAAAAATGAAATCAAATGAAATTGTGAAAGTAGAAAACAAGAAGACGAAAGATTCAAGTAAACATATTGTCGTTGAACTGAAGGAATTATGCAAAAAGAAAGGGATAAAAGGTTATTCCCGATTAAGAAAAAGCAAAACTAATTAACCTTATTAAACAATATAAAGATTAACAAACCAGATTAAAATTTGCCCAAACATTTCCATTTAAATAAAATGTATTTTCCATAAGTAAAGTACTACACGAATTACCGAAATTAAATCCAAGCCACATACGAAAGTTGTTTCCATTTAATGAATGTTTAAAAACTAAAAAAAATTAATATTGTTGAGAGAAGTGAAGCATTGCACGACTAGAAATTTAAATGACAGATTATAAGATAGATTACAATCTATATGACAGATTACAAAATAAAAATAGTAAATATTAAAGATGAAACACTTATCCTAGCCATGGAAAGATTACACAGTACCATATATGATATGACTATCCAAGGTGAGCTGGCTTCCAATTTTTGAAAAAGTGACAAAATTTAGAATTATTGCACAAAATTATGGCTTTTGGACAAAGGTATATCTACACCAATCACAACAGAACTCAATACTAGAAATGTATAAATCACATACAAATAATTTTAACATCCGATGACGCAGTAAATATTGAAGAAACTTCATTTAATATTAATGTAATTAATATTCCAGGAAGAAGTAAAACAAATCAAAAATTATTAAATACTTGTGAAGATAGAAGACTAAAAATGTATCACTAAGGTAAATAACAAAGACAATTTGTGTTGTTCTCTAGCAATAATTACAGATTTAACTTATAAAATCCATATAATATTTTATAGAGAGGTAACACCGCGAAACATTAAAGATATAAGACGTGAAAGAATGATACAAACTGCATTAACCATGGTATTATTTAATCGACTAATAAAGTACAATGAAGAAGGATTTACATTAGATAATATTAAATAATGTAAGCAACTACCAGATATTCAAGTCAAAATTGAAGACCTCGATGCCAAAAGGGAAGAGCTTCAATTTTACACTTGTTTTAGGATTATTAATAAAAATTGCTAAAAATCAACTTATTTTACTCCAACCTCCAAACTTTTTTATAAAGACATATGTTACTATAGGGCAAAACCTTTCTTTACCAAATTTTGAAGGCGAAAGGACAATAAATTTATTTTTAAAGAAGTTTTGTTGGAATCCTGAGCCAAATGTAAAATTGGAGCTCTCCCCTTCTTGTACCGAGATTTTCAACTATATGTGCCGAAAATATGAATACTTATATTTATTCTGGAAAAGAAAGAAAATTTAAAAAAAATATTTATATAAGATTGGAAAGCATTTTGACGCAATTAACAGTATGCAAGCATTTCTTGGAAGTAATATTATTGAGACAAACCCGACAAAGCCTACAATGTCAAAGAAAAATATAAAGAATATAAGCCATTAATATCTGTTTGTAATTTATGAAAAAAAAAACTGAACATGATGAATCAGATATAAGTAAGATTTATTGTGAAGAATGTAATCGATTTTGATATAACAAAGCATGCAAAGATAATAACTCTGTTGTATGTAAAGAAATATATAAATGTAGATGTTGTAATAAGATTTTAAATAGAAGTAAAAAGCACAAATGTGGATATTATTATTGCATAAATTGTCAAAGTGTAGCCGATGAGAAATATCATCAATATTATACGCAATATGAAAAATAGAAAGGGTATTGCAATAACGAGTGTGTATGTAATACTAAAAGAGAATTAAAAATTTCAAATTCGTTTATTATATTGTACAAAACATGTGGTTTGGCAGACTATGCTAATGAAATTGTCATAAATAAAAGTATAAGTGAACACAGGTCTAATTGGAAAGAACTCGAACCCCTATATAAAGGATAAAATAATGATATTTTCATTGAAGGTGAATGTCACTACAGATTAAAGATTCCTAATTAAACTTATTAAATATAACAGCAAATGTAATTACACAGAAAAAATATATTTTTTAATTATGAAGTACAACAAAAAAACAGGTATTTCCAAGCCCAATTATATAATTCCTCATGATTTTGAAGGTAATATATATTATTTTGAAACAAATGATGTGTTTTGTAAGTGGTTAATTTGAAAAGCAAAATAATTACATATGTATTTCTCATAATGCTAAGGCTTATGACTCGTACTATATCCTACAATACTGTATTTAAAATTCTCTTAAACCTTACACTATGTATATAGGATGAAAGCTAATGTTACTTGAAATACCAAAGGCTAACATACATATAAGGACTATCACAACCATTATCATCCTTTCCCACGACATTTGGTATAGAAGAGTTAAAGAAAGGTAATTTTCTACATTTATTTAATAAACCTAAACTCAAAATTAAGCAGGACCTATACCTGAAGCAGGACTTGCAAAAAATATGGAATTCGTACAATGAAGAAATATCAACTGGAGAAATTTCAGAAATGGCATTAAGAAAAAAGACAAGAAAATTATGTATTTGATTTTAAAATGAAATTGAAAGAGTATTGACATATGTTGATATTTTAAGGAGAGATTGTTTAGAATTAAGACAACTGTTTTTAGAAATAGCAAACATTGATTCATCCAATATTTAACTATTACAATTGTATGTATGGGTATTTATAGGTCAAAGTATTTAGAAAAATATATTATTGGTGCTTATTGCATGGTTAAACAATAAACATATTAAACACACCAAACTACCTTTATTTTTCAGGAGTAACAAAAAATTCGAAACCCCTCTGAACAGTCAGATAAAAACCTTAAGTTTAAAATTTGGTGGCGATAAGTTGAATGGCATAGCCTCAAGGCGAATGTATACACGACTCCAAAAGTGCATTACCACCTGCAATTCTCGTTTTCCTGCAATAGCAGGCAACCCAAAAAGCTCGTCGGTTGGGTTGGTTCCGAATTCGAAAGGCGTTGGACCAAACCTCAATTTTGTTAAAAATATATCAGTGTGGCAAACTGAAAAATAAGGAAATAAAACAAATTGTTAAGAATGACAATTTTATTATCGTGACGGAGTTGGATGACATCAAAAGTTACAAAACGATCTTACTTAAGCAGTTCAAAAAAGATGAATGGCAAAAGACACATATCAGAAAAAACATTTCTCTCCTTCTCCCCCCCAAAAAAAGAATTTTAAAAAAGAAAAAATTACATAAAGTAAAGGTTTAATATAAAAGACTCACCCAAAATTTTGAAAATTGACACGCGAAAGGCAAGAATAACTGAACCCAAGTGAATAAAATTGTGCACAGATATTACAGACGTAAAATGTGGGAATACAGGCTTCATATTTTCCTGAAAAAAACGGTAGGTTGGGGCACGGACCCCTCCAAACCCTTGATCACGAGATATCAAAAATGCTTGTAACAGTATGTCAGATGTGTGTAAAGGACATGAAGAATTGTAACGAAACTTTTTCTATGGACAACACGTAAAAAATAAAGGAATACGAGGTTTTAATGTTCTGCGGAAAACAGTTTTAGGGGGACAAAAGCCCCCACGAAAAATTTTGAAATTTGACGTCCGAAAGGTAAGAAGAAGTGAACCGAACTGAATGAAATTCTGCACAGATATTATAAACATAAAATGAGGGAATACGGGTTTCTTATTTTCCTTTAAAAAACAGCTGGGTAGGGCGCGGACTCCTCCAAACATTTGATCATGAAATATCAAAAGTATTAGTAACAAATGTCAGATGGGTGTAAAGGACATGAAGAATTACAACGAAACTTTTTGTATGGACAATACGCAGAAAATAAAGGAATACGTTATTTTTATTTTCTGCGGAGAGACAGTTTTATAGGGTAAAAGAACCCACCCCAAAATTTTAAAGTTGACGCGAGAAAGATAAGAAGAAGTGAACCGAAGTGAGTGAAATATTGCAAAGATGTCCTAGGTTTAAAATGAGGAAATACGGGTTTCGTATTTTCCTGCAAAAAAAGGTTCGGTGAGGCACGGACCACTCCAAACATTTGATCACGAAATATCAAAAGTGCTAGTAACAGTATGTGAGATGTGTCTAAAGAACATGAAGAATTGCAACGAAACTTAATGTATGGATAATATGCGAAAAAGATACGAATACTGTTTTTTTTATTTTCTGCGTAAAAATGGTTTTACGGGGAAAAGCACCCACCCAAAATTTTGAAAGTTGACGAACGAAAAGCAAGGACAAGTGAATCGAAATGAATGAACTTGTGCACACATATTGTAAACGTAAAATGAGTGAATACGGGTTTCGTATTTTCCTGGAAAAAACTGTTGGAAAGGGCACGAACCCTTCCAAAGTTTTGATCACGAAATATCAAAAGTACTAGTAACAGTGAGGTGTGTGTAAAGGAAATGAAGAATTGCAACGAAACATTTTGTATGGAAAATAACCATAAAATAAATCAATACGAGTTTCTTATTTCCTGCGGAAAAACTGTTTTAGGGGTCAAAGGCTCCTACCCAAAATTTTGAAAGTTGACACCCGAAAGACAAGAAGAAATGAGCCGAAGTGAATGAAATTTGCACAAGTACTGCAGACGTAAAATGAGGATAAGGGTTTTATATTTTCTTAGAGAAAACAGTTAGGTGGGGCGCCGACCCTCCCAAACGTTTGATAACAAAAAATCAAAAATAATATTAATAGTATGTGAGATGTGTGTAAAGGAAATGAAGACTTTCAACGAAACTTTTTGTGTGGGAAATGTGCTGAAAACAAAAAAATAAGGGTTTTTCATTTTTGCGGAAAAATGGTTTTATGGGGCAAAAGGCCACACCCCAAAATTTTGAAATTTGGCACCGAAAGGGAAGAAAAAGTGAACCGAAGTGAATAAAATTTTGCGCAGATATTTTAGATATAAAATGAGGGTATACGGGTTTCGCATTTACCTAAAAAAAACCGGTTAAGTGTGGCACGGACTCCTCCGAATCTTTGATCACGAAATTTCATAAGCGCTAGTAACAGTATGTCAGATGTCTGTAAAGGACATGAAGAATTGCAACGAAACATTGTGTATGGAGAATACGCAAAAAGAAAATGAATACTTGTTTCTTATTTTATGCGGAAAAATTATTTTGTGGGCAAAAGAACCCACCACAAAATTTTGAAAGTTGATGCCCGAAAGGTAAGAAGAATTGAGCCGAAGTGAACGAAATTGTGCACAGATATTGTAGGCATAAAATGGGGGAGTATGGGTTTCGTATTTTCCTTGAGAAAACGGAAGCGTGGGGTGCCGACCCCTCCAAACCATTGATCACGAAATATGGAAAGTACTATTAATAGTATGTCAGATGTGTGTAAAAGACATGAAGAATTCCAAAGAAACATTTCGTATCGACAATACGCAAAAAATAAAGGAATACGGGTTTTTTATGTTCTGCGGGAAAACGGTTTTAAAGGCTATAGCCCCACCCAAACTTTTGAAAGTTGAAGCCCGAAAGGCAAGAAGAAGTGAGCCGAAGTGAATTAAATTGTGCACAGATACTGCAGACGTAAAATGAGGATACGGGTTTCGTATTGTCCTGGGGAAAACGGTTCCGTAGTGCGCCAACCCCTCCAAACCTTTGATCACCAAATATCAAAAGTACTAGTAACAGTATCTGAGATGTGTGTAAAGGACATGAAGAATTGCAACATATCTTTTTGTATGGACAATACGCAAAAAATAAAGGAATACGGGTTTATTATTTTCTGCGGAAAGACTGTTTTATGGGGCAAAACAACCCACCCCAAAATTTTAAATTTGAAGCTGGAAAGGTCAGAACAAGTGAACCGAAGTGAGTGAAATATTGCACAGATATTGAAGGCTTAAAACGAGGGAATACGGGTTTCGTATTTTCCTGGAAAAAGGGGTTGGGTGAGGCACGGACTCCTTCAAACATTTTGATCACGAAATATCAAAAGTACTAGTAACAGTATTTGAGATATGTGTAAAGGACACGAAGAATTGCAACATAACTTTTTGTATGGACAATACGCAAAAAATAAAGGAATATGAGTTTCTAATGTTCTGCGAGAAACGGTTTTAGGGGGCAAAAGACCCCATCGAAAATTTTAAAAGTTGACGCCCGAAAGGTAAAAAGACATTAGCCGAGGTAAATGAAATTCTGCACAGATATTACAGACGTAAAATGAGGATATGAGTTTCGTATTTTGCTGAAGAAAAAGGTTGGGTGAGGCACCGACCCCTCCAAACCTTTGATCGCGAAATATCAAAAGCGCTAGTAACATTATGTCAGATGTGTGTAAAGAACATGAAGAATTGCAACGAAACATTGTGTATGCAAAATAACCAAAAAATAAATGAATACTGGTTTCTTATTTTCTGCGGAAAACTGTTTTAGGGATCAAAATCTCTCACCCAAAATTTTGAAGTTGACACCCGAAAGAAAAGAAGAAATGAGTCGAAGTAAATGAAATTTGCACAAATATTGCAGACAGAAAATGAGGTTACGGGTTTCGTATTTTTCTAGAGAAAACAGTCGGGTGGAGCGCCGACCCCTCCAAACGTTTGATAACGAAAAATCAAAAGTGCTACTAACAGTATGTCAAATGTGTGTATAGGACATGAAGAATTGCACCGAAACTTTTGTATTTACAATTCACTGAAAACAAAGGAATACGGGTTTTTTATTTTTGCGGAAAAACGGTTTTATGGGGCAAAAGACCCCATCCCAAAATTTTGAAATTTGACGTCAAAAAGTAAGAAAAAGTAAACGGAAGTGAATGAAATTTTGCACAAATATTGTAGACATAAAACGAGGGAATACGAGTTTCGTATTTACCTAAAAAAAAAAAACGGTTAGTTGGGGCTCGGACTCTTCTGAACCTTTGATCACGAAATATCAAGAGTGCTAGTAACAGATTGTCAGGTGTGTGTGAAGCCCACCAAGAATTCCAAAGAAACTTTCTGTATGGACAATACGCAAAAAATAAAGGAATACGTTTTTTTTATTTTCTGCGGAGAAACAGTTGTAGGGGGCAAAAGAACCCACCCAAAGTTTTGAAAGTTGATGCCCGAAAGGCAAGAAGAAGTGAGACGAAGTGAATTAAATTGTGCACAGATATTGTATACATAAAATGAGGGAATACGAGTTTCGTATTTTCCTGGGGAAAACGGAAGCGTGGGGCGCCGACCCCTCCAAACCTTTGATCACGAAATATGAAAAGTGCTAGTATGTCAGATGTGTGTAAAGGACATGAAGAATTGCAACACAACCTTTTGTATGGACAATACGCAAAAAATAAAGGAATACGGGTTTTTTTATGATCTGCGGGAAAACGGTTTTAGGCGGCAAGAGACCCACCCAAAATTTTAAAAGTTGACGCCCGAAAGACGCGAAGAAGTGAACCAAATTGAATCAAATATTGCACAGATATTGTAGGTTTAAATTGAGGGCAAACGGGTTTCGTATTTTTCTGAGAAAAACGGTTAGGGGGCTCGGACCCCTCCAAACCTTTGATCACGAAATATAAAAAATGCTGGTAACAGTATGTCATATGTATGTAAAGGCCACGAAGAATTCCAACGAAACTTTTTGTATGGACAAATACGCAAAAAAATAAAGGAATGCTTTTTTATTTTCTGCAGAAAAACAGTTTTATGGGGAAAAAGAACCCACACCAAACTTTTGAAAGTTGACTCCCGAAAGGTACATGTTGTCTCAAAGGTCGAGGGCATTCTTTATTGCTATTTTAAGGAAAAAATTTTCTAAGTCCAGCTTCGGGTATCTTCGGGAAAAAGTAAACCAGGTTCGAACCTCGAAGTCAACCTTTGCAATCGGGAGAAAATTTGCAGATGTGTTTTTCTTCTTTTAAATATAATAAGACTTGTTATTAATTGTATAAAAAAGCAACATTGATTGAAATACTTAATAATTCAATATTTCAAAACTTTGTATTAATATCAGCACATGCCTGTTTGTCATTTAGCTCTCCATACATAATGAAACATTTAGATACGTAAACGAATCTTTCCATATGTGAAAGAATGCAGAAAATTAAGACATAGAACACAATTCTCGTCTGAGTACTAAAATAAAAGTCAAAATGGAACAAAAACAGCGTTTGCAGTGGATATGAATCAGAGCTCTGCACCAGAGCCCTGCACGGTCCGGGCGCGCCCGATTCGGCCCGGTGCCCGGCCCGGCCCGACCCGTTTCAAGTAATATCAAACTGGACCGGGCCCTAACCGGGCCTTCTACCTTCTAAGTACAGAATAAAATTGAGAAATGCTAGTTATTATGGCCGGTCTGCGTAGAATGTGAACCGATGCTTGATCTACGAGGGAGAATAGTGGCTCAATAGAAAAACACTCACATCTGGTGCTAGAGGTCGTCGGATCAATCCCTGCTCATGCTATGTGAGCTTTGTTGTGGACAAACATCGTGTGCATGGGAGTTTCTGGGGTGGTCCCGCTTCCTCCTACTGTTTTCTTTCCACCAATTCATCCCATCATCATCCATTCAGCTTGAGCCGTAGTTACCTAAAAAACGTATGGTAAAGTCAAGTACTTGACCTAGTAAGTAGAATTTGGTACGCTACCATTGGACCACGGAGGGCAAAACCATAAACTGGCGTGCTCATAAGATCAGTGCAATTTGTAGTAATGTTCAATTAGCAAGGCAAATATCGAATGGTGTTACATGTTCATGTATTGTTTATAGTATGATGCTACAAATATAACAAAATATAATGATCAAATAAATCACCAAATCGCCAGGGTCGATTAGGTGTTCCTGGAACGGTGGCTCAGCGGTTGAGCGTTCACCTCTGGTGTATGGGGTCCCTGGTTTGATCAGAGCTCTCGCCAAGTGAACTTTGTGGTGGACAAACACCGTGTGGGGGGTTCGCGGCGTTCTCCTGTTTCCTTCCACTTTATTTACTCCACTATTTCATTTATTTCTCACCATCGTCTCCTTTAGGCTAGTTGGCATAACTTGGAACCACCTACTAAGAAGAATAAACTAATGGATTGGGAAGATAGACATTCAGTCTATGGTGAATTTGATGATGAAGTAGACATCTACCTCAACATGTCATCATGTATAAGAGAACTAGATATACTGCAGTGGTGGAAGCAACAAGAACAAACATTACCAAAATTGTGTAAATTAACGCGTCAGTATCTCGTCATCCCTGCTTCTAGTGCGTCTACTGAAAGAGATTTTAGTACTCAGGAACGGAGAAATGCTCTAAAGCCTGAAACTGTTGAATCTGTTTCCGTGCTATTCGATGCGTACAAGGACATACAGTAAAGCCAAGGTCCGTAGACCCTACTGTTCCGCGCTTTTACAGGTCCCTTCATAACTCACTGTTTCTGCGTAGCCACTTTCTCCAGCTGTTGTGTGACGTCACCGCGGTGAAGCAGGGACAAATATCGTATGGTAAATCAGTGTTCCACCGTAGCGATTTGCAAGGAAAACAAATTTTAAAAATGAATGAAAAAAAAAGAGACTACATACAGATACAATATGTACTCACTTTAGCATTGTGCAGCACTTGAATAATAGTTTTGCATCCAGCGTGTTAAGAATATCCCTCGTTCGAAGTTCCCGTGTTTTTCTATTTAAAAACGGAATTTTGAAGAATATCCTTTTCTTGTCAGTTTCAACATGGAAGTGTCTTTCTTAGGACATCAAATAGTCGTCCAAACACACCTTTTTTTTTTATTGACAGTTTGTGTGTGTGTGTGTGTGTGTGTGAGAGAGAGAGAGAGAGAGAGAGAAATTGTTGAAATAAAACTTCATATATTTTTTTATTGCTTCCATCCACCCGGAGAGAAGGTGAAACGAGACCACCACATAGCCTCATATTGCCACTATTCAACTTGGAAACAATTGCAACTATTTAGAAACCTGACACATCAACTTTCGACATGATTTCGAAGACCAACTTTTTACTCATAGTTTTATCGAAATCATAATACACTGGCTGTTTCCACGCATCTGTCAAGCCTCCAATCCTTGTCACCTGAACATTTATATGCGATCTCAAAATTAAATAAACCTCTTGATCATAGCACACGCGCCCCTTAACATTCATTTCATGAAATATAAACAATTAAAATTTCTCCACATTCTTTAAGCGGAGGCCTCCATCAAAATTTTTATAGCTGGAGTAAGAATACTGGAGAAAATTGTAATTTTTGCACACAACGTCGAGGTGTTGACTCATTGGGTAGGGGGATTCAGACTTGTAACAGAAAATGACTATATAATTTATCACTGAGGCGCGTTGTGTTAATGCACGAATGATACCTTAATCCAGCGTTTCCCAACCGGTGTGCTGCGGCACACTGGTGTGCCGTGAATGGGCCGCTGGTGTGCCGCAGGGAAATCGAACAAAATTATTAATTCTATAACAATCATATTGCAAGACATAAGGGAAAATTTATATTTGTATTTCACATTACTATGAACCTTTACTATGAATCTACAATTTTAAGTTTCATACCGTGTACAATTTTAATGTTGAAAAAAGTATTTGTTATCATTGTTATGACCATTGTTGCTCCTTTATTGTTGCAGACTATTTCGTAACCTGAAATTTTAAAATATCATTCAATACTTTCGACAAAGCAAACATGCATACAAATTACCTATATTTGTGTCTTAAAAGTAAAAGAGATTTGTTTGTTCGTTTCTTATTTAGTGATCTATCTTCTTAGTGAAAGGTTGGATACAGTTTTCGAAAAAGAAAGCGTAGTTTTGCAAACCTGAGTCGAATATTTCATTGAATTATTTTCTATTTTTAAATTAGAATGAAAAGTAAGCATAATGATTAACCACGGGGAAAAACCAGTGATCGAGCTTACTTCTCTGTGAGAAAGATCATTAATCACAAAAAAAAAAAAAAAAATACCACGGTATTTTATATTTACAAATAATAATATCTATGAGTGTGCCGCGAGAATTCAAGTTACACACGTAGTGTGCCGCAAGTTGAAAAAAGTTGGGAAACGCTGCCTTAATCAATCCATCTTAGTTTTTCTTGTCATTTATTGGCTTATTTACTTGGTCCGGCGTACAACTTTTTTTTGTAATATACCACTACTCGGTTTTTAACTACTCTATTGAAAGACCATGAGATTATGAACTGACATTTGAAATTCTTTTTAGTATAATTAACTCTTTAATTCTTTAGTATATTTGCTTTCCAGTTCTTTTAACTTCGTTTATAAATTTATTATTATGGCTTTGTACATACTGTCGGGCTTCAGTTTTTCGTGAGCTTCTTCGTGGCTAAGTGGTTGGCGTAGGCGTCTCTGGCATCAGAGAGCCGGGTTCGATTCCCGGCGGGAGCTCATGTGATTTCGGATTCCACGTAAATCTGTAGGCCCGCGTTTCATATAGCCTTGCTGCTGAAAATGACGCTAAACTAAAGTGAAATCAGTTTTTCGTTCTCATCACGCAAAAAGGAAAGCTCTTCCTTTAGTTTATGCCCTTCGCTGTCCACAGAACAAGTAGATAGGGATGCGCACGAGACAAGATTTGAGGCTGTCTCGTCTCGAAAATGTGCTGTAAAAGTGATGTATCGACTCGAAAAACGTATATTTTTATATTGGAGGAGCTGTGTCTCAACTCGAATTTTCTCAGGATAATTCTGTCTCGACTCGACTCGTGCGCATCCCTACAAGTAGAAGATAACACAGAAAAAGAGTTATTTTTTGTTTAAGTCACAATAGTCACTTCATCCGAGTGCACCCCACTGTCTGATTTGTTATTTAAAAAAAAAAAAAAAAGTTCAGTGAAGGCTTAAGATCTCGTTTCAACTTTTTCTTGGGTGGAATATTTAGAAGCTCAGATTTTAAATCACGTTCATAAGCTTCGGGAATAAAATGATAGGATCAGACGCGGGCATTTTCAACTTTAAATGTCTTTCCGACAGCATTTCTTTAGCCAAACTTTCCGCCGAGGATCCGAGGAAAATACATGATAAATAACTTCAGAACCTTTAGTATTGCGACAAGCACTGACAGTACAATTCGACATGCTTAAAGTCGAACCCTACAATAATTAATTTTCTCAATACAAGAAAACAAAATTCGCTCAGTTCCCTGCAAAAATTAAACAAACAAGCAAGGGTGAATGACAAGGACCTTGGGTGAAAGCTGTTCTGCTCCCGCCGTGACGTCACACTTTTACTGCCGTCTTCGGTTTTCAAAGAAGGGTAGTTATGACGCGACCTTAAAAGAGGAAAGGAACAGCAGAGTCGACGGACCTTGCAGTAAAGCGATGTTCATTTTGCACTATTGGTTTCTTAGGAAACCTTATATTTTCATTTTCTTAATATCAACTATCCCTTCTATTATATGTGATGTTAAGAGGCATTTTTGATAGCTGATATCTATACATTCGTTGCCATTAGGTGCAGATTTCATTTTCTTGGAACACATCAAAACACAACAGTACTTACAATCCACACTTCATTTATACAAAATAAACTTAAAACCTAGAATTATGTTCAATTTACTAAATTTTATTGTATATACACTCGTACATCCTTAAACACAACACTTCACTCGTATATTACACTACAAAACAATGGAAAAGGTAGAAGTTGTTTCTTATCACGCTCTTTTTAATCGATATTCCTTACTTTAGAAAGAAGAAAAGACATTTTAGGAACTGTCAATTTTTGTGCAATTAAAGAATAACTTTTGAAATAGGCCCTACTTTTTTGCATAATGTTCTTTCGATTAGCTTCAAAGCGGCTCACTAACATATCGAGCCCTTATAAGAAGAAATGAAAGTATGCTGAAATTGTGCTCCAATAGGTTATTTTTTGGTGTTATTTTCTGTGGCGATTAAAACGCAATTACTGTAGCTTTCTTTACTCCACGGGAAGACAACCAATACGTATTCACGCAACAGCAAATATTATATGACAGCATTTTTTCCTATTAATCAGTAACACATACAAAATCGTTACATTTCCAAATGAAACTATATACATTAATTGGTTACTTTAAAAAAGTGCGGGGGCAACTGCCCCCCTTTGCCCCCCTAATCGCCGCACATGCCAAACACATTACGATTAACACAGGCTGCCAACATCAGTTTCCGATCCGTCTTTCACAGTGTTCGGGCCGAGTCGCGCCGGCCCGGCTCGGCCCGTTTCGGCCCGGCTCGGCCCGAAATGTGCCCGGCCCGGTTAGAGCCAGGCTCGAGATTCGGGCCGGGCCGGGCCGGGTCGAGCCGGGCACAGAATTCAGATCCATTCGGGTCGGGCCGGGCCGTCTTCGGGCCTGGGTTTGCAGGGCTCTGCCCTGCACGGGCTGGGCGTGTCCTGTTCGGTCCGGACACAAATGCTATAGGGCCGAACCGGGCGCACGTATTTCCGGGTTGGAACAGGGCACTCAAGGACGGATTGGAAACTAATGTTGTCATTTTTTCCCTTAAATATCCTCCACTACCCCTTCCTTTGCCGTGTTCGTACGGTCTTACTGTCAGTCTATGTTAATCGTAGTGTGTTTGGGAAACTGACTCTTTATTCAAGACTGCAAAGTACTGTAATACTACTAATATTACTACTACTTCTATTATTACTACTACGACCACAGTTAATACTACTATAACTGCTACGATTTCGCGTCAGAGTTGACATGTCTGGTGGTACAGAATTTACCTTCTAAGTACAGTATTTTATAACAAGACTTGTCAAACAGGGTGAAATATCCCTATTTTCATTTTCCAACCATTTTTGACCATAAATCGATTTTTGCGAGGTGAGAAAGGAAGATACGAAAGAAGGAAAACAAAGTTATTGTAGAAGCATTATCATCAATATTTTGCATTCCAAAATACGGAATGTTACTTAAAAAACATAACTTTAAAAGAAATATCTACTAAAATGAAAGAACAATCATGGCATTTTAGGCGTGTGCGTAACAGTAATATACAAAATAAATATTACAATACTTTTGAGGGTCTAGATCATTTAGATTAGATATTGGTATTCCAAAGGTAAACAAATGAAATATTTTTTTGACTGAAAACGTGATTTTGAATTATATATATATATATATATATATATATATATATATATATATATATATATATATATATATATACAGACTGTTATACAATTCGTGTAATTTTCTACAGCACTGGGAGAAGATGAAGTTTTCACACCATTAATATAAAATTTGGCACTCTTATTGAGAAATATCTGAATTTTTCGAATTTCTAAAGGAAATAGAAGAAAATTAATGTTTAGCCCCCCTTTTGGAATGGTAAACACAGAAGTTCATTTACCTTATGGGAGGTTCAATGTTAAATTTTGGAAGCAGTTTTCTCCAATAATTATTGGTAAAGATTTTGGGGCAAATGAGTTGTATTTGTTACGAAATGCAAAAACACTCATTCACAAAGCTAGTAAAGCCGTCTCAAACATTATTTTGGGAAGGCCCCCCCTTCGGGGGGCAAGGGCCGTAAAAATCTGGTGGGTGATATGTTACCAAATCCCAAAATTTATTTTCGGAGTGCCAGTAAACGTCAGATTATTCACGAATGTCACATAATTAATGCTCCAATGCTCCTTACATGTAAGAGTGACTGATAATGGGGCTACAGCCCCCTTTCAAAAGTAAGAAAATCACCAGAAATATCCTTAGTAGGGACATACGAGAAGAAGGTGTTTTTGTTAATTAGTGTGAAATTTGGCGTCATTGTAGCAAAAGAGTATGCATTTTTTAAATATGGAATGCTATTTTGGTAACGCACCGCCTTAGGGGGGCACAGGGGACGAAGCATTAGATGATGTACCTTTATAAAAATTCAAAATTTTGTTCCGGAAATGCCAGTGAGCGTCAGATTTTTCACAAATGTCACAGAATTAATATTCTAATGCTCCTTGCATGTGCTAGTAACTTGTGTGGGGCTATAACCCCCTTTCATAAAATATCCCCATAATTCTTCAATTTATTTGAGGTGACCTTTGTGCTGCCTCTGTACCATATCGGGTTGTGCATTAATGGAAGCCATGGCTAAAAATAATATACATTTCCTTTCCCCCGACTTCGATCCGACATTTTGTTCTCGAGTTACGGCTGTTTTGGGCATTTTTCCGACTGGTTTTTGGCTTGTCATAGCGCCAAAAGGAAGCATTGTGCACCCAGGTTGTCTTATCACGGTGTCAGGAATGAGCTCTCAAACGTTGTAAGTGTTGTTTTGAAACAACCTCTATATTTCTATCCTGTTTCTGATTAGCTTCTCTTTGCCAATCAATTTCCAGTATTCCCAAAATAAACCAAAAGTGAACTAAATTCACTAAATCGCCTTCCCCCTATGCTTTCTTCTTGTATAGTACTTATTATATATTTATATTGTAATTGACAGAGATTGCCAATATTGATTGAAATATCTGGTTAAAATCCTATTAGAGGAATTCCCTCTTCAGTACAGACATTCCCTCCTTGCATCCTACCGCCATTTTAGGCGAGATGGAATAAAGTAAGATGGAAATTCCCATCTCGCCTAAAGTGGTAGACATTCTTATTTTGGAGATATAAGTGGCTGATAAATCGTTAGGCGAGGTGGGATTAGGCTAGATGGGATGGAATCATCTGAAAAGGTAGGGGTACGGTAGGTAGCGGCATGACGTCACGCCGTCCCCCATGCCTATCTTTGCCCATTGTAATTGCTTAGGAAGTGGGAGGACGCCGTACACAGTTTTTTGGAGGTGGGGATAGGGTCCCCCGCGTACCCACGCACTTTAACCCCTGCTGCTAAGTATTAATTGCTGTGAGGACTAACGAAAAATATTATGTGATAATAATAATAATAATAATAATAATAATAATAATAATAATAATAATAATAATAATAAAGTATCTGAATGATACAGATATTTTTTCAACTTTTATTACAATTGCTGTGGGTTCCCATGAATCTGGTTATATTGTTTTTGAAAGGAATAAAGAGGCTTCAAACAATATGATTTGTATAAAAGAAAAAAAGCCTTATCAGTTGCAAGAACTGACAAGTGGCCTTGTGTCTGTTTTTTTAAACACAATGTTACGAGGCACAGAAGCCACCACGCCTGCGGTGTGCTTGCTTTTTTGCCTCAGGCAGCTTCAGTACTAAAGTTAAGACTTTGCTTCAGGCAGACAGTACTAAAATTCTGTCAATTTATGTGTAGCTATCAGCAACCACACAGGTTCTTTGAAACGCTGAATTTTACAAGAAAGGTTTTGTCCATCGGATAGGAAACGAACGAATCCCATCATACGTTGTAATCCCTCCCCTCTTTTGCACACTGTGTGAAATTTAACTTGTATACTGTAGTAAGTTACAGAAAAGAGAATGCTATTTTTTTAAAAATGACATTATCGAATAAGATTGACCATTATTACAATATATTCAAGATGAAAAATATTCTTTTAACAGTCGTCGTACTTAGTTGTCTGCACTGAAATTCCCATAATGTGCTTTCTTCTTTTCTAATATGAGCTCCGAGCTTCTTCGTGTCTAAGTGGTTAGCGTACGTGCCTTTGGCGTGAGAGACCCGGGTTCGATTCCGGTGAGAGCTCATGTAGTTCGGGTTTGTCAATTAATCAGTAGGTCCCGTCTTATATAGCCTCGCTGCTGAAAGGGACGACAAAATCAACTCAACTCATATTGAGCACCATAGGAGATATAACTCCGAGATGAATTTTGTCCCTGGAAAACCTCCCAAAATCACCAACGGTACGAAATATGTCTGCAATGCAACGTGTCCATCATTTCCAACTCTATGCTCTGTGATCTAGTTTGCTTTTCATGTTTTCAGTAAACTAGACAGACAAAAGGAAAAATAGAGGCTTTCTTCCAGAAAATTGTGTTCGAGGGTGGGGGGTCACACAGGCTCGTATCCACAGGGAGTCTAGGGGGCCGGGCTCACCAAATATTTTTACATTAGAATGATTTATGAGCATTAAAGTAGTCAGCCATTAGGATTTTTTTGTTTTAGGATGATACCAGATTCGACTCCTGGTGTAAGCTCAACTTTCAGTATTGTGTCATTTGCAGGTCTCGTCTCATACAGATTCGTTGAAAAACCTCTAAACATGTGCTATGACTAGTATGCGAACTAAAGTGTTTTTAGCAAAAGAGAGAGAAATTTCTTGCTTTAGACTCTGCCCTGTAATCCAGTTTTTCTGGAGGCGAGATAGTATGGTTGGGAACGACCTATCAGATTCAAGTTCCGAACCCACATATAAAAGACCTTCCTTTATAACCTTGGTGTTGTATAAAGACGAAAAACAAAAATATACTGATAGCTCCAGTAATAGATATTATAGCAAAGAGATTTAAAAAATAGGTGGTTTTGAAATAGAGAAAGGACAGTACCTGAGCTTTATTAGTATTACTAGCATATATTACCCGGTTTGCTAAGTTAAAATGAAAATTTTAAAGCACAACTCCGTATTTCATGTGTTTAGTACCCGTGAAATATGCTGTTTTCGTTTTTAATGGCATCGATTTAAACAGCATCGGAAAGATCATTGATCAACTCGGCGAACCCAAAAATCATGGATTCGACACCAATAATGGTCATTTTCGGTCATTTATAGATATATTTCCTCCTCCCCTATGTTGCGGGCCATGGCAACGAAAGTGTCACTGTTCATCTCAGCGACCCCCCCACAAATGTGGATTCAGCACTAATTAACGGTCATTTTCCATTATCTTTAAATATCTCTTCCTCCCTTTCCCCCAAGTTGTGGGGTTGAATTTGAATTTAAACATGATCGAAAGTACCACTGCTCATCTAAGCGACCCAGAAAACTATAAATTTGACACTGATAGTGGCCATTATCGATCATTTTATATATCACTTTCTCCCCTTCCCGCAAGAGCTGATTTTGCATTTAAACCGGATCGAAGATGTCACAGTTCATCAGAATGATCCCGAAAACTATGGATTAGGCACTAATATTGGTTATTTTCGATTATTATTATTATAAATAGCTCCCCCTCCCCCGTGCTGCGGCACACGAAATCAGAATTGTCACTGTTAATCTCAGCTACTCCTAAAACTATTGATTCGACACTAATATTACTCAGTTTCCATCATTTGTAAACGTTTATCCCCCTCTCCTCCATTGTACCCTCCACCTTCCCAACTATTAGGGCTGAACTTGGATTGAAACAGCATCAGAAGTGTTACTGTTTGTCTCATCGGGCCCGAAAACTATGGATTCAACATTAATATCGGTCATTTTTGATCATTTTTAAATTTCTCTCCCTCTCGCCCTCCCCTACGTTGTTTCGTCAAAGTAAATAGCCTAAAGTAATCCCTGCCCCTATACTCATGTATATTGAAAATTTGATTTAGATCGGTCGGGTGGTTCAAGAGTGATGAAGTCACAGAGACAGGCATTTTTATTTATTTATTTTTTTTACATATATCTGCCCCCTCTCCCTCCCAAACGTTGGCTCGTCAAAGTGAAATGATAAAAAAACACCCAAGGCCCGACCCTCATATTTGTTGAAAATTAGATCGAAATTGGTTGGGTGGTTCCAAAGTTATTAGGTTTTATTAGTTTCTATTTATACGTTCCCCCCTCCCCCCTAGGATGTACCGTTAAAGTAAAATTACAAAAATGTTTCCAGATCCAAACCTCATACATCTTGAAAATTTGATTGCGATCGGTCGGATATTCAAGATATAGTTCAAGAGTTATTAAGTTCCAAAAATAGTGGCTTTCAGTCTGATATAAATTGATTTTATATATATATATATATCTCCTCCTTCTCCGCCCCCACGTTACTTCGTCAAATTTAGATAACACGATCCCAGGCCTGAGCCTCATCTATGTTGAAAATTTGATCAAGATTGGCCGAGTGGTTCAGAAATTATTAAATTTTATTTATTTTTACACCCCCCCCCCCTAAGATGTACCATCAAAGTGAATAGCCTAAAACCAGCCCAGCCGTAAAACTCATCCATGTTTCAAATTTGATTAAGATCAGTGGGGCGGTTCGGGAGATTTATAGTCACAAACATAGTGTTTCTCAATTATATATATATATATATATATATATATATATATATATATATATTAGTAGTGTCGAATCTAGATTTTTTCCTATGGGGGCAACGTAAAATTTTACGTCACATTCCACCATCCCCCCTTCCAACAGAACGGCGAATATGCATCGTCTTTACCACTACCACTCTACATTGAGATTTTTCCCAAATAGGCAGTACTGGCTTCGATAGAAGGAAAAAAGTTTGAAGGGCCGGATCGGGACAGTGAAGAGAAGAGTGGCAGTGTTGGGCAAATTTCAATTGAATTGACAATTAACAATTAATCTGTAAATTTAATTGTTAATTGCAATTGACAACGGAAGTAAGTAATGGTTAATTGTTAATTGCAGTTGCCCATTAATAAAGGAGAATCAATTGCAATTAATCAATCGATTGAAAGTAATTGCAATTGAAATTAATTAGCAATTAATTCAATTGCAATTTTTGATTTCCACAGCAATTACTTTCAATTGATTGATCAATTGCAATTGATTTTCACTGATTAATTTTCAACACTGTAGTTCAGAGAGAGTGTGGGGCAATGAAAACTTTAGCCACGACCAACTGACCCACCACCCATCGTGACCCATGACCCACCGTGACCCACTCTGTCCCACCACCTACCATGAACCACTGTCACACACTGTGACCCAAGACCCACCGAAACCCATTGTCATCAACTCTGACCAACGAATCATGCCCTCTTCTCTACTGACTAAAGAGTTTAAACTTGTAATAAAACAAGGCTATGAAATTATCACTCATTGGATTTTAAATTTCTACGATCAATCACTCAAGCACCGCTCTATTACAATAACGGCGGATCTGACCTTTCTAATATAAATAAAATAGAGTTTGCCTGAGTGTCTGTCTCTCTATCTGTGTGCGGCCCGTGGACCAGACGAGTGGACGAAAGTTTTTAAAATTTGGTCGCGGGTAGCTTGGTCTAGGCCACAGATCAAGACGAAGAGTTTTTTTTTCAACCGGGACCGGCCTGGGAACCAGACAAGTTGGCCGAGAGTTACCAAATTTTGGACACGGATACCTTGGTTCAGGTCCCAGACCAAGGTGAAGCGTTTTTGACTAAATTCGAACCAGGGGGGTCTCAGGAGGGCGTTAACCCAGACATGTAAAAAATAGTAGAAAATGACCGATATTAGTGTCGATTTCATAGTTTTCGCGGTCGCTGAGATCAATGGTGATACTTTCATTAGCGATGATTTTCTAATTCAGTCACCATTGTATGTGGGCCGGGAGTCACCGGGGTGGAGAATTGCGAGACATGTAAAAATAATGGAAAATGACCGATATTAGTCTCAAATCAATAGTTTTCACTGTCGCTGAGATGAATGGTGATACTCACACAGGCGTTGACTTCCAAATACTGCCCCCATCGGCTGCTGGCCAGAGGCATGGTTTTTTTCAAAATTGGAACCAGAGGATCATAGGGGCTTTTATCGGAATATGTAAAAGTAGTAGAAAATGGCAGATTTTAGTGTCACATTCATAGTTTACGCGGTATCGGCTGGAGGCCAGAGGCGATTTTTTCACAATTCGAACCAAGGGGGTCTCAGGGGGCCTTTACCGGGACATGTAAAAGTAGTAGAAAATGACCAATATTTGTGTCGTATCCATATTTATCGGGATTGCTCAGATGTATAGTGACAACCTCGATAGTGTTTACGTTCAAATTCAGCCCCAGTAGTAATCGCGGGACTTGAGGCCATTTTTACCGCCCCCTAGAGCATGGCGCCCGCCGCCGCCGCCAAAAATTTGCGCCCCGGGCGCCCGGCGCCCATTTTTTGGGTTACGTGGCCCGGGGTCAATGACCTAGGGGTACATAGGACCACCCCTTTTAGATTTTGGTAGGGGTACCATGGCCCACCCCCTAAATTTTGGCAGGGGTACCTAGGACCATCCCCCTTAAATTTTGGAAATTGCTAAATCTAAAAATTTGGTGTGGTAGCCTAGGACCATAGTATGTACCTCTATCAGTATTGGGTGTCTATGTCGTTCCCTTTCATGGGTAAAAAATTGCCAAAAATTCAAATTTCGTGGTTTTTTGACCTAATTTATCCTCTTGGATGAGGTGTTATTATGCCCCCTTTGATGAGGTGTTATTACCCTATATGGATATATGTGCATATACAGGGTCAATTACCTTTCATAAGACATGGGTATATTTGTGCACCCCTTTAAAAATTTGGGAGGAGTACATTGGCCCACCCCTTAAATTTTGGAAATCGCCCAATTTAAACATTTGGTATAATAGTATAAAACCCTAATATAGATCACTATAAATTTGGGTGGTCTACCTCGTTTCCTTTTAGGGGTAAAAAATTGCCAAAATATAAACGTAAGCAATACGTTGTATCACGTGTTTGGTTTTTTGACCTAATTTATTCCAATGGATGAGGTCCTATTACCTTATATGGTCATGTATAGGGGTCCATCCCCTATTATAAGACATAGATACATTTGTGCACCCCTTGAATTTTTTTTGGGAATGATACCTTGGCCCACCCCTTAAGTTTTAGAAATTGCCAAATTTAAACATTTGGTATCATAGTACTGGACCCTAATATATATTACTATAAATTTGGGTGGTCCACCTCGTTCCCTTTTAGGGGCCATTTTGTTTCGCTTTAGGGGTGAACATGGATACAGTGGTCCACCTCGTTCCCTTTTAGGGGGCATTTTTGTTCCGCTTTAGGGGTGAACATGGATACCTTGGAATCGTCCCGAGTTTGATTCTTGGAAATGTTGAATTTAACGTCCCCGCGAAAACGGTGAGAAATGATAGGACGAAACATGAACTTACTTGACTGAGGATTGAAGCAGGGACCTCATACAGTAGAGACAAGCGCTAAGCGACCGTACACGTGTGTTGATTACTATGCAATGGTCCCGAGTTTGATTCTTGGTGCTAGTGTTAGAAAAATTTAACGTCCCACTTGAAACGATGATGAGAAATGAGAAAACATCATAAACTTACTTGCTTGCGGATTGAAGCAGAGACCTCACACGTCAGATATAAGAGCTAAGTCACCATACTCGATTGAGAAGTTGAGTTTGTTGATTACTATGTATGGTCCCGGGTTCGATTTTTGTGTTAGTTTCAGGAAATGTTGAGTTTAACGTCCCCTTGAAACGATGATGAAAAAATGATAGGAGGAAACATGAACTTACTTCGTTGTGGATTGAAGCAGGAACCTCACACGTTAGAGACAAGCGCTGAGTCACCGTACTCCATTCAGTGCGAACAGTTTCGCGTATGAAAAGAAGACGAGCAGATTATGTTACATTACACATTTCAGTGCGAGCAGTTTACACTTGGTTTATGTTTCATATAGAAAGATAGAAGATCTGTGTTGTCATCTTTTTACTTCGTGTGCGACTTTGACCTTGAAGAAAAACCTTGCTGAGTCAGTGCTAAGCATTGACGTATACACATAATCTTATTGTTTAGTTGGCTGTATTTAGAGATGAATCAGACATTTAAGGTTGTTGGTTCGAATCTAGTTGTGTTCGCTGTAACTCAGTGCCTGAGCGATACTTACCGAAATTTTTCCAGTGTTGCCAACACTATCAGGATGAATCGATTCATTTAGTCGGAGCAGTTTCGTGACGAAAACTGATTTTTGTTTTGTACACAAAAATTTTTCTGAAACAGAATTTTGTTTGTACATAAAATTTTTTTCTGAAACAGTTTTTGTTTTGTACACAAAAAATTTCTGAAACAGAATTTTGTTTTCGTACACAAAAAATTTTTCTGTAAACATTTTTTTTCGTACACAAAAAATTTTCTGAATAAGTTTTTGTTTCGTACACTAAAAATTTTCTGAAACAGAATTTTATTTTGTACACAAAATTTTTTTTATTTCGTACACGAAAAAAGTTCTGAAACAAAAAATTTAGTTTGATTTTTTTTTCATAAACATTTTTTAGAAATTTTATTTTATCGGTAAACTGTTTCAGAAAAAAGAAATTGAAATCGCAGTACAGGAAAAAGAATTTGATTTTAGGATGTGAAATAAAAACACAGAATCATGTTTCTGTACATTTATTTTAGCATGTGAAAGAGAATACAGAATTTCTTTTTCTTCAAAGGAAGACGTGTCCGTGACGGGTACAAATTCTGTAAAGAGAAAATAAAACATATGAATATACATGGTAATATTTATTTTTTTTTCCTGTGAAAGAAGAAAAACAGATTATTAACATCGAACTAACTGATCAAGAGAGAGTGAGGTGAGAAAAAGAAAAGCAAATGTGACGTACCTGAATTCCTTTTTTTTCTCCACTGTTTTCTGCAAGGTGATGTCATCTGAGTTTTGTTTCCGCTGTGGCCTCGTTGAAGCATTTCCCGTTTTGCGGTTGATTCTTTGCACCGTCTTTGGGAAGTGATGCTGGTGGAATTAGGGAAAAATATGGCTGTTATTCTGTTCTGGCTTTTTTATACCCATAGGGCAATGTCTCGTATGTGTCTGGTATTAATCGGCGTTTTTTATAGTTGAAACTGTACTTCTTTTCTTCAGGTTTTGTGACAAGATGATGATGGTGGGTTCTGTAAATTTTGTGTGGCGTGCTAATGGAGATTTTTTCACTCGATTGATTTATGATCATTTGCTCCAGACTATTGAAATTTAACTTTTGACTTGCAGTATAATTGAGTGTGAATCCACGAATTTTGCATACATAACTGGTTGATTTCGTGTCGGGGTCGTAGATTTCCAAGGCGTATTGTTTCGGGCCACCAGACACGAATTTTTTAATGTATGCTTTTGGTCCAATTGATTCCAGTTCATTTGACATTGAACCAAGAAATACTTCTGGTTCTATTGTGGCCTGTGATGGTCGCTGCGTGAATATCACAGAATCTGTATCGAAATATAGTACTCTTTCTTGCAGCAATTCTAAATATTTGTAGAGTTCCAGACGAGCTTGACACGTTGTAAATGCTCCAAGGACAACATTAGCATTGTTATTTTGTACTGGAACATCATCTTCATATTGCCAATAAAGGTATAACAACGAATCATTAACAGGTAAAATTTGGTTGACTTTTATATCTGGAGCAGTTAATTTCTGATACAGTTCTTTGGGGTCGTTAATGATGGTCGTTTGGCTGAAATTGTCTCTTATAGCGAGTCGTCCCCAGAAGGCATTCAAACAGAGTTTTGCAAGACTACGACGTGCTGAATTTGAAATTATATTTGCTGCATCCAAAGTTATGCCTTCACGTTGTTGTACCACTTGAATATACTGCTGCTTTTCTTCTTCGGTGATGCAATTGGCAGGCCAACCAGAAGCTTCCAGCTTCGATTTCAAAAATGTGTTAACGTATTCGCTGAATAATCCGCCAGTCTTGGTTTTTGGATCATATACGGTGATGTCGTAATCCCAAATTTCGTAAATTTCAATGACTTGATACCCAAGTTCAATGGCTTTTTGAATTTCATAGGACACCCACGTTCCTGTTAGACTTCGTTCACTGTCCGAATGTGCACATTCAGAATCTTGATTTAATGCTGTGGCACAGGCAGCACAAAGTGGAAACAACAACTTCTTATCTGAGCGAAATGGCAGCACTGGATGAAACACATTTCTGCTAGGCAAAATCTTCAACTTGACCAATCCGTTGACATCTTGAATGTCGGGCATTTCTGGATCTCCCTGTAGATATATTCGTGGATGCCCTATTGGATACCGTCCACATTTATTCACATAAGGATTCAGGGAAACGATATCCAAGAATTTTATTTCTTCGCCTTCATTTTCATTTGCGACGTGGTACAATTTAATGGCATTAACACGGCCACCATAGAAACTGTCTCTTGGATTTAATGGTGTCTTATTAGTATAAGGATGTGTGCTTAAAGAAGAGGCCAATGCTGGATTGGATTTTAACACTTGACGAAATTCACATTCCCACATTTCATGTACTTTATATCCCATGGATCGTAATAACTTCATTTTACGCTGTGTTCTCTCGTAGCGATAGTTCATCGTTTCTTCGGAGTTCTCATAAATGGGCTGATCACGGCCTGTAGGGACACATAGAGGACAGCCATGATAAAAACAGCCGGCATGCTCATACACGTGTTCCTCTTTAGTGTCGGGATCTTTGTAGTAACCGTCCAGATGAAAACCAGCAACATAAACTTCTTTTCCTCTCGCAGCATGTAGAATTGGATGGCCCTCTTTTTCCTCCATGTAGGCAAGCCACTGCAAAGCAATCCGTGACTGATTGTTTCTGTGACGGTATCCTCGTGCAGGAAGAATGCTAATAGTATTGGGCTTTAAGAAATTTCGTCGAAATACTAAATTGCACGCACTCGCCAAAGTGATAGCCTCCAGGAAAGGATTGACGTGAGTTTCTTGTTCAAAAGTGGTCATGAAAGATATACAAGCCATTCGAAGTACGTTGACGTCCTGGACACAATAGTTCACCAATTCTTCTTGGAAAATAAACGTATCGTTCTGGTGTTCGTTATACCATGTCATGAATTTTTCTCGTTCATCCACTTTCATTTCATCTGCACCATAATAATGGATGTCCGGTAATTTTCCCACATACGCTTGATTTGCAGCAGTATTAAAAAAGTGTGGAAAATATCCTTTGGTCGCTGGTAAATGAAATGCCTTGGATAATTTACTTAAAGCCATTGGCATGAAATTTAAGGAGTCAATAAACGATAAGTGATTCACTTTCATGCTTTAAATTTTTGCTCCGTTCAAGATCAAGGTAGGTTTCAATTCATGTTCTTCCACTAAAGATTTAAGAATAAAAAGGATCATCATATCCCTTAAAGTTATGTGCCAAAGATACAATAAGTTTGATGTGGGGTCGTGGTTGACGTAAATACGCAAGAAAGGCATTGATCGGATCATCTTGAAAAATATGTTCCCGCTGTCCACAAACTTCACACGGATGATGTATATCTTCATCTTGAACACAGTTGTAACATACTTGTTGGGCCACCAGTAAATTGGGCTTATGAATGAACGTGTCTTCATCGAAGAAAGTATCCTGTGTGGCTTCGATATCATAGAAGACAATCATAGCCTTCTTGGCATGTAACACTGATGGAACTCCAGGTTTTAATTGAGTCGTATTAGGCTTCATGTAGCATTGGTGAGTAGACGTAACGTGTTTATGGCACACATTACAAAAATAATCAGTACAATCATGTTTTCTTTCCCCTGTATGGACAAACGAATAAATGCGTAGACATTTGGCACATTGTTTTACCATCTTGCATATTGGCTGACCTTTATGGTATGGTACAGTCAGATGATTTGTATAGCATGTTTCACCATAAAATTCACGATTGCATTCTGGGCACTGCTTCTCCGTATTGGTCTTACTGCATGGCGGTTTCTGCAAACATTTCTCACACATGGCCGAACAGTTCTTAACGTGTGCAATACGATGATCATATTTTTTTGTGGCATGCAACACAGTAATAGCTGGTAGAAAAAACAGACGTTAATGACGTGATGATGTCATAATGAGAATTGATGCACATTAAATTGATTGGAATCTTGTCTTCGCCACCCGGTCCTTCATACAGAATATCTTCTCCGGAGAAGCTGGTGTATACGGTAAGTTTATAATTTGTCAAGTAGCGTTGCAATTGTCGCAATTCTTCCACGGATCCTCCATGATCTAAATTCACTGAGGATCGAGACGAAAGTTCAAGTACGTCTGGCGTAACAACAAACTTGCGCTGTTTGCGATATTGATTGTACAGTTTCTGATTTGTATCTTTATATTTCTTTAGGCCAATAGCAATCACAATTGCATAAGCCAAACATTTCTTGTCGGTGTTTTTCACTCGTAAAATGCCTTTCTTGCACTTTAATAATTCGTCGTTTGATAAAAGACCTCGACGCACCAATCCAAATCCACGGGGCACATCCACATGATGAAAATGTACAATGAACGGTTCGTTCATGAGAAAACTATCGTTACTTTGAAGGATGCGATCAAAGGAAGCCCATAAAGTCTCCAGTGTCAAATTCTTGCACGCCGAAAAGATAAATAAAACGGTTTGTTCTTCTCATCATGAGATAAAATCGACAATCCAACCATCGATGATTCGTCAACATTTTCCAATAAGTAATCTAACATCTGTTGAAAGGAGGCCTGAACCCATTCAACAATATCGGTGTCACTGGCCGGAGCATTAATTTGAATTTCCAGCATTCGTCCTTCAAGATTAAAACGCCGATAATGTCTATTGATTTCTCGCAAGACAGTAAAGCCAGAAGTAGCCATATTCAAATAGGAGAAAGGTAAGGTAAAACAAAAAGGATATGCAAAGAAAACAAATATCTAAAACGAGAAGAGAAAAAAAAGCACGAATTAAAATTGAATTCAGAGATCACTAACACGTTTAACGTTATCAAAATGACTACACGATCAATCCTAAAAGAATTATCATATCTCAAATAGTTCTACTACTGAAACGTTTTATTGTCGTCATACTGGAAATCAAACCCGGGACCAACATCAACATGTAAATGACCTAAGTTTCTGTAGTGATAAAAAGAATGAATGAAATTGTTTTTCTAACTGTGCTGAGAGAATCATTGTAGTAAGCATTTTTCCTCTGACACTGAACTTTAAACGTATGACGAACATGAAACGAAAAACAAAATCTCAAGTGCTTGCTTTTTTCGAGCTAAGACAAGAAAGACTCGAATTCGATTCTCGGCGGGAGATCAGATCCCACATTAAACTGTAGGTCCACGTCTCACTTTCGGGGAACAAATTCGTGCGTAGTTTCTTTGTTTACGTTAATGGTAACTCTCAGAAACTGAGCTAAGTGGTTAGCGTTACGCACCTCTGGCCCGGGTTCAACACCCAGTATGCACTCAGATTCAACATTAAGCTGTATTCCTAGACCCACTACTGAAGGGACGCTAAAACCAAAATCAACAATTTTCTCGTGCTTACTTCTAATGTGTGGGATGTGGCCCGGTTCAACATCCAGTATGCGCTCAAATTCAACATTAAGCTGTATTCCTAGCCTCACTACTGAAGGGACGCTAAACCCAAATCAATAAATTTCTCGTGCTTACTCCTAATGTGTGAGATTCCCGGTCAAGTAAGTGAGGGTTATTCTTCCATTTGCTAAATATTTCATGCTAAAATAAAAACAGTGATAATAATGTTAACCTCATGCAAAAGCACTCCATTGATATTAAGAAAACGCGGTTGATACTTACCTCAAATTCAAGGAACGGAGTAAAGTCACGCTGTCACTAGAGGTACACCTTCGTTCATTCACGATCTTCGTGGAAGTACGACTTGAAAATGAAATTAAGAATTTTATTTAGATCTAAAACGTGTTCAACTATAAAGTGACAACACTGTCAGCCAATCAGAAACGAGGAAATGAATCAATGACATCACGGAGACCCAATGAAAACACAGCTTTCATCATGTATCATGAGCCGAAACGTGATGTAAGAAACAATCTGATTGGTTGTGACATTATTCGCGTTTTTCTCCTTACACATCAATCGTTACGACATCTAGTATCGCAATTTTGATCATGACATCATACCGTTGACTCGTTAGTTTAATACGACATTCAAATTACCACATCTAAAATGTGATTCAGTTTTCTTAAACTTGATTGAAAAAATGTAACACTCATATGTTATATGTTACACTGATATGTAACACTGATATGTTACGAAACTGTCTTTGACATAAATGTAAAGTTGAGCTTTAAAAGTCCGTCAGCTGAGAAAAAAATGCTGATGTAGTATAAGCAGATTCTGCAATTTCACAATAACAAACTTCTATGCTTAACAACGAGCAGAAATGTGTAGTAATGTAACATAATCTGTCCATGTTCTTTTCATACGTGAAACTGCTCGCACTGAAGTTGGCATGGTGGCTCAGCGTTTTTTTTTCTGATGTATGAGGTCCCTGCTTCAATCCTCAGTCAAGTAAGTTCATGTTTCGTCCTATCATTTCTCACCGTTTTCGCGGGGACGTTAAATTCAACATTTCCAAGAATCAAACTCGGGACGATTCCAAGGTATCCATGTTCACCCCTAAAGCGGAACAAAAATGCCCCCTAAAAGGGAACGAGGTGGACCACTGTATCCATGTTCACCCCTAAAGCGGAACAAAATGGCCCCTAAAAGGGAACGAGGTGGACCACCCAAATTTATAGTAATATGTATTAGGGTCCAGTACTATGATACCAAATGTTTAAATTTGGCAATTTCTAAAACTTAAGGGGTGGGCCAAGGTATCATTCCCAAAAAAATTTTCAAGGGGTGCACAAATGTATCTATGTCTTATAATAGGGGATGGACCCCTATACATGACCATATAAGGTAATAGGACCTCATCCATTGGAATAAATTAGGTCAAAAAACCAAACACGTGATACAACGTATTGCTTACGTTTATATTTTGGCAATTTTATACCCCTAAAAGGGAACGAGGTAGACCACCCAAATTTATAGTGATCTATATTAGGGTTTTATACTATTATACCAAATGTTTAAATTGGGCGATTTCCAAAATTTAAGGAGTGGGCCAATGTACTCCTCCCAAATTTTTAAAGGGGTGCACAGATATACCCATGTCTTATGAAAGGTAATTGACCCTGTATATGCACATATATCCATATAGGGTAATAACACCTCATCAAAGGGGGATAATAACACCTCATCCAAGAGGATAAATTAGGTCAAAAAACCACGAAATTTGAATTTTTGGCAATTTTTTACCCATGAAAGGGAACGACATAGACACCCAATACTGATAGAGGTACATACTATGGTCCTAGGCTACCACACCAAATTTTTAGATTTGGCAATTTCCAAAATTTAAGGGGGATGGTCCTAGGTACCCCTGCCAAAATTTAGGGGGGTGGGCCATGGTACCCCTACCAAAATCTAAAAGGGGTGGTCCTATGTACCCCTAGGTCATTGACCCCGGGCCACGTAACCCAAAAAATGGGCGCCGGGCGCCCGGGGCGCAAATTTTTGGCGGCGGCGGCGGGCGCCACGCTCTAGGGGGCGGTAAAAATGGCCTCAAGTCCCGCGATTACTACTGCCCCCATCGGCCTTCCCAATGAAAACACATGTATATATATTATTTTGTTTTCCATGTAGTTAACATTAATGTCATAGTAGATTAAATGATAAAATTCGAATTAGTAATTCTGTTTTTCATTGCTCCATACATACACTGGAGCAAATCCCGGGGGGATGAAGGGGACATGTCCCCTCCAATCTTGGAACTGGGGAGATTGTCCTCCCCAATAATCCGATTTGAAATGTGTTTTTTGGGAGAGAAATTTGATTATTTGTGTCCGATCGCTAGAAAGGAAAGTGAGATGAAATTAATGTCCACTCAGAATAAGCCTCAAATCTGCCCTCCTCCCAATGTTGAAGACAATTCTGCTCCCCTGATCCTCTACAGCATTGTTTCTCGGCTACAGAAATATTTTGAACATCGCTATATATGTATATATATAATATGGGAACGATCTTACCCGTCCCTCCCCCCTCCCCCAATGTTGAAGACAGATTTGCGCTGTTGCATACATACCTGTCGTTTCTCGTTTCTTTTTGTCCATGAACTCAAAATCCTGGACAAGGCTTGCATAAATTTCTCGCCGTGCTTTTTGCTTTTCAATCCTGTCCTTGAAAGAGTCTGTTATCTTATCCCATATGCAAAGTCTACATTCCACAAGTTCAATAACGGTTAAAATATCGAATGGAAAAATTCCTGCCATCTCTAAAAATCTAAGCAAAACTAGAAAGGTAAGAATGCAATAATACACAACGTTTTGATCCAGTCACTGTAGCTAAAATGCAGAACTCTATCAGGGGGTCGATCCCGGTACAAAGGGGAGAGGGAAAACTTGGATACATAGCTTTGGTCTTTGATTTCAATTGCCATTCTACACATTATTTTTTAAAATGGGAGATTTGGGATAGTTTTGGAAGTGAGAGAAAAAATCTGTAACAAGTGAAGCATGAAGTCACATCCCTATTGTTGAGATCACAATCAAGAAAATGCCAAGTGAGTAACTTGTCCTTGGAGCTTGGGAAAGAGTGTTTGATTGTGTTGGTTTCGTTTCAAAATAATAATTCTACTTTGACTTGTCAAAAAATATTGTATTCAATCACTGCTTATTGAGTGGAACCGGGAAAAGTGATCTGCACACAATTCTAATGAAAATAAAAGGAAGTAATAATAATCAGGATTTTTTCCATATGCTTATGTTCACAGTGTATCAAAATTTGAAAATTACGCTTAAATTAATTTCCAGAATGTATTGAAATTTAAATGCATTAATAGATTAAAAAATATACCATCAAAGAGTGTGTGTGTATGTGAGAGAGAGAGACAGAGAGAGAAAGAACAAAAATTAAAAATTAGTGGAAAATAATCAAGAACTTGGTTATCTAAATTTTCTATATTCTATTTGGTAATAGCTATTTAGAGGGAAACCAGTACTCTTCAAACTTCCCACATCTTATACTTATTTAATAAAGGGAAAGTATAAACTCTGTCCTACTCCAAAAGAGAGACTGTAAAAAAAATAATAAGCTGTTCTGAAGTTGTTTATAGGACAAGATAATAATAATATTATTATACTATTATAATAGAAAAAAATGGAAACAACAAAATTCCAAAGACAAGAAACGAAACAAAAATATACAGCGCCTTGTCACTCACTCTCTTCATCTAACCCCCTGGCCGGCCGACATTATCGGCCACATGTGTATCCAATCATAAGAAAACATTGCCACCGACAAAATCGGTGTCGGCGATACCGCCGACATTATCTGGGGCTTGGCCGACAGCATCTGCGTGTCGGAGGATCGGCCGATAATATCGGTGGCGTGTGTAAGCTACGATTTGAGTACATTGAAGTCGATTTCACCGCCGACATTATTGATGCTTCCACCGATATTATCGTTGCCGTGTGCAAACGCACTAAGACTTCTCTTTGATCTGTATGTAAACTTTTGTCAGTTGATGCAAAAAATAAGTGAGTTTGTTCTACGCTCTACATTTCGAAACTGATTTTATAAGATGAACAGACTCCGCACACTTGAAAACAACATAGACAGATTTTCTGAAACTTTCGTACGTTGTTAGCTGCAATATTCCTGTACAGGTAATTATTCGCGGAGGTGTTTACATAGAATCAAGGAAATCTTTACGATCTATGAAGAGAAAGAAAACAGACTTTGTTCTTATTTGCTGTCAATCTGCATTCCATCGGTTTCTTTTTCTCCGCGGACAATCCTAAGTTCATGCACGTGACCTAGCGAGGGAAGAGAAAGAAAGAAATCTACCTGGTTAGATTCCTATCTGCTGTTCTGCACTGTTGCAAAATGCAGCCAATATCTTAAACAGCTTTTAAATGGAAGAAAATTAATTTTTAATTAGCGCGCTATAATATTACCTTAGCAAGAAAAAGTAAAAGTGAACATGCAATATTAATACTAATAAACATTTGGCCGAATTTTGAACTCTATAAAATAAATAGTCTTTATAAAATTTTGGAAAGAAATATGCTATGTTATATATATTAGGGATGGCCAAAAATTTTCGGATCCGGATATCCCGGATCCAGTGAGATCCGGACCTAGATCCGGATCTCGGATCCGAATCGCAGATCCGGGTCTCGGATCTTGGTCCGGATCTCGGATCTGGATCCGAAATTCGAATCTCAGATCTTGATTCGTATCCAAACCTACATCTGAAATTGTGATCTTATAAAATTGGATATCTAAAATTCGTTAAAACTTTTTTCGGATTCATTGATATAGTAGGTTGCTGTGCTTTTAAATGTTTCCGTAACACGTTTGTGCTACCTTTGTTCTTTATTTTATTTTAACCTTGCAATATTTACATGTTGCACTTTCTGTCGAAGTCGCTTTAGTAAAATGTTTCTAAGTTTGATTTCTTCCCATTTCAGAGTATAGTGAACTGTCTGAAAACTAATGTAAATGGTAACAAATTCTTCTGTTTAGCTCCTCTTCGAAACTTAATGTTAACTTCACATTGATAATATTTATTTTATTCTTAGAAAATAAACTTTCTCCTTTTCTCAGATACAAATGAAATATCTTTTAGATAAGGCCCTTTTAATCGCAGGAATACTTGACAAAACAAACTCTTTATTAATAGTAGTTTCTGACTCACTAGAGTCCAACCATCAACAAATGTAATAATGAATATCTTTCACTTCGAAGGTATATACAACAAAAAATATAGACTGGTTGGCGTGAGAATTTCAGGAGAGCGATATGGTTGTGTTCGTTGTATGACTTTATTACCTAACTTATGGCTTGCCCTTCTGAGGTCGGTCGTTTGTTGAAGGAGTAAATATAAAAAAGATTTCTATTATTTTTTCTTTACCCTCCATGTTTCTTTAAACATACATTGCAGGAGGTAACCAAAACATATCCATACGTCGTATCATTGAAGCGTTTTGTGTTTTGTATATTAAAGTGTTCAAAAATATTTAACATATTCGCATTTGTTCATGTGATCTCAGGTTCAATTCTCGGTGGGAACATACATGAGAAAATTGAAAGCTGAAACAATATGAAAATAGTATTTAAAAGTCAGGAAATTGATATTAAAACTTTAGCTATATATTGGGACTGTAAGGCTGTAGTTAAATTAACCCACACGGTTCGTGAAGATATATTACGTCGTTATTGTTTTTTCACTATAAGCTACCAGATACATCCTCAGAGGCTACTTTACACTGTAGTAATCAACAGATGAAAACATTGGAAAAGGAATGGAAGGAATGTCTCCAGAGCCTTAGATCAAGGTACTAACCTAGCATTTGCCCAGTATAACTGAGAAACAACCCTGGAAAATCCTCAGTCAGGATGGCTGGTCTCCGAATTCGAATCCGGTATTATCCGATTGCGAAGCAAGAATCATAACAAGTAGCCTGAGCTCGCTCCGTATTATTATTATTATTATTTAATTAATGTAATGTTTTAAAATTAGTGCAAATTAAACCTACTTTATTTATTGCTGATGTTATAGTTAATAAGTCTACATGAGACATCAGTCCGCTATCTAGAAAGAATACTAGAACTGGAATTCAGGAAGCGGGGGTAAAGAGATTAATGAGGATGAGGAAACTATGTACGATGCAAAAACTGAGTAATCATGACTTCGTCACAGATATATTCGCTTACATACGTCAATTAATATTTCTCTGATACAGTGCACTCTTACTTTCTATAGTGGCAGGAAAATGGCCCGCTTTTGTAAACGAACACACTAAGCACGTGGGTATAGGGTATAGGTGCAATATCCGTGCAAAGAAATATAGGTAAAACTAGAAAAAAAATAGGGAAAGCGAGGGGAAATGATAAACCGCCCTTCAATTTAAAAAAAAATAACTAAACTTAGAGCTACGAAAGACGCGAGACGAATTTTATTGAAAAGATTGTTTTTCCTTAGTGATTAGTTCTTCTAACTATGAACATGAATTAAAAAGAAAACAAGTAGCTAGCTCCGAGTTTCGCAAACTAGTTGGAAAGAAAATATTGGATAAAATTTAATAATAAAGAAGGCATTTATGATAATTAAAACAAACTAAATTCTTGGCAAGACAGTCCTTTGGTTCCTACCAGCGGCCTTACGTTCAAAGTGGGGATGTGTAGTCAACGGATCGACACCCGAAGTCCTTATGCCGGCTTTCTAGACTGGAGTCCGCTACCTCTTACTTAAGATAACTCCCCCACGATGCTGGGTCAACATCGAAATTGTTGAGTGCCTCTCCGGAAATTGAACCCATGACCACGGGCACCGAAGGCAGGCTTTCAGTCTTCTATAGACGAAAAGCTATAGTTACCCACATTATCTAATACAGAAATAAGTTCTGATTCTCTAATAGCTGCTGATGGTGATAGTCAAGGTTCACCGAAGCATGAACCCAAACCCAAACTGAGATATTGATGTCACTGGAACGCCTGAAAAGTCATTGTGGGTAAGTGAATTGCCCGGATGTCCGGAATTGTCAGGATGAAGGGCGATGGTGATGTGAAATGCGGGGCTGTCAGAGGTACTACTTATGATAATTGGATTTATAATCTATGTTGCCATAAACCCTCTTCAAGAACATAACTGTTAATCTTAGCTTTGAAAATGTTACATAAGGAGTTTTATTGCTATTATTAGGTTGCATTAGGAATTATCGGATTTATTTTAACGCTTAATTTTTACATCTCTTCTAATTTACGAATATTTAAATCGCAATTATACCCTTAAGGTCAATTAGTGATATTTTAAATCATGAAATGAAATGAAATCTTTAAGTTTAATGTCCCGCGGTTATGCCGGTTAGGCTAAAGGAGACGGTGATAATGAGAAATGAGTGAAATGGTGGAATGAAGGAAGTAGGAGGAAACGGGAGAACCCCGAGAATACCCACGAGCACGATGTTTGTCCACCACAAAGTCCACACGGCGCGTGCTGTGATCGAACCAGGAACCCCAATCACCGGAGGTGAACGCTCTACCACAGAGCCACCGCACCCTTCATTTTAAATAATTTCGAACCAACTTTATATACGGTTAGTCTTACTATATTTGAATAATTGAGACCAGAAGCAGTCTACATGCTAAGTCCAAAAGAATCTTGGCCGACCTCCTGATAAACCACGTCTTTCAGAAAGGTGAATTGTGGCAATCCGATACCCACATGAGGAAATCTTCGGTTCAGTGTGAAAGCTTCTATAAGAACCAGCACTCTCATCAGTGAAATGTGCTTTGGTAATTTTTATTCAATGTGAAAGTACCTAACTTTATTGCTAAAAAATGGCATTTATTTCAAACAAGTCGCCATTACAGTTTTCGTATTTAAACACAACACTCATGAAAAGTCATGTTAAAGCGCGACTTGCCCCTGAAAAAGAATATATATCTGTTTTTAGTTTCTCGTGTTCCCCAAAGTACACCCGGACTTAGTGCAAGTGCCTTCCGCTCGCACTACCTAGGTACAAACGGCTACGATCTTGGTACTAGCACTTGTTTCGGTTTCCAGATCTCAAATATTTATCTTTCAGCCTGATTCTATGTATGAATCCGAAATTTCAAATCTAGATAAGGGGCACCAAAATTCATAGTTTATTCTCGGTGTTCATATTGTAATTTATTAAATAATTATTAAATCTAATTGTAAGCTATACATTTGATATTTTGAGCAGACTGAGCAAGATAAATATACGTAAAAACTAGTCAATACTTATCTTAACTGTTTATGTTTTCTTAACTGTCAATGAAATAGGTGTATTGAGGAATTTTAAATATTCGTGTTTTGTATTCCGGTTTCAAATATAAATATGTATGTATTTCATCTCGGTCCTGCAACCGGGTGGACTTAGATTCCACATTTGAACTCTCATCCGGATCAAATCAGATTTTTTTTTAGTTAGGCAAGCATTTAATCGTTAGCGTAGATTGAAGGAGACAAATAGACTTGCCAGTTTTCTTCTTAATTTTCTGTTTTCTTCTTCACTGTCAGGACTTCGTGAAATTTCTTTCGGCGAATTTTTGATACTCAAGTTTATCACAATTTGGGTGGGATGTGGGTTTGGATAAGAATCAAGATCTGAGATCCGAATTTCGAACCCTGATCCGAATTTCGAATCCAGATCCGAGATTCGAGATCCGGACCCAGATCCGAGATCCGGACCCAGATCCGGATCTTCGAATCCGACCAGATCCGGATCCGGCCATCCCTAATATATATAACGTTACCCTCGCGTTCCCCCTCAGTTTTACCCCTACTATATATGAGAATTAACATTTCCCTTTATATTTATTATGGACATAACAAAATGGATACTCAGAACAGTTTTGGTTTTCAAACACTAATGCCAAGAAGCAAGCATATCTCCATGAAACAAGCATATCGTTTTGTTTATTTCTTTCTTTCTTGACTCTTCGATCTAGTCGATCCCCTGAAGGCAAAACATCGCACAGCAAACAAGCTGCTTCGACACGTGCCAACGACAGAACGAAAGTCTTGATTTTAGTACTCAAATTACACTCAGGCAAAAAAAGCATAATGCCCGCACGCTTCTGTGCCTTGTAACATTGTGTTAAAAAACACAAGGTCAGCTGTCAGACACCTGATAAGACTTTTATACAAATCGTCGTTGTTTGAAGCCTCTTTATTCCTCATAAAAACAATATATCCAGATTCGCGAAAGCCCACAGAGATTGTATTAGAAAGTTAAAAAAATATCTTTATCATTCAGATCATTTATTATTATTATTATTATTATTATTATTATTATTATTATTAGTAGTAGTAGTAGTAGTAGTAGTAGTAGTAGTAGTAGTAGTAGTAGTAGTATTAGTAGTAGTAGTAGTAGTAGTAGTAGTAGAATTACCACATAATATTTTTCGTTAGTCCTTACAGCAATTAATACTTAGCAGCAGAGGTAAAAGTGCTTGGGAATGCAGGGGACGCCGTCCCCCACCTCCAAAAAATGTGTACGGCGTCCCCCCAGTTCCTAAGAAATTACAATGGGCAAAGATAGGCATGGGGGACGGCGTGATGTCATGCCGCTACCTACCGTTCCCCTACCTTTTCAGATTCACTTTATCTTTGCTTAGCAGGAAATCGATACAAGAGTTAGTAGAACAGCCACTCTTTATTGATAAAAATCGTAATTTGGCGTTATTAAAAACAAAATTCCTGTGTCTGGAGGTAGAAGAGAGGGGACCAGGGAAGTTACTATTGCCACGTACAAAAATGAAACCTGTATTCAACACTGACTACGTATAATTCAAGGATTTTTTTTAAAAGCAAAATGCTTACACCTTTTCAAAAGTAAAATTAAAATAATTACTAAGTAATACATTCATTGAAAAACTCAGAGGTGGCAAGTCCACTGTTTTAAATCTGCTGCAGAGCGTTCGAGTCCAAGTTCAAGTAAAGTTAACGCATGGAAGATCCAGGTTCGATTCCCGGTGGGAGTTCATGTGATTCGGATTCGACGTTAATTAGTAGGTCCACGTTTTATATAGCTTCGCTGCTGAAAGGGACGTTAAGTTCAAAATCAACTCAAGAAAAGTTAAAACAATGAGAATGTTTTCTACTGTTTTGTCGTATGCAATTCTATGTTAAATAAAACTACATACACTATTTGATAATGGAAGCATCGTCAGAAATACAGTATCCAATAAATAAAACTTTTCACGGAGGGTTTAACTGAAGATACATACAAATATTGAAAATAGTTTAAAAAGGTGCATAATACGGAAATACTATTTTATCGCGTATTAACTTAAGGCTTCTAGAACAGCAAGTTCTGACCAGATATTAACACCGCAGAACCAGAATATGATCAAGGGATGGACTAAACCAGCGTTTCCCAACCGGTGTGCCGCGGCACAGTGGTGTGCCGCGAATGGGTCGCTGGTGTGCCGCGAGGAAATCGGAACAAAATTATTAATTCTATAGCAATCAAATTGCAAGACATACAGAAAAAGGTATATTTGTATTTCAAATTACTACTATGAATCTAAAATTTAAAGTTTCATACTGTGTTACTTTTCTGTAGAACATTTTTCTGTACATTTCTAATTTTGAAAAAAAAAGTATTTGTTATCATTGTTATGACCATTATTGCTTCTTTATTGTTGCAGACTATTTCGTAACTTGAAATTTTAAAATATTATTCAATCCTTCCGGCAAAGTAAACATGCATACGAATTACCTATATTTGTGTTTTAAAAGTAAAAGAGATTCGTTTGTTCGTTCGTTATTTAGTGATCATCCTTCTTAATGAAAGGTTGGATACAGTTTTCGAAAAAAAGTGTATTTTTAACAACTTGAGCCCTATATCTGATTGTAATTGTTTTCTATTTTTAAATTAAAATGAAAAATAAGCATAATGATTTACCACGGGGAAAAAACAGTGGTCTAGCTTTCTTCTCTGTGAGAAGGATGTCAGTAATCAGAAAAAAAATACTACAGTATTTTATATTTTCAAATAATAATAATAATAATAATAATAATAATAATAATAATAATAATAATAATAATAATAATAATAATAATAATAATATGTGTGCCGCGAGAATTCAAGTTACCCTGAAGTGTGCCGCAAGTTGAAAAAGGTTGGGAAACGCTGGACTAAACCATAGTTTCCAACTTTACCCAGTGTAAATAAAGTAGGATTGAAACCCACTCTACCAGTGTACACCTGAGCGTCATGGGGGGGGCTGTATCCCTATCCCCTATAAAATTCCTCTTGGATCCGCGCCTGTTGAAACCAATTCATATTTCATAACTTCATACACAGCACGATCAAGCACTGAATCTATTGAAATCTTACTACATAAAATAATTATCGAGTGTCTACACTTTTTCTATTAAAGCTCATAGTATATTCTATCATAATATAAATTGTCACTCATGTAGTGTGTGCTAATATAACTAGGGATGCGCACGAGACAAGATTTGTGGCTGTCTCGTCTCGAAAATGTGCTGTAAAAGTGATGTCTCGACTCGAAAAATGTATATTTCTCTATTGGAAGTGCTATATCTCGACTCGAATTTTGTCAGGAAAATCCTGTCTCGATTCGTCTCGTGCGCATCCCTAAATGTAACTCATGACAAAAATGTTTTCTTTTAAAACAAAATTAAACGGTTGAAGTGGACTCTGCCGAGTAGAAGACATCCAATTTATTAAACCGCCTCGCAACTCACTTGGCAGCACACTTAGGTTACACTCTTCACCTTTTTCCCATGCTATCTAAAGTATCGGCTAATCTTAAATTCGCATTGCCGATTCGGGTTTTCTAACAAGAATTATTATGTTGCAACTTAATTTGGATGTGAAATCCTGACTTAATTAGCATTTAAGAACTTCGAAGTCTGCATTAAAATCATGACAGAAATATAGTTAAATCTCAGTTCTAAATTTTATGTCTACCTTGCATCTAAATACTTGTGCTGTCATTTCTTTCAATGTTGGTAGGAGCCGAAGTTCCAATTGATCCCAATTTTTCGTTTTAATTCCCTCTATTTGTTCATAAAATTTTAGAGAAATATTATTATTAACAAGCAACACTTCTGAAGTGTAACACTCCGATTTTGATAAAATTTGGAAGGTAGATACTATACATGAAATGAACGAATACGTGTTTCTTATTTTCTGCGGAGAAAAGGGTTTTAAGGGGCAAGAGACCCCACCCACAATTTTTGAAAGTTGACGCCCCAAAGGCAAAAACCAAGGAAACCGAAGTTACGAAATTTTACACACATATTGCGGATATAAAATGAGGGAACACGTGTTTCGTATTTTCCTGGAAAAAACGGTTAGGTGGGGACCGGATCCCTCCAAAACTTTCATCACGAAATATCGAAAGTGATAATAGCAATATGACAAATGTGTGTAAATGACACAAAGAATTGCAACGAAACTTTGTGTATGAACAACATACCAAAAAATAAAGGCAAACGGTTTTTTTTATTTTGTGCTGAGAAACGATTTCAGGGGGCAAAAGCTATCACCCAAAATTTTGAAAGTTAAGGCCCGGAAGGCCAGAGGAAGTGAACCGAACTGAATGAAATTGTGCACAGATATTGTCGACATAAAATGAGGGAATACATTTTTCTCATTTTCCTGAGAAAAAAAAGAAAACCGTTTAGGTGGGACGCACACACCTCCAGAACGTTGATCATGAAATATCAAAACTGCTAATAACAGAAGTGTTTGAAGGACATGACGAATTGGAACGACACATTGTGTAGGGACAATACGCAAAAAATAAACGAATACGGTTTTTCTTTTATTTTCTGCGGAAAAACGGTTTTAGGGGGCAAAAGCCCCCATCCCAAATTTTGAAATTTGAGGCCCAAAATGCAAGAAGAAGTGCACCGAATTAAATGAAATTGTGCGCAGATATTGTAGACGAAAAACGAGATAATTGGGTTTCGTATTTTCCTGGGAAAAGCGGTTGAGTGAGGCACGGACCTTCTAAACCGTTGATTACGGAATATCAAAAGTGCAAATAAGCATACGCAAAAGTTCCTAAAGAATATGGAGAATTGGAACGAAACTTCGTAAAGGGACTATTTGCAAAACAGTATATGAAACGTGTTTTAATTTTTGCGGAAAAACAGTGTTGGGGCCTAGGTCCCATCCCCCCCCCCCAAAAAAAAGGAAATATTACCGTAATAGCTCAGAAAGGAGTGGACCCAAGCAAATCAAATTGTGTGTAGACATTATATGTAAAAGAAGGGCTCTCGTGTTTCTCAAGTGTTCCTATCCGTTTTGCTTCAAATTTGGCATACCAATAGCAAACTGGAAATAAATCGACACGTGTTTTTCTTTATGCTGAAAAAAACATTTCAAGGGTTAAAGGTGCCTCCTGAAATACTATAAAATACGCTATACTGTTTGTGTTTGCTGTTACTTGATCTGCCAAATTTGAAGAAATCGGATGGAGACACGACACTTGTGAAACACGAGAGGCCATATTTTACATATCCAATATCTACATACAATTGCTTTCGCTTCGGTCCACTTCCCCGCGACTCAACGCCTCGGTTCACTCACAATTTTTTTCTTTCAGGAAAATACGAAACACGTATTCCCTCACCTTACCTCTACAATATTAGTGGACATTTCATTCACTTCGGTCCACTTCTTCTTGTCTTTTGGGGTCAAATTCCAAAATTGTAGACGGGGGCTTTTGCCAACCAAAACCGTTTTTAACCAAAATTAAAAAATGTATTCGTTTATTTTTTGCGTATTGCCCATACTCGCAGAGCTCCTCCGTGGCTAAGTGATTAGCGTACGCGCCTTTGGCGTGGAAGACCCGGGTTCGATTCCCGGCGGGAGCTCATGTGGTTCGGATTCCACGTTAATCAGTAGGTCCACGTCTCATATAGCCTCGCTGCTGAAAGGGACGCTAAACTAAAATCAACTCAACTCAACCCATACACGCAGTTTGATGCAATTCTTCATGTCCGTTACACGCATCTGATATACTGTTACTAGATATTTTGATATTTCGTGATGAAGGGTTTGGAGGGATCCATGCTCCACCTGGTCGTTTTTTCCAGGAAAATAAGGAAACTTATTCCCTAATTTTGTGTCTACAATATCTGTCCATATTTCATTCACTTCAGTTCACTTTTTCTTACCTTTCGCGCGTCAGCTTTCAAAATTTTGGTTTTGGGTTCTTTTGCCCCTAAAACCGTCTTTCCGTAAAAAAGAAAAACATATTCTTTATTTTTTGTCCACAGAAAGTTTTGTTGCAATTCTTCATGTCTTTTACACACATCTAACATATTGTTACTAGCATTTTTCATTTTTTGTGATCAAAGCTTTGGAGGGGTCGGTGCCCCACCCAACCGATTTCTAAAGGAAAATACGAAACCCGTATTCACTCACTTTATGTCTACAATATCTGTACACAAATTCACTCCCTTCGGTTCACTTCTTTTTGCCTTTCGGGAGTCAACATTCAAAATTTTGTTTGGGAGGTTTTGCCCCCCAAAAACCGTTTTCCCGCAGAACATAACAAAACCCGTATTCATTTACTTTCTGCGTATTGTCCATACACAAAGTTATGTTGCAATTCTTTATTTCCTTTACACACATCTGACATACTGTTATTATTACTTTTGATTTTTCGGAATCAAAGGTTTGGAGGGGTCTGTGCACCACCCTACTGTTTTTCCCAGAAAAGTACGAAACTCGTACCCTCATTTCACGTCTGCAATATCTGTGCACAATTTCATTCATTTCGGCTCACTTCTTCTTGCCTTTCGGACGTCAACTTTCAAAATTTCGGGTGGTGGCTTTTGCCCCTGAAATCGTTTTTCCGCAGAACAAAAAAAAAAGTATTCATTTTTCTGCGTATTGTTAATACACAAAGTTATGTTGGAATTCTTCAAGTTGTTTGCACACATCTGACATACTGTTGGTAGCACTTTTAATATTTCGTGACCACAGGTTTGGAGGGGTCCATGCAGCACCCAACCCTGTTTTCCAGGAAAATAGAAAACCGTATTCCCTCATTTTACGCCTACAATATCTGTGTAGAAATTCATTCACTTCGGTTCACTTCTTTTTGCCTTTCGGGAGTCAACATTCAAAATTTTGTGTGGGAGCTTTTGGCCCCTAATACCATTTTTCAACAGAACATAAAAGAACCCGTATTGCTTTATTTCTGGCGTATTATCCATACAAAAAGTTTCATTGCAATTCTTCATGTCCCTTATACTCTTTCTACATACTGTTATTAGAATTTTAATTTTTTGTGATCAAAGGTTTGGAGGGGTCCGTGCCCCACACGGCTATTTTCTCCAGGAAAATATGAAACCCGTATCCTTATTTTATGTCTACACTTTATGTTCACATTTGCACTCACTTCGATTCACTTCTTGGGGCCGCGGTGGCTCAGTGGTAGAGCGTTCACCTCTGGTGCTTGGGGTCCCGGGTTCGATCCCAGCCCCCGCCAAGTGAACTTTGTGGTGGACAAACACCGTGTGCGTGGGTTTTCTCGGGGTTCTTCCGTTTCCTCCCACTTTCTTCATTCCACCATTTCATTCATTACTCATCATCACCGTCTGCTTTAGCCTAGCCGGCATAACCGTGGGACGTAAAACTTAAAGATTTCATTTCATTTTTTTTCGATTCACTTCTGTTTGCCTTTCGAGTTCAACTTTCAAAATTTAGGGTGGGAGCCTTTGCCCCCTAAAACCGTTTTCCCGCAGAACTTAGAAAAACCCGTATTCGTTTACTTTTTGCGTATTGTCCATACACAAAGTTATGTTGCAATTTTTCATGTCCTTGACACACATCTGACATACTAGCACTTTTGATATTTTGTAATCAAACGTTAGGGAGGGTCCGTGCCGCACCCACTCCTTTTTTCCAGGAAAATAGCAAACCCATATTCCCTCATTTTATGTCTACAATGTCCGTGCACAATTTGATTCACTTCGGTTCACTTCTTTTTGCCTTCCCGGCGTCAACTTTCATAATTTTGTGTGAGAGCTTTTGCCCCTAAAACCGTTTTTCCGCAGAAAAACCCTTCTCCATTTTTTTTTTTTTTTTTTTTGCGTATTGCCCGTACATAAAGTTTCATTGGAATTCTTCATGTCCTTTACACAAATCTGATATACTGTTACTAGCACTTTTGATATTTCCTGAGCAAATGTTTGGAGTGGTCCGTGCCCCACCTAACAGTTTTTTCAGGAAATACGGAACTAGAATTCCCACATTTTATTTTCACAATATGTGTGAAAAATTTCATTCACTTCGGTTTACTTCTTCTTGCTTTTTCGGCGTCAAATTCCAAACTTTCGGGGTGGGTTCATTTGCCCCCCTAAAACCGTTTTCCTGCAGAACATTAAGAAAACGTATTCTTTCATTTTTTGCCTATTGTTCATACACAAAGTTTCGTTGAAATTCTTCATGTCCTATACACACATTTGACATATTGTTACAAGAACTTTTATTTTTTGTGGTCAAATGTTTGGAGGGGTCCGTGCCCCACGCGGCCGTTTTTTTCCAGGGAAATACGACATTCGTATCCTCATTTTACGTATTCAATATCTGTGAAAATTTTTATTCACTTCGGTTTACTTCTGCTTTTCAGGGGCCGCCGTGGCTCAGTGGTAGAGCATTCACCTCTGGTGCTTGGGGTCCTGGGTTCAATCCCAGCCCCCGCCAAGTGAACTTTGTGGTGGACAAACACCGTGTGCGTGGGTTTTCTAGGGGTTCTCCGTTTCCTCCCACTTTCTTCATTCCACCATTTCATTCATTACTCATCATCAACGTCTTTCTCCTTTAGCCTAACCGGCATAACCGTAAGACGTAAAACTGAAAGATTTCATTTTTTCTTCTGCCTTTCGGGCATCAACTTCCAAAATTTTGTGTGGGAATTTTTCCCTCTAAAACCGTTTTTCCGCGGAAAATAAAAAATAACAATATTCATTTATTTTTTTGTCCACACATAAAGTTTCGTTGCAATTCTTCATGTCCTTTACACACATCTCAGATACGGTTACTAGCACTTTTGATATTTCGTGATCAAAGGTTTGGAGGGGTTAGTGCCCCACCGAACCGTTACTTCCAGAAAAATACTAAAACCGTATTCCCCCATTTTATATCTACAATATCTGTGCACAATTTCATTCACTTCGGTTCACTTCCTTTTGCCTTTCGGGCATCAACTTTCAAAATTTTGGGTTTGAGCTTTTTTCCCTTAAAACTGTTTTTTTCACAGAAAATTTAAATAAATGTTTTCCTTTATTTTTTGCGTATTGTCCAAAGACGCAGTTTGATTAAATTCTTCATGTCCTTTACACACATCTGACATGCTGTTACCAGCACATTTGATTTTCCGTGCCACGTTCCGAGCCCCACCTAACCGTTTTTTCGAGGAAAATACGAAACTCGTATCCTCATGTTACGTTTGCAATATCTGCGCTTAATTTCGTTCACTTCGGTTCACTTCTTGGACATCAAGTTTCAAAATTTTGGGTGGGAGCTTTTGCCCCTAAATCCGTTTTTCCGCAGAAAATTTAAAAAGGCCGTATTCCTTTAGTTTTTGCGTATTTTCAATACAAAATGTTCCGTTGCAATTATTCATGTCTTTTACACACTTCTGACATACTGTTACTAGCAGTTTTGATATTTCGTGATAAAAGGTTTGGAGGGGTCCGTGCCCCACCCAACCGTTTTTTCCAGGAAAATACGAAACTCGTATTCCCTCCTTTTACGTCTACAATATCTGTGCACAATTTTATTGACTTTGGTTCAGTTGTTCTTGCCTTTCGGGTGTCAACTTTCACAATATAGAGTGGGGCTTTTATATTAAAACTTACGTAACTTTATGTAACTTTTTCTTTTTTATGAGATTCTTTTTTTGGGAGGTGAGGAGAGAAATGTTTTCCTCTGATATGTGTCTTTTGCCATTCATCTTTTTTGAACTCTTAAGTAAAATCATTTTGTAACTTTTGATGTCATCCATCTCCGTCATGATAATATTATTGTCATTTTTAACAATTTGTTTTATTCCCTCATTTGCAGTCTGCCACACTGATATATTTATTACAAAATTGAGGTTTGGTCCAGCGCCTTTCGAATTCGGAACCAACCCAACCGCCGAGCTTTTTGGGTTGCCTGCTATTGCAGGAAAACGAGAATTGCAGGTGGTAATGCACTTTTGGAGTCGTGTATACATCAGGACGAACAAACGGACAGATGTAGGAAAATCACTTTTTCGGTATTTATGTGCCATATAACGTGTAAATTCGTCGATTTCTATTTTTATCACGATCATCATACTTACCTTTCAGCGAAAGTAAAAAGTTGGAAAGAAAAAAAAAGAGGATTGCAGGATACAGGATTGCAGTTATTAAAATAAGACCACGGTGGGAAGGAAATGGATCTGTGAATTCCGAAAATTTTACATTCTTTTACGGGGAAGGAAATAAAAATCACGAATTAAGAACAGGGTTTTTCGTTCACAAACTATTACCAGCAATTAAGCGGGTTGAACTTGTTAGTAACAGACTTTCTTTTATTTCTCTTAAGAATCGGTGGAGTGATATTATTGTTTTACATCTACATGCTCCAACAGAAGTTAAGGATGACGATATAAAAGACAGTTTTTACAAAGAAGTGGAACGGATATTTGACCAACTCACGCGATACCATATGAAAATTCTATTAGAGGATTTCAATGCGAAGGTAGGACGAGAGGGTATTTTCAAACCGATTATAGGAAACGACAGTCTGCATAAGGAAAGTAATACAACAGTGCTGGACTCATGAACTTCCAACATCCAGAAACCTAATCGTGAAGAATACAAGATTCTAAAATCGCGACGATACACTCGGACCTCACCAGACGGAAAAACGCATAATCAAATTGATCACGTTTTAGTAGATAGAAGAACGCAATCTAGCATAACTGATGTCCGGTCGTTTAGAAGGGCTAATTATGACACTGATCACTAGTTGGTTGCTGTGATAATAAGAGAGAGGTTAACGTTGAATAAAGGAAATATTCAATGTCCGAAAACGGAGAGATTTAATTTAAAGAAATTATAAGAAAGCCAGGTAAGAGCGGAATACTAGATTGAAGTTTCGATTACATTCTCGGTTTTAGAAGATTCGGAGTGCACTAGTGTTGAGTATACTAGGATTGAAATTAGAGATAGCATTAAAGTTTTAACAAAAGAAAAATGGGGCACGCGGAAATACGTAGAAACAAACCATGGTTCGACTAGGAATGCATGAAACTAGCAGAGAAGAGAACACAGCCAAAAGTACGTAGGCTACAAAATTCGAATGACATAACTACACAAATATCGTGCTTTTAGAACAAAGAAACGCGATTTTTTGAACGCTAAAATTAAGGAACTTGAAGATAACAGTAAAAATAAAAACATTCGAGACATGTATAAGGGGATCACCGAATTTAAGAAAGGCTATCAACCTCGTGCTTATATATTAATGAAAGTTGACGGAATAGTTCTCACTGATAGAGATAGCATTTTAATAGATGAAAAGATTTCTTTGACGATTTGCTGAACACGCAGCCAGAAACTAATATGCGTGAAGAAAAGGAGATACACACCGCAAAATCGTATATTCCAGAAACCAATCGAATAGAAGTAGAAATCGCTATAAAGAAATTAAAGAAACACAAATCTCCAGGTGTTGATGAAATTCCGGCTGAGTTAATTTTAGCTGGATTTTAGAGAATCATTGTTCCAATTCACAAGAAAGGCGAAAAACTGACTGTAATAATTATCGAGGCATTTCTCTTCTGTCAACATCCTATAATATCCTTTCAAAATATTTTACCCCATATATAGATTAAATTATTGGAGTTTATCAGTACGGATTTAGATGAAATCGAGCAACTATCGACCAAATATTTACCATTCGACAAATACTCGAAAAAAAGTGGGAATACAATACGCCGGTACATCAACCATTTATTGATTCGTTCTTACAGAATTTGGAATACCGAGAAAGCTAATTAACTTAATTAAGATATGTTTAAATGAATCCCAAATTAAAATCCGGGTAGGAAAATTTTTGCACACAAGCTTTCACGTCGAAAATGGCCTGAAACAAGGAGATACTTTGTCGCCATTATTATTCAACTTTGTTCTGAAATACGCTATAAGGAAAATCAAAGATAGCAACCAGGACCTAGAGTTGAACGGTATTCACCAGGTTATGGCATATGCTGATGATGTAAATTTAATAGGGGATGACAGGAGAACAATAGAAAGAAATGCAGAAATCTTACTAAATACTTGCAGGGACATGGGTTTAGAAGTAAATGTAGAGAAAACTAAATACATGCAAGTTCGTCGGAACCGTAATACGGCAAATTATGGATGCCCTAAAATACTGAATAATACTTTTGATAAAGTGGATACTTTCAAATATCTAGGAACAATATTAACAGACAAAAATCATATTCACGAAGAAATTCAATGTCGACTAAAAGCAGGGAATTCGTGTTGTTATTCACTTCAAAATATCTTGTCGTCGCGAATTCTGTCGAAGAATGTGAAGCTTAAAATATATAAAACGATAATCATGCCTCTTGTTCTGTATGGTTGCGAAACATAGTTGCTTACTCTGAGGGAAGAATATAGACGGAAAGTATTTGAGAACAAGCTCCTGAGACGAATATTCGGACCCAAGAGGAACGGGAATGGGGAATGGCGGAAACTTCATAACGACGAACTACATAATTTATACAGTTTACCAAACATGGTTAGGGTCATCAAGTCTAGGAGGCTTAGGTGGGCAGGTCATGTAGCTAGGATGAAAGAAAGTAGAAACGCATTCAAAGTCTTGGCTGGAAGACCAATCGGAAAATGACCATTAGGAAGACCTGGGCGCAGATGGGAGGACAATATTAAGATAGGTCTCGCAGAGATAGGAATACAAAGTAGAAACTGGATCCAGTTGGCTAAGGATTGAAGTCAGTGGAGAGCTTTTGTGAACGCGGCATTGAATCTCCGGGTTCGTAACCCATAGAGTTAGTTAGTTAGTACCTCGATATCCGTTAAGTTTAAGGGCATGGAATTTCGTATTTTGTCTTCTAATTTAAAATAATTAAATATGTGTTGCAACAGTTTTTGATATGTCCTCTACAAAGGAATAAAAAAGCCTAAAAGATAAAACGTGTAGGAGTTGCATCTTTTAAAATAAAATGGTCATATCTTGCAATCCGTTAAGATTAGAGGCATGAAATTTGGTAATTAAGCTTTTCATTGAAAATACTTAAAGATGCGCTTCGACGTATTTTTAATAGAAAGGAAGAAAAATGTCGGGTAAAAAAGAGTGGGTTTGTAATTATTAAAAATAAGATGGCCATATCTCGAAATGTGTTAAGGTTAGAAGCACGTAAATTGGTGTTTAGGCTTTTAATTTAAATTAATTAAAGATGTGTTCCAGCGTTTCCTCGTTTCCCTTAGAAGAAAAGAATAAGGCGTAAAGAAATAGGACTGGGGTTGCAGTTGTGAAAATAACATGATCCTATCTCGAAATTCTTTACGAGTAAGAACATGTTAATTTAAGATGTTTTTCAGCTATTTTTGATGTTTCCCTTAGGAGTCAAGAAAAAAGCCGGGAAGTAAAAAGAGTGGGGTTGCAACTGTTATAAGATGGTCATATCTTAAAAACTCTTAATATTAGAGATATGTCAGGAACATAAGGTGCGCGATATTGTAGGTCGAGCAAATGTAGAGGTCTCGGAGGGAAGTCCCCAAATAGTCGAAGGGTACTATGTAATAATGGCCTTCGAAGCAGGTGCGATTTCAAGTTTGCGAACAGTTTTCTACAGTTGATATCAACGGTTGCAAGTTATCATTTTAATCAATGTGTTTGGAAAAAAGTACAAGGTATCAGTTTGATAAAAGAGTACAAAGAAAACTCTGAAACTAGACTTCATACTCGAATGTGTGCAGAGTTGGCTTATTTACCACCTTGCACGTATTGACAATGGTTGGCTTTCCACCCAAGAATATTTTCCAGTAAATGAAATACTTCAAGAATTTAATGATTATTTTGTCGACAAGGGTTGGGAGGACACTAATATCAGTATTGATATGTAGAATTATCACAGAAGACACAGAACTAATAACGCTGTACAAGGCTGGAGTCATAAACAGAATGCTTTGCTGTGAAACCCACATCCCAATCTGATAACTTGCTTTAAAATGGAAGCTGAACAAAATGACCTTTTGTATGCAATGACCTTTGTGTTAAATTTAGAGGCAAAAAGTTAATGTGTTTACTTGAAAGTGTATAAAGGAATATCCTCAGTTTTGAGTGAATATGACGGAACCTTAGATATAAAGAAGTGTTTGCGGTCATTTGTTTATGTTCAAAACAACCGGTGATGTAAGATTTTAAATCAATAATTTTCTCAAAAAATTGCTCTAAGGAAGTTCGTTTGTAGGTGTAAACATGGATAGCAACTGGCTTTTGTATGTATATAATATGTATGTAATAGGTTATCTATTTTCAAAAAAACTGCTTTCCTCAACTTGTAAACATGCGGACAACATATGTTGCTAGTCCCAAGTTCGGATAAAAAATGAAATCTCTGAGTTTTACGTCCCACGGTTATGCCGGCTAGGCTAAAGGAGACGGTGATTATGAGAGATGAGTGAAATGGTGGAATGAAGAAACTGGGAGGAAACGGGAGAAACCCCGAGAAAACCCACGAGCACGGTGTTTGTCCACCACAAAGTTCACTTGGCGGGGGCTGGGATCGAACCCGGGACCCCAAGCACCAGAGGTGAACGCTCTACCACTGAGCCACCGCGCCCCCCCCCCCAAGTTCGGATAAAGTGTGAGGGAGAATTGAAAATTCTTACACATATATACGCACACACTAAAAAAAAAAAGAAAAAAGAAAAACAGCGACAAATTTACTGTATATGCCACTATGGTGCTGCCCACCGGACGAGAAGTACGTTTTAGTTCGAGTCGAGCCAATAAAATTTCAATTTCTCATCTCGTGGACGGAGCCGAACTTAGGAAGTGTGGAACCCGATTGAGAACAAAGTTGAGGGGCAATAAGTTTCATTCAACTTACACACACATATATATACAGGGTGTTAATGAATTATACCAATAAACTGTAAGAGGTGATTCCTTACATCAAAATAAGAGAAGTACATATCGACCTCTGGGGAAAAGTGCATATTTTCAGAGCTAGGGCTGTCCAAAATCGCGAAAAAGCCAAATTTCAAGAAGCTCTAGTTCGAATTTGAGAAATTGTTGATGGTGGTCCTTATCAGCGTAAAGGAAGTCACGCATGCGCAATTCGAAAATGCATCTTTCATTAATGTTCAATGGGTGTACATAGTATTCCCTGCAGGAGGAAGTTTCCAGACATGCCATCAACCTAACTTTGAGACAGCTCTGACATTATGGTATTATTTTGTTAAAGCTGAGAAATAAGGTTTGTAAAAAGGTGGCAACGCTGCACAGCGGCGGTTGTTTATCGTTATCAGCGACATCATAAACCAACGAGTACATAAACCCATGCAAATTGCACGCTGTTTTCGTGTTTTAACCAGGCTGTTAGGATTTGAACCTGCTGTGTAGAATTGCCACCTTTTACAAGCCTTACTTCTCAGCTTTAACATGATACCGAATATCTTTGTCAGTAGTTGACTTTAGATCTCACATAACCACGGTACTACTGCTCATGCTTTACCGCCTTACATTATAGGTTTTAAACGATACAGCACTATTGACTTTGTCTGTGTTATTGTACTTTTCCAAACTCAACGTTTCAGTCCTGTTGATGGCAACACTGTTCAGATAATCCTTCTAGACTTAAAGCCAGCGTAAAGGTCTTGTCAGTATTTAATTTAAGGTGTACAGAATGTTAGTACCTCACTCCCTGTATGAGCCAACGGTGTTAGCACATGTTTCATGTTATTTCTCGAAAAGTCTGCAAGCGTTTTCCATCTCTTTTTTCTTTACTTCTATTGTTGCTTCCAATGATGATATCCAATTTACGTCATTCAATTTACAAAAAAAAAAAAATCTCTTGGGTTGGCAATACTGTTCATCCGGTAATGTTCCTCACTACACGGGCATATGTCATCCTGTCTCTAGTTACTTCGTGGAAAGTTTCGTTTGCCTGTCTCTTTTAGTTTCTCCGTTATCAAGGTTGGAAATTCTAAATTATATTATAATGTGGAAACGTCATTTCATGACTTTGTCGTCAAGTCGGCACGGATTAAGGTTCTCATAGAGAGTTGCCATTTCACTAATGCGTGTTTACGGTGACATAGAATACATTAGGGGGAGGGGTACGTATCGCAACAAATTTACCCAAAATAAGAAACACCCTAATATATATTAGATATATATATATTAGATATATCTATAGTTATCACAACAATTGTAACCCTCACTCTTTTTTTTCTCCCTCCTTTTTTCTTCTTTTCTAGGAGAAATATTAAATAACGCTAAAACACATCTTTGATTATTTTAAATGAAAGATCTAAATACCAAATGCTATGTCTCTAACGTTAAAGAATTTCAAGGAATGGCCGTCCAATTAAACAATTGTAACACATATTTTTCTCTTTTCCAAGGGCAAATATACAATAAAAATAAAAATAAAACATGTGTCTAATAATTTTAAATGACAAATTTACATCGGAATTTCGTGTCTCTAACCTTAAGAGGTTCAAAGATATAAACGTCTTATAATAATGTAATTCTCATCCTTTTTTCCTTCTTATTCCAGTCTCTTACCTTTTAGATCAAATATCCAAAATCGCTGAAAGACGAGTCTAATTATTATTTTAAATGAGAAGTCCACATACCAAATTACATTTTTGTAACCTTCAGAGATTCAAAAATATGGACATTTTAAGGTAATAATTGGTACTCCTCTTTCCGGTTGAATTTCCAAAAATCCTTCCTTAGTGAAATCTCTCATCAGCAATGTCCAAATTTCAAGTTTTTAGCCTAACTGGTTTGTATATACTCCTTTTGGAAATTAGCTTCCGATAACACCGTGAGAATACCCGTCGTTGCTGTTTGGGTGCCCGAAGCATCGTCAAACGGCGACTTTTTAAGCTTCTTTTTAGCTTGGGTAATAAAAAAGTGCGCTGAGCTCATATTGGGATTGTATGATGGCTACGGTAACATGACAACGCCGATTCTATCCAGCCATGACGTCACAACTAAGGTGGTGTGACTGGCACGTTATCGTGATATAGCTCCCAGCATTTGGCCATCCCCCGTCGGATTTCATTGACTCTGTCTCGCTGGATAGGTGTTGATTGCCACGGGTGCTGACTGCCACAGCCAATTATTGGTGCTGACTGCCACGACTGTCGCTGATTGCAAATATGAAGGTGCTGACTGCCATGAGCCTGGGAGAAACTGTATTTGGAAAGAGAGGAATTAATCCCTCATACTAAATTTATGATTATTAATTAATTTAGTAGGGATTAATTTAGTAATCATCACAGCAAATCTATGTGGCATCCTATAAGTTACAAAGTTGCTCACTAAGTGGAACGACATACACTTGGATGTTTATAAAGGGGTTGTCTTTTCTGTTATATGTACAATTTGCACATTTTATTGTTTATATTAATTGTTTTATTGTATTATTTAATGGATATGATGGTCTGAAGCCAGCTGACAAGGCAAGTTTGGGAGAAGCACTAGCCTGCAGAGAAATAAGCATGTCATTTGAAGGACCAATTCATGCTGATTACAACAAGTAATAAAACTTCTGTACGTTGAGAACTGTTTGAGATATTCATGTTGGAAATTTATATGAGAAAATGAGTGGATCCTTCCGCTACCGTTTGCACTTTATTTGATTTCATTATGAGCATTTTTATGAAAATTATAAGCAAATTAAATCCGTCCAGACTTTATGAAAACCCTGTATTCTACTGCGTCCATTATTGGGATATACACAGCTCATTGCGACTATCACTTCCGAAATGTAACACGAGAAAAGAAAAACTAATATTCTAATGCTGGCAGACTTAAAATTTACATAGAAAGCAAATCGTAGAAGAAAAATCTAAACACTCGTCACAGATGACTTTCTGAATACTATTGTTCAAAGTTTGAAATTAAGAATATTCAAATTTCAAAATCTAACACACAAGACCAAGCGAATTTACGTAGTAAGCAAATCTTAAAAGGAAGGTCTAAACACTTCCGTCACAACTGACTCTCTGAACACTATTGCTCAGAGTTTAAAATTTAGAATCTTGAAATTTCAAAGTCTAACAGAATTGCCCCGTGACTTACAGAGAATTGTCTTATGGAGCGAAACGAATTGTCTGTAGCTCTACCAAAAAATTGTCCAACAACGACCATCAACTCCAACCGAACACTCGGTTAGCGTACGCGCCTTTGACGTGGGAGACCCGAGTTCGATTCCCGGCGGGAGCTCATGTGGTTCGGATTCCACGTTAAACTGTAGGTACACGTCTCATATAGCCTCGCTGCTGAACGGCATGCTAAACTCAAAGTGAAATCAATTCAGTTCTTCAAAAACTCTCTAAACTGTCGTGTGGTTCCCCCTGTTACCAGTTTGTTTCTCTCTCCTTGTCAACAAAAACAAACTATTTGCATCTAGGGTACAGCATTCAAATGGACTCGTCCCTTCCAAAGCACTTCTTGCGTGATATACCCTCAGCAGAATTTTCATGATTTGTATGTATGTGCTTTACTCCCGATTGTCACCTTAGTTATTCACTTTTAAGATGCTTTTAATAATATACCCCAAAACTTTGTAGATTTCAACTATATACAACACGAAAATAAGCAAAATATTTTATCGCGGTATCTATGTACAAAACACAATATCCATCATTCTTCCTGACTCATGCACAGTGATACAAAGACTTATGCTGAAAATAATACAAAAAATACTACAAAAACTGAAATAATACAAAAACTTATGCTTGGCAGATTAAATGTCCGAATGAACAAACAACATATACAGACATTTTCAAAACTAATAATAATACCATAATTCGGAAGGGTATTGAAAATTACTCTAATACTAGTTAGAATAGTACATAGACAATATATATGTATTCAAAAATAATCACATGATAACATCCAGTTGCCTAGAAACACCATTGTATCTATCTGCGAGGCAGTCGAAAATATTAGGCTGCCCCATAGAGAAAATATGTCTCTCCTTATTAGTAGCTGCTAGTGTGTTCTTTCTCAAAAAACTAAAAAGTTTCTCAAAAGAGTAAACGGAGATATACGCAATGAAAACTAATTTCAGACCAATGTAGTGATTTATCATTAATAATAAAGACTTCAGATGCCTATACTTACAAATTTTCTACACACAAGTAAAAGCAACAAAGTAGCAGTTTTTGAACGGAGCTTGGTTCGTGGGTAGAAATTATAGCCTCGTTTTTTTTCTGTCGTTAAAAAGGCACTTTTGCAGAAAAAGGCGTTGAATTCTATCAAAATTTGTAAACAATAGTTCTTTCTTAGCTTTTTCTAACACCTCGGTATGAAAAGTGAACACATGCAGAAACAATAGTCTAAATACAGCTTCATATCGACAAGACAACACTCTGCTAACTTACTTTCATTCTCACTACCTGCTCTTGGTATAAGTATTAAGGATAAGCTAGTTGCCACTTTTCCACCTTTCGTGGCGAACATTAAATGAATGAATTGGCAACCAAATTTTCACACATCTATGTTTCCTTGGTTTTCTACGTAAAAATCTTTCTTTGGAGCTCTCATCTTCCAATACACAGTAATCAATATAACACAATCCCCGTGTTACTTCAACATCATTTTCTTATTATTTCAACACACAATATGTGTTATAATTCAAGATCAAAACCGTGTAACGCCGTTTTGGTGTCAATTCAACACCCTGTGTTAAAAATTCAAGGCCAGACCACCAGATTAACACCATTTTTGGTGTTAATTCGACTCTACTTCTATGTTACTACGATACCTATTTCGGTGTTCCGTGTGCGGTATTAAGGTAACCATTTTTCTGTATTGGAAAACCTTGTGGTATGCATACTTACGTTTACTGAAGATTCTAATTTTAAAATAAGAATAGTAAACTACAAAACACTTCATTTAGAAAATCTTCATAAAACTTTTTGTCGTCCTCCTCAACATTTATTGTGCGAAACAACCTTCACCAACATCTTGTGCAAGAATGATAGGAAACTGTTACCTATATCCTTATAATATGTTTACCTCTTAATCGTGATTCTACTTGTATTCCGCCATTCTTGAATCACAGTCCCTTCTGTTGACTAGTGAGCTCTAGTGCAGTGTAGAAGTGATACCGTACCACGGTGTTGTTTCTCACTTGTTAACATATTTCTTCAGAAACGTTATGAAAACAATTGAAAACACAACGTCGATATTAACCAAAACACCGATATTAGTGTCGAAACGTTAGTTTTCGCTTCCGCGAAGTTAATTAGTGGCAAAAATGATACCGTTAAAGTTAAAATTCAGCCCCACTGATGGCAAGACCACCTTATCCCTCCTAGGTCTAAAATGATATTAGTGTCGAATCCATAGCTTTCGGGATCGCTTACATAAAGAATGACACTCTAGATGCCACTTAAGTTAAAATTCATCACCCTGAATGAGAGTGTGAAATAGTGACGTAACAATAATTGAAAATGGACAACGTGAGTGTCGAATCCATAACTTTCAGAGATCCTAAGTTGATTGGCAGCAGCCCCGATGACCTTTGAGTTTATCCTCCAGTAGGAGTAACACCCTCTAACACACCTAGTGAGAGTGGAAAAGAGTAACATAAAATGATGGAAAACAACCTATATTAATGTTAAGTCCATAGTTTCGGAGTCGCCGCGATAAATGGCAAAACTTCCGATGCTGTTTAAGCCCAAACTCAACCCCATTAGGAGCCCTCAGGGAATAATAGTGACATGAAAAAAATAATCAAAAACGATAGATATTATTATCGAATCCATAGTTTTAGGGGTCCCTAAATTGATTCTCGACACTTCCAATACCATCTAAGTACGTTTCTATCCCATTAGTATCCCTGGGGTGGGGTGGTGTTAAAAGTTTGACACGTAAAAATAATAAGAAACGACTGATATTAGTATCGAATTCATAGTTCTCGATGCCGCTGAGATTAATAATTACAATCCCGATAGCGTCAAAGTCCAAATTCAGTCTCCATCAGCATGGCAGGTGAGAAAAGCTCAAAAATAAATTGGCTCAAATTACTAAGAGTAGTGTCGAATCCATACACAGTAAAAAGTGGTTGTGTTAATTCAACTCAATTTTAACACAGGGCAGTGGTTCCAGCGTGACTACCACTATGCGGTGTTAGTTCAACACAGACCCCGTGGTGTTGGCGTTTAGCACACGGGGTGTGTTACGTCTTTAACACACACCGGTGTTGAGCGGTGTTAAATTCGGACCTGTGTTTTTCGGCGTTGATCAAATTTTCGGCGTTGATTCGACACCATGTCAGGGTCGGTAATGTAGGAAAAGTGTTGAGTGTTACTCGTGGCGGTGTTGCACCGACACGAAGAAAGTAACGCAGTGTTTAGTGTGTTAATAATTTTACGTTAATATTACACCATGTCAGACACGTAGCCAGGATTTCGCTAAGGGGGGGGGGGGTCCGTGACGAAATACTGTAGTTATCACACCAGGGCACGATCATTCTAAACTATTTTACTGGCAACATATATTCTTTCGTTTAGCCAGGATTTCGTAATTGGGGGGCGTGACATGAAATACTGTGGTTACACACCAGGGGATCGATCAATCTAAACTATTTTACTGGCAACATACCCATATTGGTTTGTGAGGACAATAAAATAAGGATATGTTAGTATGGACAATAAAATGGATTACTGTTGCCCCAAAATTCAAAATGTCTCAAATTGTTGGTGATTCTGAGCATTTCTTAAGTTCTAAGTTCTACCTGAGACTCGATCTTTTCGAACCGGTTTCTATATCGTCATTTGTAGTCCATAGGATTAGCATGGAGATATTAAGCAGTGCTGCTAATTAAGTTCAATCAATGCATAATAATAATAACACATAAACAAAGTAAGTACCTATGGAATAAAAAAGATATGCTAGCATATATCTAGATCCATAACTACATCTAAATATGCTATAATTACTAAAAGTAAAATAAAACGATACTTACCATATGACGAACATCGTCGTCCCAGCCATTTCATGAAGGGAAGATAGGATGAATCAGTGAAAAACAACTACAATCCGGAAGAAACAGGAAATAAGAATAATATTTAAATTACAGATGATAAGTTTTTGGATATTACCTTTGCATGTGAATTTATACATGTTTAATTATGTTCTGTGTTAATTTGTTTTGTTTCAGGCCACTGTTTGTAATAATAATTTGAATTGTTTTTGGTCATATTTATCTTATTAATGTATCAGATCTTTTTCAGCTTTATATGATCGATTCCCTGGGTACAGACTCTTCCCGTTCCTTATCTGGAAGCGATTGTTTGTAATTTTCTTGCTTGGGATGTCATCCTAAGCTGGCGACTCGGGCCGTTCACGTCGCCTATCGTGAGTGCTTCCGTGTTCACTTAGTGTGACATGTCCTATTCTTTTACGTTGTGTTGATTTGACTACTTACCACACTCTTCGTCCTCTGCTGCTTTGAAGAAAGTCCGTTCTGTAATGACAATAGAAGATGCATCGATAAAAGAACATGTGACTACATCGCAGTGACAACGAAGGGGCCTGTTATATATATAAGGCTTTATTAATACTTGCGGGCACTACATTGGATAGAAATTTTCCTCTATTTTTACTACTAAACATACACTGCAAAAAATCATTGTGTTATTTCAACGACATGCCTATGTGTTAAAATATAACACAAACAGATGTTTAGAACAACTCACTCTCCATTTGGAGTTGTGTGTAAAATACCGGTAGTTGAAATGACACACAGCCTGTGTGTTAAATTAACACAAGTGTTGAATCTTCAATGTTGTTTTCTGCTTGATTGCCAAATATGTTGGGATCTAATTATAAAGGCTTATGAATTGAAACTACAGAAAAACAATGTAGAAAAAATACTTAAACAAATCCAGATATATACGCAAAATTTCAAAATGCAAACCGCGCGTTGTGTTTTCAATTGTTTTACATGACGTTTCTGAAGAAATATGTCAACAGCGAGAAACAACACCGTAGTACTGTATCACTTCTGCACTGTACTAGAGCTCACTAATCAACACCAGGTAATGTGCTTCAAAAATGGTGGAAACAAGTAGAATCACGATTAAGAGGTAAACATATTATAAGGATATAGGTAAAAGTTTCCTATCATTCTTGCACAAGATATTGGTGAAGGTTGTGTTTCCCACAATAAATGTTGGGGAGGACTTCAAAAAGTTTTATGAAGATTTCCTAAAGGAAGTGTTTTGTGATTTAATATTCTTATTTTAAAATTAAAATCTTCAGTAAGCGTAAGCATGCATACCACAAGGTTTTCCAACACAGAAAAATGGTTACGTCAATACCACACACGGAGTTATTTCAACACCAAAATAAGTGTCGTAGTAACACAGAAGTAGAGCCGAATTAACACCAAAAATGGTGTTAATCTGGTGGTCTGACCTTGAATTTTAACAAAAGGAGTTTTGAATTAACACCAGAAGGGCTTTGATCTGGAATTATGACATAGATTGTGTGTTGAAATAATAAGAAAATGATGTTGAAGTAACACAGGGATGGTGTTATATTAATACTTGGTGTAATATTAACACAAAATAATTAACACACTACACACTGTGTTACTAATTATAAAGGCTTATGAATTGAAATTACAGACAAACAACGTAGAAAAAATACTTAAACAAATCCAGATATACGCAAAACTTCAACATGAAAACTGCGCGATGTGTTCTCAATTGTTTTACATAATGGTTCTGAAGAAATATGTCAACAGCAAAAAACAACACCATATTACTGTGTCACTTCTGCACTGCACTTGAGCTCACCAGCCAACACCGAAGACTTTGTTGCAAACGTGGCTGAAAACAAGTAGAAACACGATTAAGAGACAAATATATTATAAGGGTATAGGTAAGAGTTTCCTATCATTTTCAACAAGATGTTGGTGAAGGTTGTGTTTCGCACCATCAAGAAATACTTTACAATAAATGTTAGGGAGGGCAACAAAAAATTTTATGAAGATTTTCTAAATGAATTGTTCTGTAGCTTACTAGTCTTATTTTGAAGTTAGAATCTTCGGTAAGCGTAAGCATGCACACCACAAGCTTTTCCAACACATGCTTACATCAACACTGCACATCGAGTTATTTCAACACCGAAATAGGTGCCGTAGTAACACTGAAGTGAAGTCTAGCTAAAACCAGAAACGGTGTTAATCTGGTGGTCTGACCTTGAATTTTAACACAGGGCGTGTTGAATTAACACCAAAACGGTGTTACTTACACGCTTTGATCTTGAATTATGACACATTTTGTTTGTTGAAATAAGAAAATGTTGTTGAAATAGCACAGGGATTGTGTTATATTGATACTTGGCATGGTGTAATTTTAACATAAAATAATTAACACCCTACACACTGTGTTACTTTCTTCGGGTCGGTGCAACACCGCCACGAGTAACACTCAACACTTTTCCCCACATTACCGACCCTGACATGATGTCGAATCAACACTGAAAACGCCAACACCTCGGGGTCTGTGTTGAACTAACACCGCATAGTGGTAGTCACGCTGGAACCACTGCCCTGTGTTAAAATTGAATTGAATTAACACAACCACTTTTTACTGTTTATGGATTCGACACTACTCTTACTAATTTGAGCCAATTTATTTTTGAGCTTTTCTCACCTGCCATGCTGATGGAGACTGAATTTGGACTTTGACGCTATCGGGATTGTAATTATTAATCTCAGCGGTATCGAGAACTATGAATTCGATACTAATATCAGTCATTTCTTATTATTTTTACGTGTCAAACTTTTAACACCACCCCACCCAGGGATACTAATGGGATAGAAACGTACTTAGATGGTATAGGAAGTGTCAAGAATCAATTTAGGGACTCCTATGGATTCGACAATAATATCTATCGTTTTCGATTATATTTTTCATGGCACTATCATTCCCTGAGGGGTACTAATGGGGCTGAGTTTGGGCTTAAACGGCATCGGAAGTTTTGTCATTTATCGCGGCGACTCCGAAACTATGGACTTAACACTAATATCGGTCGTTTTCCATCATTTTATATGTTACTCTCTTCCACTCTCACTAGGTGTGTTACAGGGTGTTACTCCTACTGGGGGCTAAACTCAAAGGTCATCGGGGCTGCTGTCAAACAACTTAGGATCCCTGAAAGTTATGGATTCTACACTCACTTTGTCCATTTTCAATTATTTATACGTCACTATTTCACACTCCCCTTCAGGGTGCTGAATTGTAACTTAAGTGGCATCTAAAGTGTCACTCTTTATGTAAGCGATCCTAAAAACTATGGATTCGACACTAATAATAGTCGTTTTTGTCGTTTTAGGCTTAGGAGGAATAAGGTGGTCTTGCCACCAGTGGGGCTGAATTTTAACTTTAGCGATATCATTTTTGCCACTAATTAGCCTTAACGGTATAATTTTTTGCCGCGGAACCGAAAACTAACGTTTCGACACTTATATCGTCGATTTCGATATTTTAGCGTCACTACGGCATCCCTGCAAATTGGAGTTTAGGAAGGAGGTAAAGGGCATCACGAATGTCACTATTTATCTAAGCGATCTCGAAAACTATAGACTTGGCACTAATATTGATCGTTTTCTATCATTTTTATATGTATACCCTCCCACTCCCCACAAGTGCACTAGAGTATCTTACCCGAACGTATTCTTTTCCAGACTGTAAGTAATATGCGTAGGAAGTTGCTCCAGGCGTTCCAGAGTCATGCTGGAATACATACATGTTTGTATATATAAATACAGATAAAAGAGAGAGAGACCAAAGCTTTACCACTTCCACATACAAAAGCATTTCAGAGTATTGAACTGAAAAGCTATGGAAAGAAGTTGTTCTACCTTCCTTACTAACGCACAATTTAGTCTCTTAAAGTGATTTGTGGCGATCGTGAACTTCCTGTAGACATTTTTGGGATAATAGTGAGTTTTCTTTCTGCAACCACAATCAGATTTTAGGTATTCTCTGTTTATGCCTCCATGTTCTTTTTACGCCTTTCACTATATTTCAAGAATGTAAATCAAACACTGTAATGAAAATATTAAGAAGTAACCTCTGTATGGAAAATAGTTGCAGACAAATACGGTAGATATAATTAATAATTGCAATTACACGATTTTCTTAGTTTGCGTTTAACATTCACACATAATATACCGATTTTCTGTTAACACCCATCATTAAGATTTTATATTTTAAACACAACAATTACTTATGTTCATAAATGGTTATATATATAAACAACTGATTTATTTTGATGTGATTATTTAATGTAAATGGCAAAACCAATGTGTGCTCACATAATATACATAGTTTCGAAGTACTGTGCCAATAAGTATTCCAATGAATGTTACTTTTTTTTCTACATGTAATAACATTTTAACATATCTTATTACTCTTAAAAGAATAAAAACACAGCTGCACAATTTTTCCCGATTTCGAAGGTTGACTTAGGGGCTCGTACCTGGCATCTTTGGTTTACTGGTTCCAAAGATACCGAAGTTGGACTTCGAAAATTTTTAGCTCAAAGCAGCTGTAATCAATGCCCTCATTGTTTTTGAAATAGGGTATAGGGTATAGGGGGTGAAAAAGAGAGTACTCTCAGGGAGTATTATTTAGGGAATATATTTCTTCTACATTCAGTTCCGAAAATACCATATTGTTATTTTTTTTAAATCTGCATTTTATTAAAGGCATTTCCGGAAATCAATGAGTTGTTCTTAAAATCACATATTTATTGTGTAAACTTAGGGCCACCAATGGTCCCTTTCCGTACTACCATCATCGAAAATCAAAGAAATTTCTTTTGGCAAATTCTACTGTATACACACACCTATACTGTCCCATACTACCATGCCAAGTTTTAATTTAGACAATTTCCGAAATTTAGGAAATGGTTGTATGCACTCCCTTCCCAAATTTGAAAGGCGTTAGAAACTGTGTCCTAATTAAGAGAATGAATTTCTATATTGATCCATCTGATCATATGTTGTAATAAATCCTTATCTTAAGGATAAATTAGGACAAAAAGTTCGCAAATTTGAATTTTTGGCAAGTTTTTTACGCATAGAAGGAAACGGGATGAACTATCGAAACTTTTAGAAGTTCACAACATAGTTTTATATTATCCTACCAAACTTTTAGTTTTGGTTATGAAAATCCAGGAAGTGATTCTACACATGTACCCTCAAAATTGAGAAAGTGAACCAATGTACCCATGTATCAGAAATATAGAAGGATCCTATATTTTATTGGACCATGGCTTTCGAGTTAGAGAACATGATACACCCCCTCAGAGTTCTTAGTCAAAGGTTACCAAAATATTTTGCTAATGAAATGTCCAAAGAGCTGGGTATACTACTATCTCAGTCCTCGTGGACTTTTCGTGACGCGAAAAATTTCTGATAACTCTTAGATGAAATTAAGGAAGTAAATCAGGGTATAAATTTTGTATATAAATTTACAAAATGATTGGATTTTCACTTGAATAAATTCAAAAGCTCAGTTTCATTTAGTCAAAATTTATACCCTGAATAAAACATTCATTAAAAATATTAAATTATGTTAATGCGTTACACTCAGATAAATTCTAATTTTCTAATCGGACCACGAAGTTTTAGTGGTTTGCCCATGTTGTGTAAGTGAGTGCGACTGCTGATAGCTAGTCGAAATCCATCGTTAATTCGTCTCATATTGAAGAGAAATTATGTTTCTAACTGTCCTCTACGTTTCTGTGTTCGTCGAGCCCTGTAGAAATTCAAAGATGTTTGAAAGAGTTGGATAAACTTTTAAAATATAAAAGTGATTCAGTAGCACCAGGATCCACTGGTTCGATCTCATGCCATGTAACTTTTAGTTTACAACACCATGTTTATTGGTTTTCTCAGGGTTCTTTCGTTTCCTTTCACATCCACATTCTATAAATTCTTTCATAATCCATCGCTTTTTAATCACCCGTCTCCTCTATCCTAAAGGAAACATTTAATTAAAGATTTCATTTCTTTTTTAACTTTCTATGTATTTCAATTTTGAAAATTCAAATCCTCCATCTAATTTCAACATCAAGGTGAAACCAAACATAAGAACGAGTGTCTAAACATGATTTGGATTTGTTTGAAGCTGTAGGTGATTTCAGTTACCAATGAATTTGTAGGCGATTCATAACTGTAAATCTTGCATTAGATTTACACTCTCTGCCAAAGCGTGAAAAATATTCCGTCTGTGGGAAACATTCAACATGCACGTAGAACGGTCGCAGCATCAAATGAGAGCGAGAAGGTGCCTGTTGGAAAGCAGAGAGAAGTTTTATTGTAGAAGTTCCTCACAGAGGAGAAGCTGTTTCTGTCGGAGTATTCTCCTGTTTTTTCCCGTACAAACTAAGTGAAAATCCATCAAGGGGAGAATAGATGAGGGATGCTGCTGAAAAGAATTAGTTTCTGGATGCAGATAACGTTCCAACTCGTACTTTAGCATTGTCTTCCAGAACTGCACGATTGTGGCTTTGAACTTGTTCCCAACTCTTTCTTCGCCAGATGTCATGAGCTCGGATTTTAACCAATTTCGATGGCAGAAAAATGCCCAAAACTTAGGTAGGAACCATATTATCACTCAGCTAGTGATTGTACCCAGTTGCACCCAGTGATTGCACTCAGCTAGTGATTACTGTCTAAACTTGTGGTACCTCTCGATAGTCTAAAAAGATAGTCAAGTCTTCCTTAATGGATATCTATCAATAACGGTCACAATAATACAGACAGATGTTTTGGCTTAGACGACCCTCTCTTTTACGGACACTTTCAAAACACGGACATGGATAGTCTTCTTTTTTCCCCGAAACATTTTTGTAATCTCTCCATAGTAGACAGGAAATATTCTCTGTTAATATGTATTTAGCACAGAACACACTTCTCGTAATTTGAAAATAAATATTTGATGCAGTCTAGTAGAAAAATTGTTTCTGCATAAAATGTATTTGTCATAATCAAAGAATGACCTGATGAATCTTACATAGAACAAACAGTTCCAAACTGAACTTGAAATTATTTTTTTCTATGTCCAATATACAGTATATTTAATAACAATGTTACATAATCCTATTCCGTTAATTTTACTTCTAGTTCACGAGGTCTCATGTACCTGAGAAGAAAATGACTACATATGCACTATATTTGAAGCCCATATAAACACATCTTCCCTTGATACTTTTGTTTCGTTACAGAAGTAGATATCCCTCCATCTCCCCTTTATCAAACACTATAATTATTACATTTTTACTATGTTTAGAAATAATGTAACATAATTATTTATAAATAATGTATTTACTGAATACTGCATCTGACCGCATGAGCTGTGAGTCATCTAAATTTGTATAATCTCTCTGTAAGACACTTCTCATTTGCGGGCGAGTAATCATGTTACATCAGTATTCATTTTGTTAAGTGATAGCATTATATTCAAAAAGATTTAAAAAAAAAAAACTTTGTCACTCTACTGTAAGAAGTGCTATTCGTTGTGAATCTGCTCTCTTACACGAGTAAACATTTAGGACTTATGCAGCGTAGTTTTGGCGTATTTTTAGCGTTACACTAACGGCCTGGTTACTAGGGAAACATGCTAGTCGAACTCTTTAGTATAGCACTAATCACGCGTCAGAACTACTCTGCGTAAGGCCCTTTATTACTGACTATTGTACTAAATTATTGTATTAAATTTGTATATTAAGTAAAAACAGTCTTTCGACGGGATAAAATCTAATAATTATTCTGATACATATTTTACAACTTAACTGTCTGGTACGAGAACCCAAAGTGTTAGGCGACTAGTTGGCGATTTCTGATTGGGTAATTTACCGTCAGCACACCACGAATCCCATAGTAGTTGTTCCAGTCTTTTTGACAGGAGTACTCATCCAAGTAATTCTCAATTGTCCTCACGATGCCAGACTAATGTTACATATACCGTAAAACTACCGCATATAGAACTTCGTATCTGAAAATGTAGAAACATCTAAATATTTCTATTAGAATATATAATTTTATTCATATATTGTTGCAGCCCGAGGTGAATGATCCTCCGGAAAAGCTCTCTGGCGAACAACGTAAATTTGGAATGGTTATTTTTTCCCACAGAAAGTTAAGATATAAGTTTAGGGTTCTTTCTTAGATGAATCGATTCCAGAGAAACCACTTCCCGCTACCTCGTATCGATCGTGTTCGCTCCATGTAACTCAACATTGAAACTGGAAGTTGTAAAGAATTTCTATTACCTCCGGTTTTTGTAGAGAATTAAGGGCGGAGATTACATGTATTCTTGGGGCACTTAATCAATTGCGTAAAACCTTCTCGCTATTACTTTTTGTTCTATAGTGATCAACGTAAACATTGGAAATAATTGACTTCTACCACGTCCGATATCACCTCCATTATTCGGTTCCTAAATTTTAATCTTCTACATCCTGATCAAAATTGATAGGTGATCCATCAAGTAGTTCTTGAAATGTTTTGTCTCCAGCGGTCGAGTTAATATATAAGGAGCCATGCTCCTTAAAAATAGAAGTTTGCAGTAATAATTATAACAGCATCTTACACTTATAAGATGTGAATCACATTGTTGGTATTGGTTGCTTCCGTAAGTTTCATATTTTCAGGCCAATTCCAAGGATAAGGCTATTAGATTTAATCTACCTCTTGAGTCAAGAAAATATTTTCTAACCATTCGACTAATTTTCTGCGCTTTTGAAGCAAAACACATAAACATCTCTAACTAAATCCATGGCTTATGGAACTCGGAGGTTCAATGCCACATTCGCAAAAGCTCTCCATTGACTTCTATCCTTAGCCAACTGGATCCAGTTTCTACTTTGTATTCCTATCTCTGCGAGATCCATCTTAATATTGTCCTCCCAACTGCGCCTAGGTCTTCCTAATGGCTGTCTTCCAGTTAAGACTTTGAAAGCATTCCTACTTTCTTCCATTCTGGCTACATGACCTGCTCTCCTGACACGGGAGGGTCCCACAAGTTGTCGCTAAAATCTGATTGCCGCATAGCACATCTGATAGAGCATTATGAGAAATGAGTATGACCAAAATTTAAGGTGCTATGGACCAGAAAGATAGGTGCTAGGGGGCTTGAAAATTTGAGTATCCAAAAATTATATCATGGAATTATGTAGGTTTGAAGTAAATATCTCGAAAACCATTAAAGGAATCAAAACAAAAGTTACACAATATAATGAGAACAAAATGCCCTATCGAAAACCATAAACAGTGTTGCCACAGGTAAAGCAGTGTTGCCAACTCAACATTAAAATATTTTATTATAAATAGCACCATATACAAGTGTGCACAGATTTAAAATGCACTATTATCACTAAACATAACAGTGAAGCGTAGTGGTACAGAGTTGTACACTGTTAGAGCTACATGTGGTGAAAATGTACAATGGAGAAGTGATATGTGGATATGTGACAACAAAGGGTAATAAAGGAATCCATTAGAAAAAAGTAAGGATTTTGCAATATACTTCTGTAGCCCCCATGAATGAGCAGACAACTCGCGAAAACAAAATGATATACGCGAGGAAAGAAACACGTGTTTACTAATTTTGTAAACTGGTTCTCCAAGTTATCTCCCAATATTTGGAGGACTACTTTTTTGGTTTGTGTCTTTCGTGTTAAGTGGCATATTCTTTTACTTCCTCTCCTACATACCATATGATTGTGTTTGTATACTGTAATATTACCATATTCACATTGGAAATATAATTATTTTATTACTACCTCATTTTGTTTTTAGTCGGACCGGATAGCGGTGTGTTATAGAAGGCTAGGCATCCGACATATTAAGCATCGCGGGTTTCAATCCCGCCCGGACATGTTTTTATTGTACTTTTCACTTTACATTTCATTGTTTTCTTTCTCTTTCATAGCGATTCGGATCCCACTTTGCACTCCTATTACATAGCTTCGGAGCTGACACAGGACGTAAAAAAGGCATCACTCAATTTCGTTTTTCAAATGCATCAATATTTTGTGAATGTTGGTATTTTGATATGTGTTATGCATTTGAACTAAATTCATAGTATAAGATCCAGATTCCTTTATTACCATCTGTTGCCACCTATCAGACTTCTTCATTGTACATTTTCAGCACACATAGCTCCAATAGTGTGCAACATTGTACCATTACACTTTACCGTTATGTTTAGTGATAATAGTGCATTTTAAATCTGTGTACATTTGTATATAATGCTATTTCAAACAAAATATTTTTATGCTGAGTTGGCAACACTGCTTCACTTATGGCAACACTGCTTATAGTTTTCGATAGGGCATTTTGTTCTCATTATATTGTGCAACTTCTGTTTTGATTGCTTTAACGGTTTTCAAAATATTTACTTTAAACTTACATAATTTCATGATATAATTTTTTGGATATTCAAATTTTAAATCCCCGTAGCTCCTATCCTTCTCGTCCATAGCACCTTTTTTTTTTTAATTTTCATTTCTCATGATGCTCTCTCAGATATGCTATGTGGCGATCAGATTTTAGCGACAACTTGTGGGGCCCTCCCGTGTGAGCCTCCTAGATTTGATGACCCTAACCATGTTTAGTAAACCGTATAAATTATTTAAGTTCCTTGTTACGAAGTTTCCGACATTCCCCATTCCCGTTCCTCTTGCATCCAAATATTCGTCTCAGGATCTTGTCCTCAAATACTTTCAGTCTACGTTCTTCCCTGAGAGTAAGCGACCATGTTTCGCAACCATACAAAACAACAGGCATGATTATCGTTTTATATATTTTTAGCTTCAAATTCTTCGACAGAATTCGCGACGACAAGAGATTTTGAAGTGAATAATAACACGAATTCCCTGCTTTAAATCGACATTTAATTTCTTCGTTAATATAGTTTTCGTCTGTTAATATTGATCCTAGATATTTGAAAGTATCCACTTTATCAAAAGTATTATTTGATATGTACAGGGTCTTCCGAAAGTCCTGCAAAAAAAGTAAAAAGCTGTAACTTTGTAACCATTTATTGTATTTGTACAAAACTTTTAGTGAACTTGTAAGAAAGTCTAAAATTTTGTTTCCAAGCATTTTTTCAACGCCAAACCTCCAGCTGAGGACCATTTAGTCCAAACATTGCTGAAGTATTTTCGGGAATCCAAGAATGGAATTTCGACGTTCATTGAAACGCCACACCACACACTTAACTTTGGAGAATCACGAACATGTGTCTCAAATTCGTGTGGACTCTCAATTCCCCAGATTCTACAATTGTGTCGGTTTACCTTACCAGACACATGAAACGTGGATTCATCTAAGAACAGTAACTTTGAAAGAAGCTCTGGATCACTGTTCAACCGTGCAAGCATCATTTCACAAAACTCACTTCTTATGTCTTCTTCCGTCAATTCCTGTACAAGTTTCAACTTGTAAGGCTTTGCCTTTATTTTCTTACGAACCAAAATTGTGTAGCATTGTCATTGGCACTCGCAGCTCCAAGGATCTGCGTTTCAACGATTTCTTTGGACTTCGCAACACGCTTTCCTGCACGGACTGAATCACATCAACACTGGTTGTTGGCCTTCCGCTACGAGACACTTCCGGTAGCTAGGAACTTATCGTACCATCTCTTGATAATTGAACCTGCAGGTGGTTGTTTCTGATATTTTTGTCGGAATTTTCTTCTCACCAAAACACTAGCTTTTAACTCACAAAACCACGCCACACACTGCACTTTCTCTTGAGTAGACGCCATCTTTGTCACGTGATTTCCTGTTATGACGTCAACGTTTACATCCGCTCATTGTTGCCAACAAAAATTTTAACATTTCCACTAAACATTACAAACAAAATACAAAATTATAAGTAGTACTTTTAAAGTTACAGCTTTTTACTCTTTTGCAGGAGTTTTGGCAGACCCTGTATTTTAACGCATGCATAATTTGCCGTATTATAATCCCGACGAACTTTCAAGTATTTAGTTTTCTCTGTTTTTACTTCTAAACCCATGTACCTGCAAGCGTTTAATAAGAGCTCTGCATTTCTTTCTATTGTTCTCCTATCATCAGCTATTAAATTTAGATCATCAGCATACGCCACAGCCTGGTGAATACCATTCAACTCCAGGACAAAGTTGAATAATAACGGCGACAACGCATCTCCTTGTTTCAGGCCATTTTCGACGTGAAAGTTCGAATACAAATATTTTCCTGTGGGATTCAATTAAACATATCTTAATTAAGCAAATTAGCTTTATCGGTATTCCAAGTTCTGTAAGAATGTTGTATAATGTTTCTCTCCTAACCGAATCGTAAGTCTTTCTAAAATCAATAAATAGTTGATGTAGTCGGGTATTGTATTCCCACTTCTTTTCTAGTATTTGTCCAATGGTAAATATTTGATCGATAGTTGATCGATTTCGCCTAAATCCGCACTGATAATGACCAATAATTTCATCTGCGTATGGGGTCAGTCTTTCTAATAGAATTTTTGAAAGGATTTTATAGGATGTTGACAGAAGAGAAATGCCTCGATAGTTTTTTCGCCTTTCTTGCGAATTGGAACAATGATTGATTCTTCCCACTCTTGTGACAATTCTTCCTTGTTCCAGATAAAGAGAATGAGTTTGTATATCGTGTTCCACAATTTTTCGCCTCTAGCTAAAATTAACTCAGTCGGAATTTCATCAATACCCGGAGATTTGCGTTTGTTTAATTTCTTTATAGCGATTTCTACTTCTATTCGGTTAAGTTATGGAAAATACGGTTCTGCTGTGTATATTTTCCTTTCTCCATGCACATTAGGTCTTAAGTTGCGTGTTAAGCAAATCGACAAAAAAATCTATTTAAGATGCTATTCGTATCAGTGAGAACTATTCTGTCAACTTTCTTTAATATATAAGCACGAGGTTGATAGCCTTTCTTAAATTCGTTGATCCCCTTATACATATCTCGAATGTTTTTATTTTTATTATTATCTTCAAGTTCCTTCCTTAGTTTTAGCTTTCAAAAAAAATCGCGTTTCTTTGTTCTAAAAGTTTTGGAAGTTTCCCGTCTGATGTCTACCAAATTTTGTGTAGTTATGTCATTCGAATTTTGTAGCCTACGTAATTTTGCCTGTTTTCTCATCTCTGCTAGTTTCATGAATTCCTGGTCGAACCATGGTTTGTTCCTACGTATTTCCGCGTTTGTCAATTTTTCTTTTTCTGAAACTTGAATGCTGTCTCTAATTTCAATCCAAGTATCCTCAACACCAGTGTAGTCCTTATCTTCTAAAACCGAGAATCCATTCGAAACTTCAATCTGGTATTCCCCTCTTACCTGGCTCTCTTATAATTTCTTTAAATTAAGTCTCTCCGTTTTCGGACATTGGATATTTCCTTTATTCAACGATAATCTCTCTTTTATTATCGCTGCTACCAGGTAGTGATCAGTGTCACAATCAACCCCTCTAAATGACCGGAGATCAATTATGCTAGATTGTGTTCTTCTATCTACTAAACGGTGTTCTATTGGATTATGTGTTTTTCCGTCTGGTGAGGTCCAAGTGCTTTTATGAACGTCGCGATCTGGAAATTTTGTACTTTTCACGATTAGTTTTTGGATGTTGCAAAGTTCACGAGTCTAACACCGTTGTCGTTACTTTCCTTATGCAGACTTTCGTTCCCTATAATCGGTTTGAAAATATCCTCTCGTTCTACCTTCGCATTGAAATCCCCTAATAGAATTTTCATATGGTGTCGCGGGAGTTGATCAAATATCCGTTCCACTTCTTCGTAAAAATTGTCTTTTATATCGTCATCCTTATCGTTTGTTGGGGCATGTGCATTTAAAACAATATCACACCACCGAAGAGTAATAAAGGAAAGTCTATCACTAACAAATTCAACCCCCTCGATTGCTGATATTATTCGTTTGTGGACGAAAAACCCTGTTCCTAATTGGCGATTTTTATTTCCTTCCCCGTAAAAGAACGTAAAATTTCGGGAATTCACAGTTCCATTTCCTTCCCACCTAACTTCCTGAACTCCTACGAGGTTCATCCTGTATTTCTCAAACTCTCTCGTTACGGATTTTAACGCGCCTGCCCTATAAAGACTTCTAATATTCCATGTTCCAAGTCTCATGTCCATTTTCTTTTGCTGAACCCGAAGCTGAAGGACCCACTTCTTGTCGTCTGTCCGCGACTGCTTATTCAGTATATTTGCAGCTGACCTCTATATCTAGAGGTCTTCTGCTCGATCCGCAACCTGAAGACACGCCATGCCGTGGTGCAGGAACCCACGTTACATGGGCACGGAAACATCTCATTTTTAAAAAATATGAGAAACCGTTTTTCAGTGCAGAGAACCAAGTTCCAATTCCCGATACGCAAACTTATACTTTCAGTTTCAGTTAAACCTCCGACTCATCTCTCATGTAATTCCTAAAATTTAATGGTGCAATTTGGCCACTGTGACTCAGTGGTAGAGCGTTGACCTCTGGTGTGTGGGGTCAATGGTTCGATCCCAGTTCGCGCCAAATGGACTTTGTGGTGAACAAACACTGTGTGCTTGGGTTTTCTCTGGGTCCTCCTGTTTCCTCCCACTTTCTTCATTCCACCAATTCATTTATTTCACATCATCACCGTCCCCTTTAGCCTAGCCGGCATAACCGTCGGATACAAAACTGAATGTTTTCATTTCATGTAATGATGTAATTAAATGGAAAAGTAAATTTTCTTTCATTTAATAATGTTACACAATATAGTACATAAATATATATTTTATAATTATCATATTGTTTCTTATGTAACCTTATCCATCAGCTATATCCGTTCGAGATAGTATAAATTTAGCCGTCGATGAAAATCCTTTATCTGTGCAGCACTGTATTAAACGAAATTAATCAATCAGTAGTAATAATAGCGCAGTCATCTCATGAACAAAATAAAGCCAAAATTTGCAATCATTTCAATTTCTGATACCAGATGGCAGAGCTTTCCGCTTGATGTTTCTTACACAGCGGCAGCCGTAATGCTGTATCTCAACAGATGGCAGCATCGAACTGCCACTTTATCATCGAGAAAATTCCTCTGCTAAGAGCTGAACGGTCGAATGCACTGTCTAAAATTGAAATGATTAATTTCCGTGGAGATGTCCTTGGTTATTGTTATTTTTTATGTAGAAGTATTCTTTATCTTATTTCATAGGGTAAATAAATCTTAAGCTGTGTTATTGTCTAAGCCAGTGTTAGGACAGGCTTTCCATCTAGGAAGTGAAATACTCTCAAAATGAAGTAAACAGCCGCATCCTAAATAAATTTCAGTGAGCACTTCCTTTTGGAGAATGATTCATTCTATTAATTTGATATCTAATCTTGCCATCTTATGTCAAGAAAAATCATAGATCTCTTTTTAAATTAAATAACGATAGTGATAAGATTATTACAAAGAAGTAAATGAGGGTTTATATAATAATCCAAGACGTTCAGAACTACAATTTTTCAAAAACAACTGGCATTGGCGGCTACACTGATGATTTTAGGGGTGGCCCCAAGGTGACCAGAATTTTCACTTGCGAAAACGGGACGCATACGAATCGGCTACGGGGGGGGGGGTATCTGACTTCCAGATTGCATTTTGGGACTCAGCAGTGTTCTCAATTTACAAAATACACAACTAAGACTGATAACACACCGTTTCTAACTTACACACAACACACAACAAATAATGGTTCCCGATTGCAAGTTCTACCCAACAATTCTTTTACTAGTTGAACACTCAATTCCCGCTTGAACCACGAACACTCAATTCACATATGAACATTCAGAAGTTCTAAACACAGCTGAACCTTGGCAACGAGTGTTGGTACGGAAAAGAGTAGAATTTGCATTGACGATTTATATTTTGAATAATAATTACGGGACACCTAGGTCATTTTTACTTAAAAACGGGACATTTAGGCGTCCCGTTCGAGAATCAGAAAAAAGCGGGACAACGGTTGGAAAAAAGGAACTGTCCCGACTAAAACGGGACGTCTGGTCACCTTGGGTGGCCCTGAACAACTTTTCCCAAAGTCACGAAATCCCCAGGGACCATATCATGCTCAATGTAGGTCTACATTCAAAATGTTTTCGCAATAGTACTTTTGACTCAATCTGTGCCGGATTTACGTATAAACTAAACAAGCTATAGCTTAGGCAGTGTTGCCAACAAGTTGATACAAAAAGTCGCTAAATTTGAGATGAAATGACTCCAATTTTGGGTGAAAAGTCGCTAAAAAATGTTCGTGGAATTTTGCCTCAGATATATATATATATATAAGATACATTATCAATTCAAGCCATAGTGCTATCTAAGCTACAAGAACGTATATAAAAGACTCAAAGACTCATATATAACTAACAATAATTTCACTTTTATATATATTTTAACTTTATGATCAATTTTGCTTTAACAAAATCAAAAATGAGTTTAGAAAAACGAGAAAAATTAAAGGTCTAGAAAAAAATCTTGGTCTGAAAGGTCTACTCACGCTTCTACAGATAATATGTTTGCTATCGGTAATGTATTATTTGTGCCTTTAAACGGAAGCTCTGTAAACTAAAGGACATTAAAAGCTGGAGTTCGTCGCCGTTAGAAGGAAGGTAAGAGATAACAGCAATCAAAGCGGGAGTATAGAGATAAATGTTCCGTACTTTCCCAGCTCATCAACATCTGCACTGATTCAAATAAGCAAAAAGAAAAATAAACATATATCTGAACTGATTCGAGTTAATAGTACTTATTTTATGACAAGTTGTTCTCGCTAGATTGTCGCTAGATTTGTAAGTAAGTCGCCAAATCGTCATTTCAAAATCACCAAAAAAGTCGCTAATCGAAAAAAATATTTTTTGTCGCTATCCTGGAAGGCAAATCCCCTAGATTTAGCGACTTTTCCCCCAAATTGGCAACACTGAGCTTAGGGCCCCAGCTCGTGGGGGACCCAAAAATTAAAGGAAAAAATTGAATGCACCTTTCCAAAATATAAGAAAAACAATAAAATCTACGTGTAGCCACAGTATTTTGTCTGTGTAAGTAAGTATCATGTAAGTGATGGGGCCCCTTCTGATAGCCTGCTTCCTAAAATATCACTAGTTTCTTCATTTCCGTATATAGGGTGTCTACGTTCATCTGGACACATGAAGGGCCCCATTATCTTCAGTAGCTTAGTGCCCTATCAAACCTAAATCCAACTCTGCCCCCTGTGTAATACTGAAATTTCCCTCAGAAAAAAATATGAAATCATCACTGGGCAGTCATCTTTTATACAAGCATTATTATTATTATTTTTTTTTTTTAGTTTTATTTCAACTCAACAAAATGTATGTTGTAGGATCTGTTATCTCCTTAGACATGCCTTATTGCATGTGTTCAGTGGAGATGCCAGCTTTAATTTTTTGAGGGAGGGGAAGGAGTGTAAAGGCGAGGACATTTTTTGAAGGAGGGGCTGGTTCTTTCTTTTTTCCTTTATATTTTCTTTCTTTCTTTTTATTTAAGTGTTCATGTATTTCCTGATCTATACAGGTTGTTCAGTCTACATTTGGCTAATTTCGACTTACCCAAACATCTAGAAGAATCCATGGCGCCAGGTCCGTAAGTGCTCGATGTGTTTCCCTTGGTTCCTAACAATAGCCCGACAGCGTAATTTCCACTGTAATGAGCTTCTCTGAAGAACTGGAAGGGGAATCTTGTCCAATTCCCTTTGCACAGCTTTCCAAAGTCCTTCCACAGTTGTCACACGCCGTTTTCCCAAAGCCCGCTTCAATAATCCAAATCCACAATAAGTACATAGGACTTGCATCTGGAGATTTAACAGTTACCTCATTGAAAGGTGTCAAACGTATACCACTTGCCTCCTCCACCTCCCTGTAGAATGCGAGGGACGATCGTGAGGTATGTGACGAGGCCTTGTCCATGTGAATGCGCAGCAGATTGGCATCATTTCCGTACATTGTTGGAATCTCATGCTCGTAGATCGGCCACATGATCTGCTCCTGAAAATACTGCGAATTTATTTTGCAGTCCTTCGCCACCCTACGAATCTTCAGTTTACCTCGGTAAGAATAGCCATTAATGACCATGAACCCTTTTGGGAAGGATTCTTTACAGACACGGACCCACCTTCTGAAGTTCTTGGCGCCTTTCTCTCGGTACATGATGACTCTCGGTTTGCCGCAGTCGGAAAGGTAAATCCATTCTTCATCGAGGGTTACGACGTACATCCAACTTTGTTTTGCCAGATGCCGTTCGTACTGCTTTCGGGCGTTACACTTTCGTTTCTTTTGGTGGGCATCCGTGGAGAAAATGGCCGAGAGTTTCATGATTTTTTCCAGGTTGAGTTGATGTGTAACTTCCGGCTCACCGGCTCACAGTCCCTAAGGACACATCAAGACGATTAGCTATACACCTTTGTGTTGCATTGCCATTTTGCGAAGTTTCCTCTGTATGGTGGAGGTGGCCTTGGTGTATTCCCGCTTCCTAGGCAACTTCGTTGGTGATCCAAATCGAAGAGCTTCGTTGCCCTTGTACTTTTTAATAACATTTTTTATTCCACTTAAACCGATGCTGCAACCATTCTTCTTGCACTGTTTTCAAATGATAGAAACACTAAAGTGGGCGTCATAAAGAGCCGCAACATAGCCTTCCCAGAACTGGCTTAGTTTGGGCGGCATTTTGGTAACAGAGTAGAAACCCACACACTTGGAAACAAACTTAACACAACACTCACAACAATGGTCCTGTTTTGTGCGTTATTGTCGTCCGCGCGGAAAAACAACTCCGTTCTTAGGAAGCCACTGCACAACACTGCAGGGCGCCACGAGCCAGGTCGGGTGAGTCCATTCTGCCCGGGAGGGGGAATGAACGAAATCGGCCAAACATAGGCTGAACAACCTCTGTATAACATGTCTGGAGGGAGGTGTACCCACCAAGGAGAGGTACTTGGCTCCTTGCCTCCACCTGGCGTCCTCACTCCATTTGAATAATTTGTAGGCTTCCGAATTATGCTATGAATAAGTGATGGAAGTCTTATACAATCACTGTGCTAGTCTGTACGTCCGTGTGTTTGTCTGTCGAAAGGTATCAGAACGAAATTTGTAAGAAGGGGAATAAATGGCCCAGTGGTAGAGCGTTCACCCCTGGTGTATGGGGTCCTTTGTTCGATCCCAGCTCGCGCCAAGTGAGTTTTGTGGTGGACAAACACCGTGTGCGTGAATTTTCCTGGCATTCTCCTGTTCTCTTCACTTTCATCATTCCACCATTTCATTCATTTCTCATCATCACCGTCTCCTTTAGCATAACTGCCATAATCGTTGGACGTAAAACTTAAAGATTTCATTTCATTTCAAACTGGAAAGAAATAGAGAAGAACTTTTCTCCTTAGAGTTGTAATTTTATGGTTTTCTCATATGAATTCTACGTCCCATGATAGGTTCTGTGTTTGTCCTTATCCCTATATTGTAACCGGAAGTAATTGAAATCTATCATTTCCGGTTTTAGTATTAATCAGAAAATCACAATAGTGAAAAAGAGAAAATGCTAGAAATGGTTCTTATATGAATTCAGTATCTCAAGAATATACCTATTCTCTGCCTTTATCACTATACTAAAACCGGAAGTGATTGAAATCCATTGAAACTTCCTGTTTCAATATTGATCCTCATAGAGCAAAAGCGATGGTAAATAGCGAGACATATAATTTTTTTAAATATGAATTAAGAGGCCCAATAATTTATTCGACCTCGGCTCTAATTCCTTCACTCTAACAGAAATGGCAGAAATCTACAATTTCTGTTTTATGAATATTGATAAAGGAAGAACGGTAAGGGATGGAGATAAACTGGTTTTATATGGCTTCAGCATGCGAAAGACTGGTGCCATCTCCACCTGTAGTCAGCTGTCAGATGGTTATATCAAAAAAGAATTCATGAAGGGACACAGTCTTCAGATTTTGATCTGACTCATACAGGAAGAAGGAGGAGATCTAGACTCTCGTAAGTGTTCGAAAAAGTAAAAGCAACAAAGGATGCAGTGATACAAGAAATGTCACAAAAATCATTCAAGAAATTTGAATTTTTTTAAAAAATGCTCTTATTTGTTTTAGGATAAAAAATTGTTTGAATATAGTGCTAGTTCAGTTAATGAAATGTCAAGTAATGGATTGGCAATTCTTAAGAAAAATTGTGTGGTTCTAAGAGTGAAGATATAAAGTAAAGCATTCAAAACTAACACATTCTCGCTTTGCTCTCTCTCCTTATTTGAAATCATTTGTCTGTGTAAATGATTACACTTCTAACACCAATTGCGTGAGATTTGCAATACATCATACTATTATTTCAGTGAAGTTAAGGTAGATTAGTAGCACGATCTGTACCCTCTACACCTGTAAACATGGCATATTTCCAGGTATTTGGAAATTGTCAGAAAATGATTGCTGCCGATACCTTCACTAGAATGACTAACAGATAGCTTCTCGTATCTGAAAGTAGTCGATTTCTCCTGTTGCAGAAAAAAACGTCTTTTATTCAGTTATATATTAGTAAATATTTTTTGTAAGTACAGGCTGCATTTAGAACACAGTTAATCAACTGTCCCATGATTAAGTTTCTTATGTATCAAATTACCGCTTAACGTTTTATTTCTATACACTTCCCTTCTAATTGACAATTGGAAAACTTTTTGCACAAATTTGACTGAGACCGAATCATAAATTGGATAAGGTATAACTCGGGTACCAAAGATTTTCATGCCATAATATTTTATATGCGTAATAAGCTCTTCAAGGATTACCATCATGCAAAGTTTGGTCAAAATCGGTTGAATTATATCGGTGCGTACGATCAGTGGCGGCGGTTGGACGTTAAAAGTGGGGGGGCACGACATGATCTGAATATTTGTTTAAAACTGCTAGTTTTAATGGTTGTTTCTAACACTTTGACAAAAGGTAGTATAACTAATAGGATTCTATATTTTTCAGTTAAAGTATCGTACATCGTATTTCATATTTTGTTAAGTAAATTGACAAGAGCAACGCAAGTAGGCACTAACCCTTTGTACTCTTAAACAACGAAAGTGTAAGAAGAGATTTGATTCCTTGCTCATGAACACCTTCAAATTATGTCTGGAAAATTGTATGATCAGATTATTTAATAACAAATTTTCAAAACAAATAAATAGAATGGATAATATTAATCATGGTAATTAGGGATGCGTTCGAGTCGAGTCGAGACAGAATTTTCCTGACAAAATTCGAGTCGAGACACAGCTCTTCCAATAGAAAAATATATATTTTTCGAGTCGAGACATCACTTTTACAGCACATTTTCGAGTCGAGACAGTCTCAAATTTTGTCTCGTGCGCATCCCTAATGGTAATGAATAATGAGGCTTGTTTTGTAGAAGTTATATTGAAACTGGCGATTAATAAACAACTTATATTTTTAATTCCAGACATGCTATTAAATGTATGTTATTACTCTTACGTTAGAAAATGAGAGATAGTAAATACTACAACCATATACTACGGCATTTAAAGACATATTTGCTTTTTCAACTTCTCGAAACATGTTCGTTGCCATTAGAACCAAAACACAACAATACTTAGACTCACTTCACACTCCAGTTATACAAAATAATCCTAAAATCTAGAATTATGTTGAATTCACTAAATGTAATTGTATATACACTCGTACATACCTAAACACACCACTTCACTCGTATATTACACTACAAAACAATGGAGAAGGTAGAAGTTGTTTCTTATTAGGCTCTTTTTAATCAATATTCCTTACTTTAGAAAGAAGAAAAGACATTTTAGGAACTACATTTTTGTGCAATTAAAGAATAACTTTTTTTTTTTTTTCGAAATGTTCTCTCAATTAGTTTCAAACGCCTAACATATCAAGCCCTTGTAAGAAGTGAAAGTATGCTCGATTTGTTGTGCTCCAACAGGTTGATTTTTGGGTTATTTTCTGTGGCAATGTGTTAATTTTCTGTGTAGTTTCGTTTAATCCACGGGAAAACAACCAGTACGTACTCACGCAACGGCAAATATTAAATGGCACCATTTCTTCTATGAACCAGTCATGGACGCCCAAAGGGGAGGGCAGGGTGGGGCCCGGGACCCCCTCTGGCTCACGAAAATGTATACGTAATATAGCAAACCGCGTATATTAAATACCAGAAATACTAGACGTAATATAGATATCATGGAGATGGGCCCCCCTCTAGAAAGTTTTCTTCGGGCGCCCCTGGGACCAGTAATACATACAAAAATTTACATTTCCAAATGAAACTTTATACATTAATAGGTTACTTCAAAAAAAGTGCGGAGTCAACTGTCCCCCTTTGCCCTCCTAATCGCCGCCCATGCGTACGTGTGACTATCTTACTGTTCTCAATAGTGTTGTGAGTCACCATGAATAAGGCATAAACAACAATAATGATTATTTAAGTAATAGAAGTAAACTTAGCCAGAAAACCTCGGCAATTCTTAGATCATTTGTAAATTGCTAATGATAATAATAATAATAATAATAATAATAATAATAATAATAATAATAATAATAATAATAATAATAATAATAATAATAATAATTTTTGTAAAGTTCTATAAAGTCTTGTGAGATGATAAGGTCTATAATTCAGTCGATCTATGAATAATTAGAAAAAAATACGTATATGGAAATAGGAAGAAAATGCATATTACACAGGATAAACATACAGTATATTCCATGGACTCGCACATACGCTTGGCTGATTTTTTTTTTTTTTTTTTTTTTTTTTCACTTGAAGTAGCTGCCTTCCGTAGCCAGAATACCGACAATAAGGAAATACAAGCCTCACTTTTTTAAATATTTGGTTTGCACGTATTGTGCACGTACCAGTGCATGAGCGTAACTGCGTAAGCTACTATGAGAGCAAGGTGCAGTAGTTACTTAGGATTCTGTAGTACGTGTCGGTGTAGATGCAAAGCTTTGAAATAGTACTAATGGAACAACCATTCTCTCCTCCTCATATTACTGCTCTCAATATTTTGCATAAGCTTCTGAATCCTTCATATTGGATTCTGCAAGTCAATAAAAAAGATATATCCAATGAAGAAAAATAAATAAATAAAGTTAAAGAAAGAAATCCCATCTACAGTTTCCTTACTTGTTGTGCCTTTGTATGTAACAAATCAAAACATGTCATAATAGAGAAATTTTATTCCTCCTTCCTTCGAGGTTCAATTCCGATATTAAAAAAAAAATGTCCAGAATTTGGTTAATGTAGTGATACCACAAATTATTGTAAACTACAAAGTCGTTTTTATGTTATGATGTAATTTACAAATACAATGACAAGCATTCATTCCTTCCTCTTCCTGTCATACAAATTAAATTCTTGTAGGATATACTCAAATAATGTGTAGCAAAGAATACCAATATAGGGCATCAAATTTGTTTATCTTCAAAGATTCAAAGAAAAACGTAATATTGGTGAAAATTCCCTACTCTGTACATGCCGCTCAAATAGCATCGTATCCTTGAGCCTAAATACTCTACATACTAAACTACGTACCTTTGCATCCAGCGGTTCAAAAGAAACATATGATGACAGTGAAATTTTACACCTCTTGTTTTCGGACGCAAAACTAATTACAAAACTCTGAGTGCAGTTTTCAAAATTTTACGATTTTCGAAAAACCACGTGGCAGGCCATAATTAATTGTCATACCAAAAAGGGTTAGAAACTACAAATATATCAGGTTGTCTAAAAAGTGTTGAGTCTTTGGAAGTCAAAGTTGAAAACATGTTTATTGCAATCTGAAAATAAAATTATACAATCACATACGAACCATTTATTTGATTACCGTCTGCCATTTTTCGGCAACACGATAACATTTTTGAACTTTAGGTTAAAGCATTACGGCAGGTAATTTTCACAGGACCCCGTTGAAACTGACTTAATACCATTTAGCCATTCAGAGAATTCTAGAGACCAAAGCAGACGTTACCAGACCTGGGTTATACGGTAGATGCATTCAAACTTCCCAGCCAAGTTATCTCAATTTCTTATGGGTCGTTAAAGATGTATGTGATCTGACGCTGTCAGCATGGTATACAACACCCCTTTCTATTGACCAGTTTCGGCTTTTTTTTTCTTTTAATTTGCTAGGTACACTCACGCTAATTGTTGATAGTACAGGCCTAAGTGTATCGTTCAGTTCGGCGGCAACAGCTTGTGATGCACGATGCTCTTCCTATCCCACCAAACGCATAGCATAACCTTCCTGGGCAACAGTATGGGCTTTACCACAGACCGTAGAGCTTCTTCTCGCTTCGACCATGACTTTCGCACATGGTTGTCGTAGGTTATCCACTCTTTATCACTTGTCAGCAACCGCTTCAGCAATGAGCTTTCTGCAAATAGTTTAAAACTAGCACAGCAACACTCACTCTGGCAGCAATCCCGAGAACATTGGATTAATAGTTTAAAACTGTTTGGCGATGGATGCAAGGATACCGATCTTGAAGGGTCTGGACCCATATATTTTCATGACTTTTTATTTTTAGATCTTGCATCGTTTGGCCTAATCCTCGTTTCGCCTAACCGATTATCTGACATTTTTATGGCAGATGAATGATAAGATTTGTGCGCGCCATTTTAGGCGAAATAAGTATCATCGTTTGGCCTAATCCTCGTTTTGCCTAAAATGGTGGACTATAAAAAAATCGCGGAAGTAAGATTGGAGGTAAATTTCGAAAGATTATTCCCTACTATATGAAGAACTGAGAAATATTTTATTTCCCCAAAACTAATTTGTAGTATGAGCATTTGCTTTAGGGAAAATGCTTCGACATTTGTGTTATGGTTATTTTTCCTTTCCATTTTAAGATGATTAACATTCGATATACCTTTCATTTAAACTTAACGCCCTCACAACATCTATAGTGGATATATTTCAGATGAGAGAAAAACAAGTTACACATACTTTATTCCCTATTATTAATTTCGTTTAAAGGTGAGTGTTTTAGTCGTGTCCAAAAGATACAAGTGTGCATTCGAAGTACCATGACAATGAACGAAACTGGTGGGATGAAGAAAGTGGAAGGAAACGCATGAAGTCCAAGATAACCCTTACACAAGATTTGTAACGTGCACTTGAGCATGGTATTTCATTCGATTGAAGCATATCTGCTATTTGTGTAATTATTTAGTCATATGATGTTCCTTTTTTTTTTTTTTTTTTTTTTTTTTTTTTTTTTTTTTTTTGTAGCAAGTGAATTTCACATGATACTGGAATGCTCAAATCTTGGAAATTCGAATGCAGGAAATGACTACAAAGCTCTTCAACTACTTTCAACATTTGTATTTGTTATTGCAAAATGTTCTGAAGTACATTAAGGTCAGATGTACAAGAACACATCTGAAAGAAGCTCAAGATTGTAACGACCAATATATTTATCTTGTATATATTTTAGGGTTACACTTTCGAATATTTATAATCTAGTCTACTACTTTACCAAAATCCACTTAAACACTCCATCTTGATAGTACCTTTTATTATAATACGTAATGAAGTAAACATTTACACCATTTAAATAACATACATGTTGATTCTACAAGATGGATCTTCTGTTATATATTATGTTTCTCGTTTGTATGACGACCAATAACACATATCGTCAGATTACCATGTTAGCATAACATCAATGATAATATCAGAAAGAAATTAATTATATTTCTTTTTATATTTTTTCTTCTTCTTTTAACTAGCTTGTGCATATTTCAATAGCACATATTGCCCGTAAATACAAGAGATAAAGTTTAAGATTACATGAAAAATACACAATATCGTTATAAGATAAACAAGTATTCTTTATACTCTAGCAGTTTTTTTTGTACGTCTCTGCTTCATTTATAGTTTTGTCGTACCAATACAATTTGAATTTTCTCAAAGCACTTAATCAACTAGTTTTTGTTTTCATTGGTGAAATTATCTTTTGATTTCAAATTTCACTCGTTTGACATACTACCGGAACGTCCATAGCATAAGACTTTGATTAAGATTGCTACGTCTCGGAGATGGTGTAAAAATTGAACAAATTTTAATGATACTAGTTAAGGATAATCCGGAGTTGAAGACACGCATGATACAATCAAATTTAACTGGTGTGCATAATAATGAATCTAACATCCTTATTGCATAGTAGTGATCTTTTTGTCTCCCGGGCGGACTCACTCTCTCTCTCATACACACACATTATATATACGCACATGGTAAATACATAAAGTTTTGCTAATCCTAACTGCTTGAAAATATTGACTCTGGGTTAATATAATATCAATATTAATAATATATTTTGTATTTCTTTCTAGGGAATTTCCTCTTGTAATTTCCCTCTACTTGAATTTCCGTGATTTTTTTTATTGTCCGCCATTTTAGGCGCAACGAGGATTAGGCCAAACGTGGATCCTCTTCTCGCCTAAAATGGTGGACTGAAATTTTATCATTTATCTGTCATAAAAGTGTCAGATAAATGATTAGGCGAAACGAGGATTAGGCAAAACGTGGCGACACGTTATTTTTATATGTATTTTTATGAATATAAAATATTTGGCATAATTTGAATTCAATTTGTCTTAAAATACTCATATATCCCTTTCTAGACTCTTGTCTGCAACCAAACACACATATGAATGCCCCCCTTTTCCCAAAATTACAGAAAAAAACTGCGCCTTAGGATGGATGTTTAGGTCATTGGGGATATCAAGACCTCGTAAATGCCGGTCGTGCTCGACCCTTGTCAGAATATCATCCAATTTTGCTATGATTAGTCACACATTCCGAGGACTACCTTATACATAGAAATTTCCAGAACAAAAGCGACTGAATCAGCTTTTGGCTGTCCTTTAGATACTGTATCTTACCCATAAACACAGGCCCATATTTAGGTAAGTGCTATTCTGTGCTCGAGCACAGGCTGGCAAGTTTTGGATTTTTAAACAAGTATTCACAATTTAAAGTAATATTTAAAACTAGCAACCTGCAGAGTCCCGCGTAAGCACGAGAAAATATGTTAATGTGTTTAATTCGCTCTAATTACAGTTGCTACTAATTAACACGCTTATCTGATTATTTTAAAAAAATCATCCTCTCCTACTCCCAGCCCAAGGGATGAGAATGAACTTGAACATAATGCAAACTAACACCGTTAAACTGCGACCTCGAAAACTATGAATTCAATATCTGTCGTTTTTGATTACTTTTAAAATCTTGCCCCCTCCCTGGGAAGTGGAGTATGACCCTGAAGTTGAATTTGATTGAAACTGTCACTATTCATCTCAGCGACTCCAAAAACTATGAATTCAACTTTAATATTGGTCATTTAATATTATTTTTAAAATGTCCTCATTTTCTTCTTATGGGGACTTTTCACCTCCGTATCTCAGCTCAGGTGTGACATAGGGACTTGGAATAGGTCATTTGGATCATTTCTCTGTGACTTTAAGACATATTACATAACACATTAACCTAGAAACCGATGAAATAAAGCAGACAGGGAAAAACACTTTCTTTGCGGATGCTCTGGTATGAGTTTTTTTTTTTTTCGAGTAACCTAAAACATGAGAAAACACATAAAGGGAAAAAAAAACATCTTTGCAAATACTTTGGAAAGACAGATTTTTATTCGAATAACCTAAAACAAGAGAAAACGCATACAAGAAAAGAAGTTTCTTTGCAAATACTTTAGGAAGAGCTTTTTTTTTAATTCGAGAAACCTAAAAACATGAGAAAACGCATATAGGAGAAACACAATTTCTTTAGAAAGACTTTGGAAAGAGTTTTCTTTTTATTAAAGTAGCCTAAAACATATGAGAAAATGCATACAGGAGAAAAACAGTTTCTTTGCAAATACTTTGGGAAGTTTTCTTTTTTTTTATTACTAGGCCTATTATTTGGGTAATCTATCAATATGAGTAAACGCATACAGGAGGAAAACAAATTTTTGCAAATATTTTAGGAAGTGTTTTATTATTATTATTATTATTATTATTATTATTATTATTATTATTATTCAAGTACCGTAGCCTAAAACATGAGAAAAGAAAATGCATACGGGAGAAAAAGATAATTTGCAAGTACTTTGGAAAGAGTTTCGTTTATTCGTTCGAGTAGCTTAAAGACATATGAAAGAATCCACACTCATCATGTAAACTAATATATTTTTTACATATAAAATTTTACAAAAATGCTTCTTTACTAAACTCACTATAATCTTTAATTATGTGATAAGTTCAAAATAAACAATATCAAAAACAGTGTCCAGTTTTTTTTTTTAATTCCATATTTTACTATTACAATGATTAAAGAATAAATATTTAAGAAATACGATAATTCAAGTGAATTATGAAATATAAAAATGACATAACGGTTGATTAAGAATTAATAGAATGCATTTTCTCTGGGCATTAAATTAAAACCCACATGAATAAATTATATGCCAGTATTGAGAAAATGTGTTCCCAATGGGTGAGTGGTTAAGTGCGTTGCCTTGTAATCAAAGGGTTCCGGGTTCGATTTCCGGTAGGAACATAAATGGTTAGAATCCGAAGTTAAGCTGTAGGTTCCGTCCTTAGTACATCATCATCATCCCATGGAAGGCAATGGCAATCTACCATGGGTTCACCTTGCCGAGGGACCTTCGGGTCAAACATCTACTTTATTTCCATAATCATCATTGAGAGAATAGGCCATTTAAAATTATGTTGTAACTTTTGTAATTTGTCATATCTAAACTGCTACTCAACAAGAGCTGGTATGTTTGCAAAATCGCGTCTTATTTCCTTGTTTTAGACATAAGTTTGTGCTGGGTGGGGGGCAGCAAATTATTTAGAGCACATGGGCGCACAATATATAAATACAGGCCTGCATAAACAGCATAAATTTCTTCACGAGCTTACGCGCGCTTGCACCTTTATCGAATAAACTTGTAAAATGTAGCTCAGTTTTGCGAAAGATCACTCACGACGTGATACCTTATTCTAAGAATTCCAACACATTTCGAAAATCTACTAGCTTCAACTGTCACCTGTCAAATGACGCCAAGTTTATCCGCTATGACTCATATATACTCTTAGATTTGGGACACTACCACTATCTTGTTCACAGAAGATTTATACTTTTTAGACTACCTGATAGAAAGTAGAATAATTTTGAAAGGTTGATGAGACCCAGTCATTTTCTGTCTGGAAACAAAACTCTTACACTAACAAATTTTAAGAGGCTAGTATATTTATGTACAGTCACGAACATTAATAAATGGAGGTTGGAGCCATAAGAAATAATGGCTTCAGCCTCCATTTATTAATGTTCGTGACTGTACCAAAAATAAGATAATATTATTTCAGCTTACCTGCTTTATGTTGTCTCACTTGAAATTAACTACTACATTACCTTTCATCAGAAAAACATACTTGATTGTCTGTCGTTCGAGGGAGTTTCAGATTGAAATACTGCGGGTGACCATCCTAAGTATGGTCGGTGTACTAAAATAAAATTAAAATCTGAATAGAGTATTACATATTAGTAATTATGAGTGATTGTCTTGATCAGATTTTTATTTTAAGTAAACTTAATTCCAAAGCTAGAATGAATAGGTTAGCTATGGTTATTTCCTAATAGACTAATGTCTTTAACGATATAGGCCCTGGAGAACTGGAGCACTTTCCATTTTCTATCGTTAATGTTAATAGTGTATTGGAACTCTTTTAATATATGACAAATACACATGTAAATAAGCTATCATTTAGTGTGTAACCTGTAGCGATACGGAGTTATTTGAATCTTTTGAAATAGCGTAACAGATTTTATTTAAATGAGGGGCCACGGTGACTCAGCGCCTTCCTCGCTGGTCTAGTGGCTGCCCTCCCCGCCAGTGTAGTGACTACGGGGCTTCAAGTTTCGCCTATTCAAGATTCGCCTAATACCTCCTAGCTATGCAAACGTCAATCAGAACGATGACAGAGCTAATTTTCTTATTAAGCGAAAGTTGAATTTTTCTTAAACCTTGGTTTAGCTCGCATATGTTGGTAGTCCTGCACCTTATTCATACTTTATAGTGTATAAAAGACACAAAAATTAACCAATCCTTGACATTGTGCACTATTGGGACATGAACGATACGGTTCAGTTGGATCAGATCCACTGCTGCTTCAGATGAAAAAGGTCATTGAAACGATCAGTTTTAAGGAGAGCGTGTATGTTTTAATATTTTAGGTTTAATGTAATAAACTCTGCTTCTTTCAGGGATCTATCTATTATACTGAAAAACTAAAAAGAATGAGAAAGAAGGAACTTCAAAAGATTCATGAAAGTTATGTATAATTCGAGGGTAGTTCAACACTAAGATAACGCCAACATGTCACTTTTATCTTGTTATTTGATTCCCAAAATGTGACTTCCCTATAATTAATGCACATGTCTGAGCAAAACAATCTTGAACAAGAACAGTTGAACTAAGGGCATGAAGGTTTTACATTTAAAATACACCAGCTTCAAAAAAGAATTTGATACTGCGGTATGTCCAAACAAGTAATTGGGTAGCATTCTTCATTATCTCCTTCGATCTCCAATCAATAGTTGGAATATCTTACTCCAGCCGAGTTTGCTTCTGATAGTACACCTTCAATATGTGTCGTCTGCTCGCACGCTTTTTTTTGGGGGGGGGGGGTAAAACTGAGGGATGAGTGACTGGTGTGAAATAAGTCTTCTGTATATGAAATATCAACAGAATGCCAGTGCCTCACTATCATGCGATGCATAAAGCTGTAATTGGAAAAATTATCCCACTTTTACGAGTTCTTCAGGATTCATAGTAGATGCATCAATTGACCAAGCGCCATTTTGCGATTTTTGAGATTGTTACATCAGTGAGTAGGAAACAATGTAAATAATGTTTAAAAAATGGTTTGAAACCCTACATATTTGTTTAAATGTTCAGGAAAAACTATTCGTCGAAGCGCCAAGTACTGGATCGTAATGGAACGTTTCTATTTCCTTCAATATCTCACAAGGAAGAGAGGGATATTAAATATCGAAGTGGAAGATGGCTTGTACACCAATCAAAAGCACTAATGACGCCTATTACGAAATTGTAATAAAAATTTTCCGAATGCATATACTATGCGAGTTATATGAGTATACAGGATGCCCAGAAAATCAGTTTCCATCCTTAGAAATCGCAAACAGTGAACCAGATGCCAAAACAGGAAAACACGTGTTTGATAATTTTAAAAGTACAAGGTATCAAAGCAAAAAGCGTTGTTCCAGGGCCACCCGCAAGGTCCCAGGAGGAATCCAATTCAAAAATTGCAAATGGTGAGGGGATCAAGTAGCATATCGTTGGAAACCTGCTGGGAAACAAAACTAAAGAAAACGGAACAAGTCTGGGCTCTCTAGAACTATCCTGTGCAAAATTGTCACCGGTCAAAATGTCAGCAAAAACATCATTGTAAAGTCTATGGCCACCTTAAATAAAAATTGAAACGGTAAGACAGATGTCAAAACAGAAAAACACATGTGTAATCATTTCAAGAGTACAATGATTGAAAGTAAAAATATTTGTCCCAGGTCCTCCATAGGGTCCCAAACGGGGTCCTACTCAAAATTTTCAAATGGCAAGGGGGCTCAAGAAGTATATCGTTTGAAAGCTGTTGTTAAATAAATAAAAGTAGATGGAACGAGTGTGGGTGTTCTACAATAACACTGTGCAAGCATCTTGTATTTTAGTTCTTTCTGTAGTCGGGTTTTAGTTTGTTTTCACTTCAATTCTTATTCAACAGAAAGAAAGGAAATGCCCCTACTGTGAGATTCTGCTCTTTGAGCCCGGTAATATCTAAATAAAGAAAGAAAGAAAGAAAAGAAAAGAAAAGAAAATTAAGAAATAAAGAAAAGAAAAGAAATAACATTTGACTTATTTGAGTATAGAACTGACTAGCTAACATATAATGTACAATAGTGGTACTTGTGCTCGTTGTCTGGATTATCAAGTATAAAATGATTCAAACAAAAAAATTTCTTGCACCAGGAACAGCGGATACGTGCAATCGTGTCACAATGACAACCCCGATTGCTAAATGGAAAGCGAATGTACTTGGAGAATCGAAATGAGGATGTACGAAATGTTTCTTCTTTCATTTCCCAACAGGTTTCCAACGATATGCTACTTGACCTCCCTTGCCATTTGAAAATTTTGAGTAGGACCCCATCTGGGACACTGTGGAGGACCCTGGGACAAATATTTTTACTTTCAATCACTGTACTTTTGAAATGATAACCCACGTGTTTTCCTGTTTTGACATCTGTCTCACCGTTTGCGATTTCTAGGAGTGGAAATGGATTTTCTGGATACCCTGTATATTCATATAACTCAAACAGTATATGCATTCGGAAAATTTTTATTACAGTTTCGTAATGGGCGTCATTAGTGCTTTCGATTGGTGTATTAGCCATCTTCCATTTCAAAATATAGTCTCCCTCTCTTCCCTTGTCAGAACCGTGTTTTGGCGCTTGGTCACTTGATGCATAACACCGTCCAATTAACTGTATATCTCTCGAGTAGTTTCTAACACGTTTTCTTCCCTTTCTGGAACAAAGTTGTGTCTCTTCCTTAAAAAAAAAAAAAAAAAAAAAAAAATCATGTAAAACAATATCACATGATCCATATTTCCCCATGTATTTTCATGTATTTAAACATTTTGGCTGGTTGATGAAATTTGCCTTCTTTGTGAATCAGTTAAAGCAATCAGAAAAATACACTTGAAAGAAACAAATATCAAGATTAAACGGCACAAGCCTATCATTGGTAATGTTTACCTCACCTACAGAGATGACATATATGAAACAAAGGAAATTTTGTTTACAAAATATTTTGTTATAAGCTCGAAGACCGTATAATTGAACCTAAGGTAATAAATCAAGGAAAACATGGTTGTTCTATAAACGGCGGCGGCTTGAATATAGACTATACAGATTTGTAGATCTTTTGAAACAGGAGCAAGCAGAAAATGAAATGACAATGTATCAACTTCAGATGGGACACATTGCTAAATCAAAGAAAGCAAAGTAGTGACGCCTTTATCGATGTATTGTGGAATTCAAAAGAAGGGTTGGATCACAAGAAAGTCATAATACAGCACTTTGATGCTGCAGTGTCTCACTATATTTCATTTGTGTGTGACTAGTGATTATTGGTGCTTTGTTTATTTTATGATTTATGCAAACTTTCGTATGCTTCATTTCTATCACTTCATTTTCTCTTTTGTTTTCTGTAAGACATTTTGTAACTTCGTGTAACATTATCACAGCTCGATGTCAAGCGTACATATACTATCTATTCATATACCGTAATTGTGCTTAAGTTTTCTGTAGTAATTCTGTAACTTCATCTTGCATTTTCATATTTCGATGTCAAACATATAATATCAGTCATATACTGTGATAGTCTAGTCATATACTGTAATTATGCTTATACTTTTTAAATATGTGCCTTTTAAATGTACATTTTTTAAATTTATATACAATTTTTTAAGTCATTTCTTGACAGTACTACCAACATAATTTCGCATTAGGCAAATCTTGAATTCAAGATTCGCCTACACTTTCTCTTGAGCAAACATCTGTAAATTCCATTGCCTGGGGTTATTAGGCGAATCTTGAATAGGCGAAAGTTGAAATCACCAGTGGCTAGCATGAGCGCCTTTGGTGTACGGGTTCCTGGGTTCGGTTCCCGTTTGGAGAGCCGTTGGAACTTTAGCTGTCCTCGATGTGTGTTCATTCCCTGTCATTCGAGATAGGAATGCGCACGATACGAGTCAAGAGAGGATTTTCCTGACAAAATTCGAGTCGAGACACGGCTCTTCGAATAGAGAAATATACATTTTCCGAGTCGAGACATCACTTTTAAAGCACATTTTCGAGACGAGACAGCCACGAATCTTGTCTCGTGCGCATCCCTAATTCGAGATTACTGGAGAAACGAGTTAAGCAAGTAAAAGTGAAGTAAATTAAGTAAAACTTTAGTAATAAGTAGTTAAGCAAGTTAATGAGGCACCTTCGGTTGGTTCAGTTAAATTTTTAAGAAAAAGTGGTAGAGCGCTTAACTTCTCGTGCATGTGGTTCCTGGTTCGATCCCTGACCAAGTAAGTTTGTGGTAGACAACATTGTGCTCGTGGATTTTCTCGGATACTCAAATTTTCTCCCACTTTCTCATTCCACTCATTCTTCCATCATCATTCACTTGCTTTTATTATCGTCTCCCTTAGTCTAACAGGCATAATCGTGGAACGTTAAACTCAAAGATTTCATTTCATTCTTTATTTAAATTAATGTGAATTACTTTTAGACTTATATCAGTGTTCTATTCAGCAATTTGAAATTGCCTCATTATCGATAATAACAACTTTTTTTTTATACAAATTGTTTTCTTTATTCGTGTTTACAAAGAAACCCGCAATCCACACTACAGATCTTTCTAGATTTAAATTCCTGTGTAATAATTTTCACAATGTAAATCTAATACGAAGAATTTAGCCTCGTTATCATAAACTGAGTTGATGTTCGTGAAGTCAGTGAATCGTTATCGGTGAAGCCAAGCAGAAGAAAATGTTAAATTCATAATGCGGAAAGTCTTCAAAAAGAAATGAAACGCTTTAAAAATTTGTGAATCATTGAAAAGAAAGCGAGAAGAACGAATATTTCCTCTACCTTCACTTGAAAAAAAAAAAAGTTATTCTGTGGTAAAGAACAGTAGTTAGTTCTCCGTTCCTCTTTGTGAACAAATTACAAGTTTACAGTTTAGTTTGTTAAGTCTCTTTTTATGTGTATTGCTACTTTGCTAAAGCATAATTTATGTAAATGAAAGTCTCGTTAGGAAACGCATTAATTGCACTTTTTGAGAACTACGAAATTGGTCACCAGCATAATACTGTGTTTAGTAACTTCATAGTATACAGCAAAAACAAATGTTAAAACAATTTAGGGGAAGATGGGGATAAGAGACACTCGGGGTAATAAGAGACAAAAGTGAAGTTAACAGTTTTCAAGTCACATTTCTGATTTTTTGTGTATATGCACTTTGTTACTGGTCAACACAATAGAAAATTAGTTTCTTTCTTTCCAATGTACAGGAAGACTGCGAAAAAATATTCTTTTAAAATTTCAGTTGTTGTCTCTTATTACCCTGTACGCCCAGATTTCTTTCATGCTGTGCCTTGTTATTAAACTGGGGTCACAAGGGATATGCCTAAGATGTATTCTATTCCCCTACCTTTTTACATGGTTTTATTCTGACTACTTTTCTGTCAATTGCCATTGTGAAAATTAAAGTTAGTGAAAGCCGTACTTGAACGTTTAATGCTCTTAATTACAAACTATACAAATTACAGTCTTTCATAATTTGTGAAGTTTTTCACTCACTCTGAACATTTTGGAATGACAAAATTACACATTGTAGTCATATAAACCTTTTTGTATTAAAAAGCTAGGAGCTACATCATAAAACAACCTTTTATGCTACACTGACTTCTTACACAATAGACTATACAAAATTAAATAGGCTATACCAAAATGAAAAATAGTCTGCGTGAATACTTTTAACAGTAATGGAATGAAACCTTAACAGCCAAGGATTTGCAGAAGTTTTATTTCTCCGTCCAGAGATGGAGTTAGCATCGCAGTCGGTCTTGCCTTCGCTCGCAAAAACATCTGTGAAAAAGTTTGTTGTTTCATTTGATGTTGCCATCTCAATAATGAAAAAGTGTTAAATACAGTCAAATCAGTTGACCAATAATGAACATAAAGAACATAATTGTTTTATATATAAATTCTTTTGTATATTTATACGTGTGTGTTTGTGTGTATTGGTAAAATAAATCATGGTTTACGTCTAATAATAAGAAAACAGTCTATAACATGTTATGAAATCTCAAACGCCCTCCAATCGCCCCTTTTTGTTCCAAGCCTCGTTTAGAAAGAAAACGCCTGTGGGGGCGTTAAGCCATTGTTAAGAACCAGTGACTTAAATAATGAAAATATTATTGTGTACCACAATGTAAAGAAACATAATATTTAATTGGATTTTAAAATTTGTATAAAACAGGCAATGTATGAAGTGGAGGCAGTTTGAATATTCTTTAGGATTCATAATCCAATGGAAAATTTAGAGTGCCTTGACTTCTACAATGCAAATGACCGGCTATGACTTCTAGAACTAGGAAGACTCAGAAAGAATGTGCAAGAATGTTGACATGACGGAAAAATCATATAAATACTACCGGATTCTCTTCCGGGTAGGAGAAGTTCTATTTTGACGTCGAAACTCTGCGAGTCAAATTATTCATAATTAGTTTCTGTCACTCCGTCATTTTGTCCATCAGAGGTTCTGCTCGTCATCGTTATCAAAAGTAAGTGATTATGCATTGTCTTCTCTAGTCTTTAAGTCATACCAGTCCACATCATGCTCTGTAGTTTTTCAGTCATTCAAGATCAGTTCATTAAATTCTTGTTCTAAATTATTTCTGTTTTATCGAATTTTATCTTTGAAATTCTACTCCCATGTTTCTAATTCTGAGCTACGCTATCTACGCCCCCAAGACTTGCATTAGTTTAAATTACTTCTTGGAGGAACTGGGTGGATGTTAAGGCCATTCAGTAGTTTTCATGTATGAGAATTGTTTGGGGTTTGCGACCCAGACAAGAGGTCTCCGTTCGACATGCCTCCAGAAGTTTCTAACTGCCTTTTACGTCACAAAACCGGTCACGTTTGAGGTAGATTGCAAACCTATTTTTAAGGTTTTAGCATGGTGGAGTGCGCGGTTTTTTGGATAGTGTTACAAGCTATTTTGTATGTTGAAATTCACTGTTCAAATTGATTTCGGTATCGTAATGTTTCACCAAGAGCGGGAGTGTGCAATCATATTTCAAAGTGTATTTAAACGTTTTAGAATTTAAGTGCTAAGGTTGTATTTAAGGTGGTTTAGGAATTTAAGGTTATATTACATAGAGTACAATGTTATATTAGTTATTTAAGTTAAAAGATTATTTTCTTGCCTTATTTTGCTCATGCCCATTGATGAGTTAACAGAATTGTTAGATGATATACATTTACATGTAGTGAAATTAAAGAAAAAGTCAGCGCAAACGCAAACAAGATTTCCACATAAATATAATACTAGGCTAAACAGCAAAATGAATCAGGGAACGAATACAGAAACTCCGGCAAACAATTCGGTTAAGGTTGAGATTGCTCGAGATTTGTTGCCTATTCCGAGGTTCGATGTCAAAAGTGGTGATGATATACGTTTATTTATGGAAGAATATGATGACGTATGTAGGATCAATGGTTGGGACGAAACTAAGAAAAAGGAAATGTTACCGTTAGCATTTACAGGGCAATTTAGAAAAAGGTTACGGGTATTTTTACAGAGACAAAGTGAAGAGCCACAATCTTATGACAATTTAAAGACACTTATTTTTAAGGAATTTGGTAGATCTACACTAGGTTTAGACATAGAAGATCAATTGCGAGAAAGAATACAAAAACCTGATGAACCAGTTACGAACTTTGTGTATGACATGCTTTTGCTGATTCAGAGATTTGATGACAAGTTGTCAGAGGAAAGGGTGATTGCTCTTATAGCCTCTGCATTACAACCTTATTATTTAAAGCGCATTGGAGTATATGAATTTACAACTGTAGAAGAAATGTTAGGTGTTTTAGTTAAGCTTGAGAAAAATAAAGCTCGTGTACAGAGAAGGGAAAAACGCGAACGTAATACTTCCGTTACGAAACAATCTTGGAAATCCGTACTTCCAAAGTTGAAAACTTCATTAACAGCAGATTCTTCCGAGGTCGAGTTAGATAGTGAAGTAGAGGTGAAACCGCTGAACAATCAGGAAAAAAGGAAGAAAAAGAAAAAGTTAGTTAAGCAGGAGGCTAGTGATCCGAAAGTGCAGAGTCAATCAAGTAATCAGGCACAAAGTCCAGTTAGCTCCGATCAATTGCAGTCGTTAGAGGAAAAGTTAGAGAAATTAACTTTACAGATTAGTCAGCAACAATCTGATCAGAATAACAGTAATAGTAGTAATAAAAACAATGGTAATAAAAACAGACAGAATTTTCAAGGAAAAGGGAATAACTTTTTCAGACAAAATAGAGGAAATCAGAATCATAACTCTAGTCAAAGAGGAAATTTTAGAGGTCGATTCCGTGGTAACTATAGAAATTTTAGAGGCCAGTCGAGAAATCAATTTTATCCTAGAGGTAATTTTCATAATTACCAGTTCCAAACACCTATGTATGGTAGTAATTATCAACATTATCCGACTCAGGCACAAACACATCCCATTTGTTCTGTTTGTGGTCATGGTTTTCACACAGAGGATACATGTTTATTGCGGAAGCAGTCTTTAAACGCGTAATGTCTGTAAATGTGGGAGGTACATTTACAGATAACGCAGTATTCGGGAACAAGGGTCACGTTGTAAAATCCTCCATTACCACTCAAAACAATATGATTTTAATGCCAATACTAATAGAAGATAAGAATGCTCATGCTGTGTTAGATTCTGCTTCACAGATATCAATAATTAGAGAAGATTTAGTTTTACCAAAGGCTAAGATTTTGAATATTGATACACGCATAAAAGGAATTACTCAAAATTCTCTTTTGATAAATAAAATAGCAATTGTTCGTTTTAAGATTAATGGGAGAACATTTCATCATGCTTTTCGCGTGCTAAACAATTTTTCCCAAGACATGTTGTTAGGGAATGATTTTTTAGTATCCCAGAGAGCACAAATAGACTTGAATAGAAATGTTTTGTTGCTACGTAGATTTGGAAAACCTCCTAGGTTTGTTATAAGTGATAACAGGGATATTTCAAAGGAATTATCACCACAGGCTAATAATTTAGTTTGTAATAGTATGAACCCTGCGTTTGTTTTGGTTAATGATGTTACTATTCCGCCTCGAACGAAACAATTTGTTGAAGTAAAATTAGCGAATTCAAAGACAGGAAAAGAATGGTTACTTGAACCAAACAAATCGTTACAAGACAAGACAGGAATTTTGATTCCTAGGACAGTTTTATCTCCCAAACAACACTTTGTACAAGTTATTAATCCTTTTGTGTCTTCAATTTCGTTAGCGAAAAATGAGATTTTAGGGTATGCCGAAGATTTGGCATATTTAAGTGATTTTCAATGTTTCAATGTACAGTCAGAGGATGTAGATTCAGAACAGTTGTTGAAAGATCAGAAATTGTTTGATAGTACAAAACTAGATGTTGGTACAGAGGTTAAACCTGAGATTAGAGAACAATTGATTGATTTATGCTATAGATATGCCGACGTTTTTGCTTGGTCAGAGGATTCTATAGGGAGAATTAAGAATTATGAGCATGTAATAGAATTAAAAACACAGGTTCCTTTCTATAGAAGACAGTATCCCATTCCTGCGGCCCTTAGACCACAAATTAGAGAACAAATCAATCTTCTTTTAGACCAAAAAGTTATTGAATATAGTGAAAGCCCATATAACTCGCCCGTGCTGTTTGTAAAGAAGAAAAATGGAGATTTACGTCTATGTTTGGACTCGCGTCTCCTTAACTCTCACGCAGTGTTACAATCCGTCTCTTTACCACCAATACATGACATTTTATCTACTATAGGAGGAAGACTGTACTATTGTTCGTTAGATATCAAGAATGCATTTCATTGTGTTCCTTTGGCAGAACAATCTAGACCTTATACAGCTTTTAATTTGCCTCAAATCGGGTCATTTCGTTATCGTTCAATTCCCCAAGGTTTCTTAAATTCTCCAGCAATATTTAGTAGAATTATGTCTATGTGTTTAGCGAACATTTATCCTGAACATGTGATGTGTTATATGGATGACGTCCTGATTTCAACGAATTCTCAGGAGCAGATGGTTGAGATTTTAGAAAAAGTGTTTCAAAGATTGCGTAATGTAGGTCTGAAGCTTTCTGTTGAGAAATGTAAGTTTATCCACGATAAAGTAATAGCGTTAGGACATGAATTATCCAGGTTTGGTTACAAAATTTCGGACAAGATCATTAATTCAATCAAAACATTTCAGACACCTACATCAACTAAAAAATTAAAATCATTTTTGGGACTTACGAATTATGTTAGGAAATTCGTCAAGGACTATGCAGAAATAGTGGACCCTCTTCAAAAACTGACGAGGAAAAATGTTAAATTTCATTGGACAGACGAACACCAGAGAAGTTTTGATAGGTTAAAATTTGTTCGACAGACGACAGGTTCTTCTGTTACGAAATAAAATACTAAAGCATTTAAAAACAGATTTTGTTCGATTTAGAGATGGAAATTGTACAGTAATTTGGCTGTCCGCAGATGTACATCTAAACCCGATTACCGTACGGATAATATAATAATTATATTAACGGATAATAATTATATTAAACTTTGTAAATTTGCCCCTAAAATTAGACTAAATTTACAAAAATGTCGGGATATTGGGGGGTCCGGACTCCCAGGACCCACTCCCTGCGTACGCCCCTTGTCTTCACAATCCTGAGTTTGTCATGTGATGTGAAATTGGTCATCTCAAAATTTTATCTTGTAGAACACGTTATGCTCTCCTGGTCTGTATTTTGAATACATGTATCCATGTATCAAGTTCGGATACATGAGAACTTATTTGATTTGATGGGAATTTAATCACTATATATTAAGCACTTATCCAAGTTTTCTTTCTGCGGGGCTGACAAGGGGAAGTCTCGTAAGCACCTAATTCTAATGTTTTAAAATATCAATTTGTTTTCAAAATAATAATAATATAATGCAAGAGCTCTATTCTTGCTTAAACTTTTCCTTACTTTTCATTATAAGAACCAGTTTAGTTTGAAGGAACTGTATTGTGGCACAAAGAAAGTCAAACAAATATTTCCGAGAGATATGTAACAAAGGAAAATGTCTGCGATAGCATATAAGAAGAATAACAAGAAAACACTGAGTGTATAGTTCCATTACATTTTCAGTTGTAAACAGAGCAGAAACGAAATTTTAATCCTATTTAAAAGTGTTCTTTTTATTATTATTATTATTATTATTATTATTATTCCACCAAGGGGCAATGGCATCACGGTATGTTCTTAGACTTAAAAGAAGACGAAACACATTGTCCAAAATTTTGACAGCCTCGAAGTAATTTGAAACAAAAGAATCTCAAAAGCGTAAAAGTATGTTTATTAAAAACGTGCTTCAGTTTCGGAAGGGACATGAGCCCCCAGGTACCCCCTGGATACGTACCTGCTATATATGCTTGCTGTGGTGGAAGCTTCACGTTGATCTGTTTCAATAGTTTGAACGGTTGTTGCCATAATTCATCGATGGATACAGAGAAAAATATATAGCCTTTCATATCACCCTTAAAGATAAAGTATCTGTATTTGCTAATGTCTTGGCCTCAGATACGTACGCAGGAATTTATTTTGGGAGGGGTCCAAACCATTTCGAAAGGTCCGAGGTTAAATTATATTAAAATGTGTAAAATTGCCCCTAAAGTTAGACTAAATTTAGAAAAAAGTCGGAATTTCGGGGGGGGGTCCGGATCCCTAGAACCCACCCTCTGCGTACGTCCCTGGGTAAATGTATGAAGAAATGTTAGAAACTTTAATTGAAAATTCTAGGGGTAACCTGTAGAGATAGTAAATTCTGAAATAACCCTCGATCAAGCCATGAAAAGTATTTTTTGGAGAAGGTGTACTTGTTATGTACAGAAGGAGGTGTACAGAAGAATGTTTTTTCTGCCTTATTTTATCACACATGTAATTTCGTTTACGTTATGTTGTTCCTCCATGCATCAATATCCAAACTCCCCCAGCAAAAATACAGAACCCCAGACAAAATTCTGGGAAAACCCATGGTTGGCCATACACCGTCGTCTGGTTACTCCGGTTTTATATTTATCATTTGTTATTATTTATCAATTTTAATAAAATTTTAAAACGACAATATACAAAAAAGCCATAGAAACCTCTTCTGTCGCCTTGAAATACAAAAGCATCAAATACGAATTGAAAGGATGGGATTTCAAGGAAAAAGAATGGCCCAAAAACTTGTCTTGAGAACCAAGTAATTAGAAGAACATGTTTGGTAGCAGCAGTCTATATCTATAGCACTAACCGTGGCGGGGGAGTTCTTTCAATGGTGATTCACCCATCCTTCTGTTCAACGCGCGGTCAGTATCTCTACCCGTGTAGAAGCTGTCACTCACTCCAGAAAACTCGTCCTATAGAGCGGAGATGTTCATTCTTCCTTGACGTACCTCGCGCTCACTACTACTCTTCTATCCTCTCTACACAAAGATATACACAAAATACAAATGACAGGAAAAACAATCGGCAACTGTCACTCAGCATTCACCGGGCTTGTGACCGTCAAGAATGTGTAACACAGTGATTCTCAAACAATTTGCCTCTAGACCCGCTTTAGAAGTCAGTAAAAGTTACGACGCCTCCTCTTTGTATAATACTAATGTCACAAAGTCATTTACGAATGAATATTTTTAAACTTACAAACCCCTTGATATTTTACCGATTTTGGGAGTTGTTACCAAACAGTTTGAGAAACACTGGTACAATGTCTTCTTGGTTGCTTTCCCAGTTACCTGTGGTAGTCAGACTAGCGATTTCTTTATTTATGCTAAAATACAAATAATGGTATGATTGTTTGGTTATTCAGCGCAAGAATACTGTTACTACATTATAAACTACATTTAAAAACTTGGAACTTGGAAATTTAAGTAATGTTAAGTAGTTATTTGTGTGAGACTCTTAGTAACACAAGTACATAAGAGTCTATGTGAATAAAAAATATGTAACAGAATATTTGAGTAAAAATAAAGTGTTGCAATGATAATTTTCATTTTATAAATTATTTACACTATTTAGATCATTCTTAGTTCTCTATTTTGAGTCTTTTATATCATATAATAATACTCTAAGTTACTTTATTCAATATTAACAAGTACATCAACATGAACAAATTCAAATACATACACAGCGCAACTATAATACAAAGAGCAAGAAATAAACACAATACAAGTTTACATTATTAAGAAAATACATTTGTATATTTCCTAACCATGATCCAGTAAATCATGGCTTTTTCCAGCATTTCGAATAACACGATAGAAGCAGTATTATAAAACATTACAAGAGTAATTAACGAACTGCAAATATACAATAATAGTAACAATAATTATATACACATGCTGAACACGATTATTTAGAACACAAATTCGTTGCAGTAAGTATGTACATTATTACACCTATTTCATCTTTACTCGATCATTGTCTTTTTTCTTGGCGATCTTGCTTTGAGCACTTAGGATATATTCCGGGTCTCTGCAGGGCATCCCACGTTGTACCATAGAATCTACTATCTCAGGAAGCATACACTCTTTAAAAAACCGTATAAATTTCGGTAGCATAACATTTTCCCATAATTCTTCATCTCTTCTTACTTCCACAATGTGTAAAGGTGATTTATCATTAATGTATACAACTAAAAAGCATTTGTCTAATTTGGTAATATTCAACTGGCCCTGAATTTGGTAATAGTAGTCACTGTTAGTATTTAGTCCTATAGTTCCCTCTGGAAGAGCTCTAAGAAAAAATGCCCCTGTCTTTTTCTTTCTCTTCAGTGACATCCTTATTTCTGAGTGTAGGAACACACTTTACTTCCACTAACGCATCATCTACTACATATCCTGAAATATGATTAGAAGAGAATTAATTGATAGACAAGAATGAAAATAGATTTAAAAAAAATAATAAAATAATTTGTCTGTCCCTTTTCCATAAACAAAAAGGAAGTGGTTTGGTTTCGTTCAGACTCAGTCCTCTAATTATACCTCTAATTATAGCACACTGAACAAACAGCACTTACTAGACTTAAACACTTATCATATTATATCAACAAAGAAGTTGAAAAATATTTTTTGCTATCTGGACTAGTAGCTAAGAAACTATACTTTGAATCAATATATAATCCTCGTTTCTCTACTGTCACATTCTTCTCCTCCGCAAACTTTCGTAGAGCAACATCTTCATGATTTCTTCCGTATTCTATTGATGGTGTCGATAGATTTCTCTTGTGTAAAATGTCTTTCACCAACACATGGCACGAAGTGTGATCTTTACCTTTCACAACTTTACCGAAGATGGATGACGTTAGACGGTTACGGCGATGTTCTTCATAAATCGAATTCCCATGTTGTCCGCGGAAGGATACTTCAATTAAAGTTCTTTCATCTGAACTGACCTAATATGAAAAATAATGTAAAGCATTCTTGAAACAGGACAGGGTGAACTGAAATTTGTAAGGGATATTGTAAGCACAAATAGCTACTTTTCCTACAAACATTAAAAGGAATGTTCATTAAACATATCCTTCAAAATTATCTTTGTCGAGGTATATGTTTGCGAAATAAGTAAAAACGAAGTTTCGAGACAACCTGGAATCGTAGAGTTGAAACATATTTTATAATTACACGAATCCATAAAACTGATAGGCTCCCAGAAATTCTCATTATTTTCTCTACTTACTCAATGTGTATCCATCCAGAGAAAGGAGTCAATTACAGAACAACGATAAAATGCATAAGGTTCGGAGATGAATATGAAAAATAATTCTTCTTAATGTTTTTGTGGACGTACGAAGAAGGATGTTGGTAAAGGGAAATGAGACTTCATGACGAGATTCTCCGAAATAAAAATCACGAAAGAAAAAACAAGTGGCACATGTAAAGCACATCAAATTTACTTTATAAAACGAAAAATAAAATAATCACGTCTCATTTCGAAAAAAATAGTAAATCAAAATATTTACGATAAAAGAAGACAAAATGTACGCGCAATACCAAGCAATGAGATTTATTCATCACTTACAGTAAGGTTGAGTCATAGTAGCGAATGAACGTTAGGCAACAATTTGGTTTTCCCCAAATCATTAATCCCTTCATGAACATTGAAGATCTTTTTCCTGTTTTCGTCAAAATACTACAAATTTTCTCACACTACTGACACTTGTAGTACATTCTTTATTTTAACCACATGAACTCATTTTATTTACAGATACTTTATCAAAATGAGATAGTAGATTTTGTCACTCGCTATAGCTTAACATATACAATACATCTAATTTTAAACACACACGCACAATATGATGCTGTCTGATTGGTTTGTGTACATGTGTCTGGATAAATATAGAACAAAAACATAGACTATACTTACGGATTCAAGTTTCCCTTCAATGTTAGTCTTGCTCATGCATGGAATATCTAAAATGCTGAGTAATTCTTCTAGGTGAGAGTAACCACTTCCTATAGATACCGTGGCCCAAACTGCTGACGTATTAACAGTTGACACTTTCGTTTTTGAGTCCAATTTCTCAGTAGAATGGCTAACTTCCCGGTTGCATGCTCGACATTTGAAGTACAAATAACTAACAAGTCCTAGTCGCCGTTCTTTTATAAAGTCCAATTTACCGCCAGTGCATATTCTTCTATGGTTATCTTGAAGTGTTAATGCCCATTGAAGAAAATATTCCAAGTTAACAATTCGATAGCCGCTTGGGACGCCATTTCGTGTCACATTTCCACGCTCAGTCTCAAGTATGAAAGTTTCAGAATCAAAGCTGCAAAGAAGAAACAAGTGAGTGTCGTTCCACAGTGTGAAACTACGGTAGACTTCCAAACTATACAAATTACATAGTAAAACTGGAAATAGTAGAGACCGGAAGTAGTTAATTTCTACCACTTCCGGTTTAAATAGAAGATTGTCGAAGGAGATTGTACCTATTCTTGGAACAATGAATCGAATCTCAGAAACCTCTTGTCGATATCTCTTACCGTTTTTGAGTTATCACAAATACTGTTGAAACCGGAAGTGGTCAATTTGTATAGCTTCCGGTTTAACTTGAAGATTGGTGAAGGAGATAGGACATATTCTTAGGATGCTGAATCGATTTCTGAAAACTGCTTGTCGATAACTGAGCTCCTCCGTGGCTAAGCGGTTAGCGTACGCGCCTTTGGCGTGGGAGACTCGGGTTCGATTCCCGGCGGGAGCTCATGTGGTTCGGATTCCACGTTAATCAGTAGGTCCACGTCTCATATAGCCTCGCTGCTGAACGGGACGCTAAACTAAAATCAACTCAACTGCTTGTCGATAACTCTTACAGTTTTATGTCAATGAAAATCAATATTGAAACCGGAAGTAGTAGTGAATTTCTACCACTTCCGGTTTTAGTGGAAATACAGAAGTCGAAGCGTTTTGTTTCTTTGACACCTTGAATCGATTCCTGAGAACCGTTTGACGCTAGCTATTATCGTTTCTGGGTTATGACTATTACTGTTGAAACAGGAAGTGGTAAAAATTGACCACTTCCGGTTTAAGTAGGAGGTTGTTGAAGGAGATGGAATCTGTTCATGGGATGCTGAATCGATTCCCGAAAACCACTTATCGATAGATTTTACCGCTTAAATTGTATGAAAATAGCTCTTACCGTTTTTGCTGTGATACCTGTTGACAGACAGACGGACGGACACAGCCATTCTAAAGGACTTCAATTTCTTATGCATAGCATAGTTTGGAAGTCTAAAATTAATCCAGAAGTTTCAGAGGCATCATTGGGATACAATGATAGCTACGTGATATATATAGAGACGTGCAGATGGACGGGGGTCTATGGATCCATACCCAATTCATTCCAGAAAATTCTGAGCAAATGAAAAACATCTATAGAAAAATAAATAGCAAATTCCACATTTTAGAAGTTGGAAAAGTCGGATTTCACTGAGAAATTATTATTTTTTTTTTATCATACAACTTTCGTGATGCAATTATCATCAGAGCTGGTAATTGCGCGTCAAAAGTTTTTTTTTTTTTTTTTTTTTTGCATCACGTTTTCGGGCGTTGAAAATGCTCAGCAATTACATTTTTTAGTTTCTACCAGGAACGTAGCCAGAGTTCTGATTTGAGTGGGGGGGGGCATATATACTAAACTAGTAGTATAAATAGAAAACTAATATTTATATACTAGTTTATATATTTTAAGGCAAGTCAAGATTTGGACCCCGTGCTCCCCCTAGCTACATCCTTGGTTTCTACACAACTTTTTTCCGCTAGAAAGTTCCCAAGTGAATTAAATAGCTGCATAAATTGCTTGCTATAGTACATGTAAATAAATTTTGCGGGGGCTTGCGAATATGATTCCCGATGTGAACACTTGGTCGACGTTGAAAAAAAAATGGTGGATCAAGACGACTAAAACTATAAACCAGATGACAGGATAGAGACGCATACTAACATGGATAATACACTCCTTTGTAGCTACAATATATGAAATGCACTACTTTTCGTAGTGACTCTGGTGTTTTTAGCATGCCTTGAAAGAAATAAAGAAAGCGAAACAGATAACCTACTATGGCACCTGAAATGCCCGCGGCTGAGTCAATACTTAGAATCATTTTGGCGGAACAAGAATGAGGAAAACCAATCCGGCAGGAGGGGGAGTACAAATGACATACCAATTCCAATGTGAAAACCCTCTGTGCAGCACAAATGAAAAAAGAGTCTTATCAGATTCCCTCGTTTGCTTGCTTGCTTCTCAATTCTTGCAATTCTAACCCGAAGCTAGTCAGTCAAGTGATGTGCAAAGCAGAGAAATTCTTGGTTCATCTGCATGCCCCACCGTTTTGCGAGATAGGATGTACTCATAACTGATAGATGAGACTTATTATTATTATTATTATTATTATTATTATTATTATTATTATTATTATTATTATGCAAACTAATGGAATAAGGGGCGAGACAACTTCACACTTACCCGTCCGACTTTGAGATTTTTCACTTCAAATCGTTAGTTTAGGTTAGTTGCTAAAATTATTATTTTCGAAAGAGTTCTTTTATACTAGAAATAAATTAGGGAGAGGAGGGATAGTGTGAAGTTGTCCACCCATGAACAATATCCATATAGTTATACTGCATTATACAACTAGTTGCTCGTCAGTTTACGCAGTTCTGAAGCTGCCTAGCTCAGTTTTGCAAAAGTGAATATTTTATTTGACAAATATGTTTGAGGACCAAGTGGCATGTAATTATAATCGTACTTCTTCTCTTTAATCAACATCATATTCGTATACATTGCTCCTTGTCACTGGTACCCTTGTGTGGTTCGCAGTGAGAGAGTATTAAATGTAGTACAATATTCCGTCTCAGTCTAAATAGTGAATCAATATATTACAGATTGTATATAGAAACTGGTAGGTACTGAGAACAGATGCTAAACAACGAAAACAAAACATAATTTAAAAACAAGAGAGACAAAAATAATGTAAATATACATTAAATAATAAGTAAAACGAATATAAAGAGTTATCTACTAACATACTCCAGTAACACGAAGCTTATATATATATATATATATATATATATATATATATATATAATCTTACCTTTCATCATGCTGTCTTGAATCTTCACCGGTTTCTTGTTCTTGATAACATGGAGAAGAATCATCAACAGAAACAACAATTTCAGTTTTGCGACGTTTAGCGGCGGCTGGAGCAGATTTTGAGCGCTTGTTTCGTTTTCTGGTTTTTGATAAAGGTCGTTTACGAGCCATTATGTATTTGCAGTATATCAGCTCACGCCTGATTGGTAACAACTTCAACTCGTTAGCTACACTGCGAAATAGGTGATAGTAAGACCTTGTAGTTGTAGAACATCCCGTCGAAAATGCGAGTGGCGCTAGCGTACAGATGTTCCTTTTAAAATGTTAACACTTTGCGCATTTATTCTCGGAATACATAAAGTACGTTGGTAATACATGATGAAGTGTAATATCCAAATGAAGAAGACATTTCAGTGCTTAGAACGATATATAAATGTTGAAGATCGCTGGCCTCTTTCGACAAATATAAGTAGTCAAAAAACGGACTTGCGCTGTGGTGTGCAGTTTAGTTGCTTTTTTTCATTCCAATATCTAGTTCTTAAGATAATTAAAAACAAATCAAGCTTCAAGAAAAATTTAATACCATTTCATTCTAATCAATAATAATCAGGGAATAACATATTCAAGTTTCGGGACGAAATTTTTATTAATTATTGCACTAAACTGGAACAAATTTTAATTAATTATTAATTAATTATATAAGCGCATATTGATTATATCAACATAAAATTTATCATTATTACTATTAAATATATTACTATAATGTTATATACTCAGATCATTTCGATAAATTGCGTTCTTTAGTAATTCTGAGTAGAGTGCCAACGCCCTTAAGCCTTAAAACAGAAAATAGACCGACAATTCGATATCCGGCAGAAACTTATTCGAACCTTTTAAAATGGAATAACTAAGCTTAAATGTACTCTCTACAAAACAACAACTCTGAACATTCTGTGAAGCATATTTCATTATATAAACCTGAAAAAGTGAAGGAAGAGCTTTCACCAGCATTTCTTCTCCATGCGGATAATGGAGGTCAATTCTAACACAATCTATATCATTATTTAAAAATGAAAGTGTTTTGTGACTTCATACCTCTTGAACTACCCTACAAATCTCGATCAAATTTTCAACATAAATGAGGTTCAGGCAGGGGATGTTTTTTTTTTATCATTTCAGTTGGACGGTGCAATTTAGGGGAGGGGGAGAGGGGAGATACATAGAAATGATCGAAAATGACCGATATTAGTGTCGAATCCATGGTTTTCGGGGTCACTGAGGCGAATAGTGACATTTACGTTTAAATTCAAATTCAGACTTCATGTTCAAAATAAAGCATATTCTTCCTGTGTGAAGAATGGGTATTCTGCTAATTTTAATATAAAAATAATTTATTTCATAATAATTATGCTGCTTACCTTACGTATAACTGTATGGAAAAGAAAGAAATGGTTAACTATGTCCACTGGAACAATATTTAATGGTATATACTTTTCTTACATAGAATTTATAGAATAGAATAGTATTTATGTGGTTAAATATTCATTTACATGTTAAACATGTTAAAAGATAATTACCTTAACGTAATTTCAAAGTTTAGACCAAAATAAAATTTCAAAAGATTTTTACAATAAAAATCATAAAAGCTTGCGTGCTTTTAGAGTTAATTCGGTAGGCCTAGTTTCAAAATACTAAACAGTTTTAATTATTTAAATGTTGGCAGATCTTTCTTGAGCAATCGAATTATTTGTTATATTATTAGTAATAACAAAGGAGCCTAGCTTTATAAACTGTATGGCTGTAGTAATATATAGCATGTTAGTACTAATATAGCCTTATAAGGTTTTTCGATATAAAAAGTACAATTTTAACACTATTGAACTATAAGATAAAATACAATAAGGCATTTACATACATAAAAACATGAAATTACTATCTTTAAAATAGCCTTTTTTATGAGACTTTCTTTTTAATATATCTATTATACGTGTATCCTTAGATGACCCCACCACTACATGTTTGATGTGCCCACAATCCGCACCCTGAAGCTAAAGCACATCTGGCTGTCTCTGCAAAACCTCTTTACAAATGAAACAAAGATCTTCGCGTATGTTTGTTTCAAATTCATCATCAGAATCTTCTTCGCTGATTTGGTTTTCGCTAAGTGAACAGCTTTCTGAAGAGCTATCAAAATCCTTCTGTAGGTTTATATTTAATAATTACTTCCGTTTACGTTAATTTTCCTTCTTGGTTTGTATTTTACACTTCCGAATACTTCTTCCTTTTTCTCCTTTTTCTCCTTTTTCTTATTAGACTTTTTAAGGTCCTATTCAAACCTTTTTCATTCTTCTTTTCAAGTTGATCTTTCATTGGTGTACATGTCAATATTTGAGAATGCTTTCTTTCCAGCTCTTTTCCTCGAAACCCTGTGCTCGTCATTGGGAGATTGCAAGTGTCTTCTATTGGGACTAATATTTCAGGTTCTTTAGAATTTGTAGAACTGGGCCTACGTGATAAACATCCTTGGAGCACTGGATCTTTAGGTTTGTTGTCTGTTTGTAGGTAAGAGGATAACAGCAATCATGGTTCTGAATGATCAGCTGCTAGAGATGCACCATCTACACAAACGGATGCACCAGAAGACTTCTTTAATATTGTTTCGCAAAGTAAATCTTCGACAGTGATAATACTGTATTTGGATTAAGTGGTTTGATACCTATTGCTTGAAACCCGAAAGTTGTTTTTGCAATAGTCGCCACGACTGCATATGCTTTATGAAATAGTTCTGCAACATCATAAGATATCTTCTGAAACTTTCTGCTTTTCATAAACAAATCACATTCTCTGTGTTATGCTGTCTTGAAAGGAGAGAAATGTCACATCTAACGACTCTAGATGATAGGAAGAGTTAGGAAACCACAACGATTCCGCGATCTTTACAAAATCCTCAAGCCTTTAATGTACAATGAGAAGTATAGTTGTCAAGGACTAACAAGGTAGGATTGCCTTTCGATACATTGGTAAAGTCTGCGAAATGCTTAAGCCACGACACGAATAGTTCTTCTGTTGTCGATCCTGATTTACTGTAATGGTAAATAGACCGTTTCTCTCTAGCAATGATGTGACATATTGCTGTTACATTCTTTCCTCTCTCCCAACTTACCAACTTTTTTTTCTGTCATTTTACAGCAATCACGACTCCTGGATTTAGAACTGTGGTTATACCAGTCTCATCCACATTCCAAATATTAGTATCTTTCAAATGTTGCTTTCCCATTACTTCCTCCAAATTGGTGAAAAACCGCTTAACACTCACCTCATTAAGGCCCATAGCTCTATCTACCGTCACAGCTTCAGGTTTCCGGACGCTATTATACCGTTTAAGGAAATCGCCAAGCCAATCATTCCCAGCCATCCTGTTTGCCTTATTAAAATGATTTTTTTTGTTATTACCTTCAACATATTCGAAAGCTGTGTTCCTAAACCGAATAGATGACAAACCATGGAATATTTTTGACAGTAATTTGACGTGATCCACAAGAGCACGTTCGTAGTTTGCAGGAAAATCATTTTTCTTCCATACCTTGATGAGCAAAAATCACCTTTCTTCACTCGCTCTTGTAAGTTACTAAAGGGGATTCAATGCATTTTGGCTGCCTTCCGAATGGATATCCCTCCTGTTAAAATAGCAACAGCATTTTCAAACTACTGTGTTGACCATTTCCCTTTGTCTGTTTTCCTTGTCCACTTGAAATGAGATAAGGAGAACAATGAGAGCATCTGAAATAAGACGTAAGAATACTACTCAAGACTGAAGATGGTAATACCGGTTATAATTATCGAGTTACCGTCATTATCCAAAATGTATATTTATTATTCCCTTTTCTCATGAAGACTTTGTAAGTGTGTAGAACCCTAGAGGGGTTTAATCCCCAGCTTGTGCTAACTAGCCGTTTAGGCAGATTAAGTCTGTTTTGGAACTGCGTGATAACCATTTTAAGATGTGAATCCAAGATAGCTTACTGCCAAATACGATGCCAAGGTAAGTAAGAGTCGAATTAACAGGAACTGGTGTATGTTCAACATGGAGGCCTAGTAAAGTCGGATTTCGATACACTCTAGACTGTGGTCGTGGTGATAAAAATTAATAAGAGAGTGTGTCTTCGATGTGTTAATACTCAATCTCCATATATTACATGTGGACAATAGCAGGTTGCACAATGTGATTTATTTGCTGAATAGTACGAACTGCTGAAAGAAAAGCTGTGTCGTCAGCAAACTGATAGATTTAGATGTTGGCCGGTAGTCTGAGATCGGCAACGTAAAATAAATAGAAGAAAGGAGACAAAGACAAACCAGAGTGTAAGAATATTGGATAAGGAGGAGCGCTGTCGATAGGTATGTATGCCAGACGTTTTGTTAAGAAGGAAGTAATTAAGCGTATACATGAAATAGGTAAAATGATTATGTAATTTGTAATGATGTAATTTGTAAATAAGACCAGGATGCCAGACTTAACAACAATGTCATCCCCTCCGCAGGGTATCAGAAAAATCTGGTAACTAACAGTGAGAACTTGTATCAGTTGTTTCTTTTGCTATAAGCAAGGCTTTACGCGATATATTTGACGTTTATGGTAACTACAGTATATTTCCTGTAATCCTTCATTAAAATAGTTTTGTGAACGTATTGATTCTCTGACAATATTTACATGAGTAGAAGGCCTGCAATTTTTTGTTCCTAGGTTCACTGGATCTTGGACGCCATTATCATCGAATTTCAGTAATTATCTTTTCCTTAAATCTAGCTGAAATGCCTGTTCTTTGCATAAGGATAACAGATTTAAGGAAAGTATTTGAACCTCTTCGTCCTTTAGGATACGCACAGGGGATGAATTTTAACGTAAATGGCATTGATAGTGTTACTATTTATTTTAGTGGCACCGAAAACTATACATTGGAACTAATGTTGGTGGTTTTCGATTACTTTTACATGTGCCCCCCACATACAGCCCTTCTCTTCTTATTGCCGAAAATGTGGGAAAATCTAGGTTATGCCAAGGTCCACTCTGACAAAATCATCAAGGTCGGTTCAGTGGTCTAAGAGAAATAAGCCATCAAATATCTTACATTCTTACATTTATCTTACTTTGTAACCGACTTCAAAAGGAAAATAATACTCAGTTTGACCTACATGTATTTTCTCGATTATATCGAGAACCGTTGGTCACATATCGTTTCGGTTTTCACTAATGGAATAAGCTATTTCCAAGGAAGGTTCTTACGTATGAAGTGTTTGAAAAATTTTAGTAATTATATAATTGTTTTAAAAAGATAAATAACTCCTGAAACGCCTGATGAAGTAAACTAATCCAATAATATACGCTAACTAAATAATTAACAAGTTAAAGTGGGTTGCATATAACCACGTGGTTAAGAACACCTTTGTACCAGCTTTCTCCAAATGGTTTAACACCTTTTGGTGGCGAATGGTTAGATCCTTGGTGAAGTCATGACTTCTTACATGTCAGTCTTCCTCGACTTTTGCCATAATAAAACCTATTTTTTCTGTGGTCCACCGCGAGAAACATCTTGAACGTCGACAGAAGAAAAATCAAACAAGCTTAAAAGAAAAAACGACTTCAAAAACGCACTAGGAACCAGAAAATAAAAACTATCTTTAAAATATGAGCTGACTTCAGAAAAAGCACTAGAAGCAGAAAATAATAATGAAGCATTTAAAAGCAGAAAAAAATGTTGCCATTATCCAGCTATAATTCTTTTTTAAGTTTTGCCAAGTCAAACATGAATCATAAAATAATCTATCTATCTTTAGAAGTAAATCGGTTCCCTCGAAGAACGTGTGGCCTGGCTACTTCGTCCAATGTGGTATAAGATGTGGATGTGGAACTGAGTAGTCAAGTCAAAACGAGGCAGTTATAAAAGTGCTTCTTTCTAAAGTAAAGTACCTTGTCAGCACGCTCCTTCAAGTAACTTGCTCAGCCACTATTGATGCTTCGAAGGTTGCTCGACTTTGTTTATTAATTTTCTATAAAATCACGTGATTATACAGGGATAAAGTGGTCCTAACTGTGGAAAATTCATGATTTACTTGAACAACTGAGGAAGTGACTATTTCTGCTTGATTGGAGGTCCTTCATAATGGAGAAAAAGATTTAGATTTCCATAGGTGGATTAGAGAATTCGTAGTTTCTTCTTAAAAATGCGTTGCGTACAGAGGATGATGATCTCCTGAAGATGATGAAGGTCAGCACGTGGATGTTCATATTTAATACCCACATAATCCAGATAATTCCCTGAAGAGTAGTATTCACTGCTTCCTTAATAAAGTGCTGGACCATATCCAGATTGACTAGAGAGGTAACAGTAACTTCATGGGAGTAGTGTCTTGGGCGGTCGGTTCAGACTGGTGCTGCCCTTTGAAAGGGCCATCAACTCTGGTGTGCAATGTATCTGTGGCGGAGGTGGTTGTAGATATCCCGATGAATATGGTCGTTTTGATCGGCCTTCGAAGCCGGTGTGAAACCTTCGTATTTCCAAGTTGTACAGATATTCTAGTTGAGAGCTTTGATGTAGATTTGATCATGGATATCCAAACAGCGATAGCAAACTGATTTGGTGATGCATTGCTTGATGGTATGACCTCAAGAACAACAATTCCAACAATGAGGCGATCGAGGAGCGCTTTGGAATTTTTGAATTGAGAAATGGGTTTTGGGTGGACCAAGTCCAAGACACATTCCTCCCCATATTCAATACTGAACTTCAATTGCGTAAGTGAGGAACACCCGCACAAACATGTGAAACCTTTTCAATTACGAATACGTAGTACATTTCTGAAAGTTAATGATTCAACTCGGAGGTGATCTCAGATAATGTCTACCAGTTTCTGGTCATCGGTAGTGGGGACGTTCTCCATAACACATGTATAAATATATTCTTTCGGACGACAGGGAGGTTGGAGACGAATCCAATTCTTGTCCGTGAAATAGGCCTTGTCCAAAATCCTGTGGGTGATAGTGGTTAAGAAACTAGTTGAATAACTCTCCATTTGGCAAGTAAATTACTAGAGATAATTCACCGTTGGAGTACGGACCACTGGTAATTCAAAGTCTTCTTATTGAAATAGGGAGAAGTAATATCCTTGCAGTCCATTATAGAATTTATGTTCTGAATGTAGAGGAACTTATCTCTTGTCGGTGGAACATCCACAGTAGAAGTTGCTGATGGAGATGTATTAATAGGAGTTGCTTCAAAGGAAAATACTCGAGGTAGTTGGTGTCTCTTGATACTAGGAGATACTAGAAAGCTTCTTAGTAGACTTCTTGGTACGTTTCACCGTGATGTACTAAGTAGCGAATCAAATTCTGAAGGTGAGAGCAGATGCCACAGCACGACTAACACACAAGGGCTTCCCATTATTATTATTATTATTATTATTATTATTATTATTATTATTATTATTATTATTATTATTATTATTATTATTATTATTATTATTATTATTATTATTAATTCCTTTTTAGTGCTTCTAAAAGCCTGTTTACATTTTTTAAAGAGTTTTTCTTATGTAACTTAGACGTTATAAAATGTTTTTTGATCGTCATTCTCTCTTTTTCGCGGAAGGAGTACATAAATCTCTTTTATCTAACAGTTTTCGTAGAATCTACACTTATCAAATATTGGAATATTGGAGCTTGAATTGAATCCACAGATCTTTGGCACACAATTTTCATCTATAACATATTGTAACTTTTACAAAAATGCAATCGTTGTCATCCTTTCACCCCTGTAGTTCATTAGTAATATTTTTCAGGTTTGTATATAAAATCTCGCTGCCGAAGCTTCGCAGTCAGTACTTTGCGGACCACAATCTTGTCTGACCAAAATCTCGTCATCCAAGATTTCGCAGGATGAAATGTCTTGTGGTCAGAACCTCACTGGACAAATTCTCGCTTCCGACAAGACCTCACCGTCCAAAATCTCGTGGAATGTAATCTCACCATTGCGATTTCTTCAGTGTTGAATGTTCAAAATATTGCTGTGTGTACTGCATATAGTCCTAATACAACGAAAACTCCATTAACGACAGCTTCATAACCACACCAACGACGATTTTTGTTGTGACAGAAACATATGTAAGGATTTCCTCTATTTCATAGGCACGCACACAAATGGATACAGACAGTCTTCTTTCCTTCTCCTCCTCCTTCCCATTAACATGTTAGTATTCTCTTCATAGCGGACAGTAATTTTCCTGGATTTAAACGTATTTCACACAGAAAACACTTTCTGCTATTTGAAAATAAATCTGTCTCTGTAGTCAAAAAAATTCAGTTAAAATGGTTAAGCCGCTTTCCTGTCCACTTGAATGTGGAGTAAAAACTATCATATCAATTTTCCTTTTCTCTCTTAAAAGTAGAATTCTCATAAATACTAGGGTAAATTTTCCCTTACTTTTAATGAGGAATTTATATCAGATTTTCATCTTCTTAACTTAAGGGATTCGTGAAATATTAGATGTTCACCATAAAATTTGAACCTCAATTAGAATTCGCTGGTCACACTCACTAAGCAATTTAACTAAAATTGGTTTAACCAGGGGCGAAATTTGAGGATGCAGAAGAAAAAGAAGAATACTTAAGTAACATGGGACCAGAAATGCTTACTTTAGATGAGAGAAACTTAAAAAATTGACGAGCTCAAAATCAAGGAAAACCAGGGTTTATTATTGAAAATTTTCTTACGCTTCGCGCCAACCATGATGGCGCTTCGCTTCTGGCCTGTCGACGTCACTCATATGTACGGGGGCGCCGTCGCATACTCTCGCCCCGGGCGCTGATTTTCCACGATACGGCACTGAATAAAATCAAAGTTCCCCTTGTTATGCTGCTCAATTTTATTGTTATCGCACTCACGAAGTTCACTTGAATTATTATAAAATAAGGAATAGAATATACATTTCTGATCTTTGTTTTTTTCTATGTTAAAGAAACAATTGAAATATGCATATTATTCCATGAAGTTAAACAGTTATTAATTATTCGCACTTAGCAATTAAATTATTGGCACTGATCAAAATTTCAAGTATATATTATGGTATAAGTGTCTTCTTAATCCTATTCAGGTGCAGCAGTTAAATACGCACAAGTCACCTAATTTTTAAACAAATTTATTAAAAGAATATAAGTGGTAAATTCATTGGTATAAATTGAAATAAAAGTAAAATAACATGAAAATTACTGAAATAAAATGCAATTAACAATTAAACTTGAATATCAACATGCAATAACAAACTGTACTGGGGAAATACCAACTGTAACCGTTCACTTTATTGGAGCAGTACAAACCTAACTTGTAGGTCATTTTCCACCCTTCTTCCCTTCCTTACCACCTCTGAAGCTGTGATTCTCCGAATGTGCGTAAGTAATATATTTAGAAATAAAGGTTTTTTATTCTGTGTATCTGCTTCTTGCTTCATCTCTATAGGCCAATTACAGCCTGAGCTAGGGACATTTGAAAGTAACGATAAGAAATCTTCATATTCCCAAAATCAGTCAGTTGCCAACGACTTGTAACTTACTTTGCCAAAAGAGTTAAGAAAATATTTTCACAGTTGAAACTCGTTTCAATCCAGATAATATGATGCTCAGCTACACACTTCCTGAACACATATATTGATAGTTTTAAAAAAAAAAAAAAACACACACACACACAACAAATCCTACATTTTTAAAAAAGATTTGCGAGCCGGACGGAACATATTGGTGGACCGGATGTGGATCGCGGACCGCTATTAAACCGTTACTGCATTAGGGTATGGAAGACGTACTAACTGTAAAATCAGACTTGCTAAGAGCTATGAAGTAGACATTACATTTTTAATCTATAAATCTATAGTTCTTAAGATTTTAATATTAATATTCAGATAGTTACACAGAGTGTTTCAAAACAACACCTACAACGTTGGGAGGTGATTCCAGACACCAAGGTAAGATGAAAAGTATAGATCAACCTGGATGCATAAATGCTTCCTTTCGGAGTTATAGGGTGCCGAAAACATGAAAAAAAAAATAACTTTAAAGGTCCATAGGTCCAATACTATGGGACCTACCATAGTCAGATTAAGACTTTATTTAAGAAGTAGTATGCGCCCTATTCAAACGCCCATGTTTCAGAGTCCTGTGGTACTTCAGGGACAATTTATATAGAGGTAGTTGGTAAGTACTTCAAATTATATTCCCGTAGCCAAACAGCCTCTACAAAAATTGGCGCGTGAGTACCTTAGGATTCTGAAACATGTATTTTTGGACAGCGCACATATTAGTTTCTAAGTGAAATCTTAACTCGACTACGGTAGGTCCCATGGTTTTGGAGCTATGGACCTTTAAAGTTCATTTTTTTCATGTTTTGAAACACCCTGTATACATACTAACTCGGTATATACTTTTCATCTTATCTTGGTGTCAGGAATCACCTCTCCAACGTTGTCGGTGTTGTTTTGAAACACCCTGTATACATACTAACACTGAGTCACCTAAAAAATATACTTTACCTCGTTTGATATTCCTTAGTTATTGTAACTCAATATAGCAGTTTTTGTTATTGCCACAAACCTAGAATCGATCCTCGGTGGAGACATACGTTTGGACTATACATTAAAATCCAGGTTCATTTCTTATTTAGCCTTGACACTGCCATGGACTTTTAAAATTCAAAGATTCAGTTTAGCGTATGTTCCTTTTAACAAGGGGAACTGAGATTGATTTTCATGTTAAGAATAATAATAAGAAACTACTTGATAGGCTGCATAAAATTGGTTTAAATGACGTTATTATTTTTAAATTTAAGTGAAATTCTTTTCAGAATGTATATGATACTTACGAAAAATACATACGTTTCACAAACATATAGGACCAATTTTCTATAACTTTGGTTCTAATTCCTGTATTTTGTTGATACAGTAGCTAATCAGAATATCAAATACTGTAGTGTACGTTCGTTTCCCTATCATTTTTACTTACATTCTTAACGTTATAGAATAAAAGCTTTTTTTTCTTTTCATTATGGTGTTATAGCGATCTCAGTTTGAAACATTAAAGGCAAAGATGAGTTTTACGTTTTACTTGTATCAATAAATTTATAGAGTGTCAGCTGATGTGATAGTAAATGAAACAAGGGGACACCGCAATGAACTCTCTTCCTTCCATTTTCTCATGTGGTTTGGATCTCACGTTATGCTATAGGTGCACGTCTTATATTGACTTGATGTTAAAAGGACCGCTACACTGTAAACCGACCAACCAAAATTTCGCTCCCATTTCTTAAATAATGTCATACCGTAGAGTTCTCATTGAAGTATATATTTATGAAATATGAACAAAATTAGCTCAACCGATTTAGAGAATCAACCAGGGGAAAAGCTTCAAGAGTGACCTTTCTTTTAATTACTCCAAGATTTAATATAATTCCACCTTGTAGTTTCTTTAATAACTTGGGGAACATTAAAATATACTTCCCTGTAGAGAATACATGTAAGGTGAAAATTTGAAATGTTTCCTTCTCCATCAGATCAGAAACTTTTCAGTATATATATGGGGGTATGACTTGAAATTTTGCTGTCCTACGTGCCAATATAAACACTATGCTGAAGATGAGTAAGACGGAGCTATTTGAGAAATTACACTAGTGGCATTTAGAAAAATCGTCTGTGGGACTGTAAGATAAGTAAAAATGCTTTTAATATGAAAGATTAGAGGTCGTTGGGACAAAAGTAATGAGATGTAAGTTTTTTTTTTTTTTTGTGTGTGTGTGTGTGTGTGTGTGTGTGTGTGTGTGTGTGTGTGTGTGTGTGTGTGTGTATGTGTGTGATTACTGTTAAGGTATAATTCATATCTGTGAGGAAGATAAACATGAAAAGAAAGATCAATTAAACGGAGAGTACAGATGAGAATAAGTGTTTTACTATTGCTTTGATTGTAATTCATAATAGTTTTTATTGCTTATACATTCTCTGATGGCTACTTTATAGAGTAAAAATTAATGAATATATAGCTCTCTAAAATCCCTTGCAGGATCATGTTCATTATGAAGAAGTAATAATGGTGCAGTGTAATGTTAACAAATCTATCCCCCCACTCCAGTGGAAACAAATGTTGAAATGATTACGTATAAATCTCCATAGATTGGTTTCTTGTAAACTACGAGATCAAAAGATTGTCCGATTGAAAGAAGAAAGTTCTAGATTAAAACAAAACAAAATCTGTCCAAGCATTTAAGTCAGACAGTGGAACAAGTAAAGAACTTCCCAGGAGCTTCATTCGCAAGCATTACTGTAGTTTCCACTCCATGTGGAAAAAAAAATGTCAGCGAGAACAAATCAGAAAAGTTAGCTCTGCTAGAGACATAGGGTGTTACAGATGTTTCTTTTACTGACCAAAAGACTAAATCCGAGATTCAGCTGCATCCAATCCAATCCAATGTGCATTGTCAAAGACTTTACAGGAACAGCAAGGTAATAGGGTGCATCCATATGTATCTATGATGACTTCTATTAGAATAGACAAGCATGGTTTCCGAGCAAAAGGCAAAATATACTCTACCCTGGTAAAGATGAGAACGTGAGCGCAGAGGAGGAGAGAATGGGCGAAAAGATGCTAGAAGTGAAGACATTAAAGTGAAACTATGTCGGCAACTGATTAGGACAGATTCAGCTGTGTTCAGAAACCCAACTAACCTGAAAGGTCACTAGGAAAATTACACAGGACCCTGTAAGAATTTAGAGGTGGCCTGTAGCAACGAAATTAAGGAGTTTTAAGAAAAGCATGAAGTGTGGGTTCACGTAGCTTATAAGATGTTTTGGAAAAAGCACTTTGTGATTATGTTAAGAAGAAAAGAATCAACGAGGATAAAATGGGAAAGAACAAATGGTAATACAGTAGAATATGAATCTTAAAAAGTTGGTTCTGTATGTGTAGTTGTAGTTCTTCGAATAATGTAAAAGAGAATGCTGGTATAACATACATGATGTGCCACATACCGCAAATAGTGGTAGTTTAAAAATAGTCTGTGAAATTGTGAGATAAACAAGAATACTTTTAAGGTAAAGATTAGATATTGTTGGGAGAGAAGTACACTGTAAAAAATGAGGTGTTGAAACAACACAAAATGACTACCCCTTTAGCGCAGGCCCGTAGCCAGCCCAAAAATGTAGAGGGGGCCCGGTAGAAGTTAGGGGCGGAAGTGCCAACCTATTATAGTTCATCAAATAGCAGTGGCGGCCGGTGAATTGTGGTTTCGGGTGTTGCAGTACGAACGATAAGAGACAGAAGATATAAAGTTGACTTATTGACTAATCAGCATAACTTTAGATGCAAATGCTATGTGACATGTTCAATTAAATAACATTCTGTTTTTAAAAAATAAAAAATGCAGAACATTTTATCCGATTAATCACCTTAATTCATTAGTAAGTTCATTCTCCTCTCTTTGATTGGAACAAATCTGCCTAATACATGCTGGTTGAACTCTGGTATTCTTATTGTCAGGTATTTTTCAATAGAAATCGAAACAAATGGTGATAACCTTTCTTGGGACATTCAATTCCTTGAAAGTGTCAATTCTTTCTCATGTGGAAAAAAAAAAACTTTTCGTCTTTTGCTGACGCCATAGGTACAGTTAATATTAATTTCAGAAGCTTTGTAGATTCACTAAATATTTTTTCTGAAGAGAAGCCAAAAATCAAAGAACATCAAAACAAACAGCACTGCCAGTTCTACACCCAGAAATGTTAACTGGGAGGGGTCCAAAGTATTTGAGAGAGGTCCAATACGTGTACATAATATGGAACCTGTCTTATACTGCACCCGAAAAGACGATAAGTAATTCTTACTTACTGTCACCTATATTTTTAGAAAAAAATGATAGAACGATTATTTTTATAAGAAAAGTAAGAATACATGATGAGGCGTAAAATAAAATATTTAGCTTACGTCAATAGTTTCTCTGTTAAACAAGTATAGTTCGTTAAGAAAGTCTAGAAATGTTAGTTAAGTTTCGAAATTTTTGGGAGGTCCGGACCCGGTACCCAGTGACGACGCCAGAGGGGGGGCAAGGGGGGCGAGCGCCCCCCTAGTAGCTACTTCTGCCCCCCTGACTGCCATCTAGACTGCCCCCCCCCCAGACTCCTACAATCTTTGAACATTCTACATGTAGTATTTTATATCAGTATCATAACCAATCTCATTGTCAGATCGTACTATCTATACATTTACTATGTGGCAGATTAGTTCTCAAGCTTTCTTCTTTGAGCGTCTGGGTATGCACCACGCATATTTCTGTTTTCTAATTTAGCGCCTTTTGAGGTAAATTTTAGTTATACTTCTTTCTTATGATTTTTAATTATTGTGCCTAGCGAACAATAGTAGATTTGGTCAACTTGTTTTCTTCTCATTGGATCAACTTCGATTGGAAACAAAAGAAAGGTAAAACCAGTTACGTAACTTGTTTGTATTTATCCAGGTTTGAAGTTTTCAGTTTCATATTTTGTTTTAATTAAAGGTTCTATACTTCTTTTTTCTGAAACATTATTCTCGGCTTTCAATATTCAGAGGATGTGCTTATAACAGCTTAGTTTGCAACTACCAGGGCTTAATTTTTTGAAGGGGATAAAAAGAGTTGTGGTCTCCTTTCCTGCAAATGATAATAATAAATTTATGGAATTAAATTGATTCCCAATAAAACGTATTGTCACAGTGTTGATCTTAGGTAGTAATTGGTTTATACTAGCTCTCCCTTACTTATTTTATTTCAAAGTACTGACGTGACGTCTACCGTATTGACTAGGAACTGCTGAAAAATTCGTAGCGCACCCCAGAAGGGGTGCACTTGGAATGGTGAAGTTTTACTTCTTCTACACTTCCCCCGAGAATCAATATACTACTTTGTACACTGCTCCAGTTTTTGCAGAAAAGTTAAAAAATCTGAAGATTTTCTCGCACCACTGTACTGTCCGTAGTACTAGCCCTATCAGATCTAAAATGTCATCCTTTCAAATGTTATTTAAGTTTGGGATATAAGTACACGTAATACTTACACCAGAGCTAAATCTGCGGAATAAGAATGATAATCTAGATATTGAAATCCTATAGATTATGCAATATCAGTTGTGTTCGCAGGGGCTCTATGGACAGGTGTATTTTCCTAAAGGAACAGAATTCCTTTCTTTTCATTTTCCGCAGCGTTGAACTTTGAATTTTTCTTTCAGTCTTTTAAGTAATGTAGAGATTTTAGATTAAATATCTGACCGTTGCGGAGGTAGTCTTTGAGTACCACCCCATACATATCCCAGAAGAAAACTGGGTGGCCTAGGCCCTCCGGCTCCGGGCTATATCCACCACTGGCTGAAATGCTGCAATTTTCAAGAATAATGTCACAAATTGCATCCATGATTTCGGGAAGAGTCATTGCTTTTAATCATCCTGGATGTAAAGCATAATTTGTTGAGAAATTGCCATGTTTATACTAAGCCACTTCCTTCTCCACCACTGTATATAACGGAGGAGAGTCCTATGGTGTTTCACTGATTTCCTAATTTATTTTCTTCGGTGACTTTCCTTGGTAGAACAAAAATGTTATAACAGTTAGGATCTGGATGTGCGTGAAATTATCTGTTTGGGCACACACAATCACTTCAGAGGCCTGATAAACAATAAGAATTTCATTATTAATATGAAAATTTGTATTTGTACATACAGAGATATGTTTTTCTAAACTACGGTTTCATTTTTCTACCTAGTACCTACACTCCTTCTGGATTGGACTGCGACATTTTCAACAGCTCCTTGTAAATTCTCTCTCTCTCTCTTTATATATATATACACACGGTGTATATATATATATATATATATATATATATATATATATATATATATATAGAGAGAGAGAGAGAGAGAGAGAGAGAGACAAAGAGAGAGAGAAGATATATACATAGCATATAGTACTAGACGAATGTGTTACTTGTAGAATACGCGAAAGTAATTCAGTTTATGTTTAGGCTTCAAAAGTTTCATTGAAAAATACTTCATGTGCAGACATTACTAATTTGTTATTAAAAATTTTACTTGAATTAAGTTTAATTTATAATCATATAGGTCTAATATGAAAAAAGCAATGAAATTACACAATGTAATGTAAAATAAGTCAAACGTAATAAATATGTCATTTTTGGTATGGCAAATAGCCGCCCCCCTGAAAATGTATCTGCCCCTCCTTTGTCCCCCTAAGGACTTAAAGCTGGCGTCGTCACTGCCGGTACCCCTCCCTGGCTACGCCCCTGAGCATTGCTAACTAGTCCCAAATTCAATGTGGTGTTCCTCATCATACAGTTTTATGTGGAAATTATCAAGAGTATAACATATATTTATTTTATAAAAGAAGTATGTTTATACTAAAATACTATTCAGAGAGGGGGAGGAGCGATTCTACATACTGACTTATTAATATTTGATTCACAAATTACTGTAGAAGAAGCCTTCATTATCAATATAAGCTAAGAATTAACTTGTAAATGCGGGTCTACTTTCATTTGTTTTCTCCTCTACTAGATAATTTCTTTCTTATTTTGTAAGTCTGCAATCACTTTTTTTAATTGTCATTATATTGTTTTACTTCAGTATGGTCCCGTAATTTAAAAATATGAATGCATAAAAACTAATTCCATTTGTTAATTGCTAGTGAAAGAAAATTCAGAAATCTTATTTAGCGCGAAAAATCTTCTCGTTCACTGGAAACCGTGCTGTGTTGCAGAAGCACTGCAACGACCAGTCCTTTAACTTCTGAGATAGGGGAAAGGAGACTTAACATTTGCTCCAATTGCCGCGCTGAAGGAATCTGGTCGTTGTATGCTCGCTGCAACGCAATATAAATTAGAGGCTCTCTAACAGATTGTTTTTCGCTTTTTAAAACGGATTAATTGATTTCACAGTTATAGAAATAAAAAAATATGTTATTTAAAGTATATGGGAGTATTAGAAATTTTTCCTGTTCTTTACTACTACTGCTAATAATATTTTTTCTTGAAATACCTTGGTCGTTGCGCAACACTGCAACACTAACATTAGCCGCCACTGTCAAATAGTAACATCTTGCTTCTACTTAATTCTATTATCCCGCCTCTACACACACACAATATTCTGTAATATATATATATGAAAAAATGTGAATTTTTTAAATGGGTATTTACTAACTACACGAATTAGAATTAAAATGTAAATGTTTTAATAATCCCACATGTGTGCTAACATTAAGATCAAGAACGAGAGATGACCTACTATGAAATAAGAAAATTCAACTTTACTTAGGCTCTTGTTTAGGGTTAACTTGCGAAGTTGTCCTTCCGTTTTTATCAAAATTTTGAAAATTTACCTAGAAGAATTTGATAATTTGATTGCTTGAGTGCTTGATAACATGTAAGTAAAGCGTAATTTATGTGTAATATCTTTTGATAAGCGGTTATAAAGACGGGCTAATTTGCAAGTAGAGGGAAATACTTGTCTCTAGGTTCAGGACGGTTGGATTGTGGATAATATTCGAGTACACATGCCTGCAAGTGTACAGGGTCTTTGCGATGGATGTGAACTGACAGTACTAACATTTGTAAAACATAATGTTGATAATGAGGTTAATCTTTTGAATATTCATGGCTTAATGGATGAAAGAACAAAGACCACCAACAATCGTTCACGAGTTTCTCCTTGAGATAGGAGAGCTCAACAACCCTAAGTACGTACTAAGGTAAGTGCGAAGTAGACATAACCTAACCTAAAACCTAGTAGTGCGTTATCCGACCTTACTTCGGCTTCTCGCTTCGCTCGTTCTTCCCTCTCAACTCCGCACTCCCCATTAACTACCCACAATCGTGCTCCGCGCGGCCCGCCAGTCTCCCCTTTAGGTTAATAATGGATTTCCATATGTAATTGTGGTTCCTCCCCCGTACTCACACCCTCGAGATAACGTAACAGAACATAAAATGAGAAAAGTTTAAGTAGAAATTGATGATTTAGATTTTATTATGGTTTTTGCTGGAAATTAGGTGGACGGGAAACTTTGAAGTAATTCCCTTGTTTACAATTACAGTTGTATTTTTTAAAAATATTTATACTAAGTTCTTGTTTAAAATTTTAAATTAAATTCTCAGCTACACTGAGAAAAAAATGTATGCGGCATACATAATGTCGTATGTTACATTTGTAAATCCTGTAGTTTTTGGGCTTAACGTACAGCAAGTGTATAACTGAAAACGCATTTTTTTAAATACTTTCTGCATAAATGTTCCATCTATACATACTTTCCGTATGACACAATATAGGTGGTCAGGATCCCACACACAAATGGACGTATATAACATATAGCTGACGAAGGTAACATACATATATGTATAATATAAGGAAGACTGTTAGACATTAGACATCCTGCAATGGCATGATGTAACACCTAAGGGCAGTGTCTATTTAACATACGGATAACGTATGCTCCGTTCTGAATTTTGTAGTAAGCAAGAGGATTCCGTATATTTGCACAATATACCACTGTCCGGAGAACGGATTTTTCTCAATGTAAGTAAAACGCTACACCCATCTAGTATCGATTTGAGTTGATTTTGAGTTTAACGTCCCGTTCAGCAGCCAGGCTATATGAGACGTGGACCTACTGATTAACGTCGAATCCGAACCACATGAGCTCCCGCCGGGCCATCTAGTATCGAGTACAAGCATCACTGCTTCTTTCATGTTGAATTACAACATTATTACGCGTACGCGACTAAGAAATAGTTCCAATTTACAACGTTTTTATATGAAAACTAGCTACTTCCACGGGATCCCCCATCCCAAGTACAATAGAAAACATTTTGCTACTTAATTTCTCCTCTAAATCTTGCAAATTTTTACTAGTCCTGGCTTCACAACCCGGAATTTAATCCTTAACTTAAACGTTAAATGTGTTCACTTGCTCAGTTACTCATATAATTAAGGTAATTTAGCTTAACTTTATTCTTCTACGAGAACAAACACATGAAAGTCTTTGCAACCATTACTTTTCGGTGAATGTTCCACCACAGTTCTTGTTTTACATATCACACCACAATAATTTGGACCCTACTAGAATCAATCGCCTTTAACGGAACTCTGAGCTCTTAATTCAATTCACAACTAATTGTTCCACAGTTAATCTAAGGTTTGCTGTTGACGAGGATTTTGCAATGCATGTATGTACTATTTTTAATACAACTACACAATAGAATAACAATAACCTACCGCCTTGTTCCTGTTCCTGTTTTTATAATTTGGCTTGCTACAAGCACTTCACATTTCGTCTACTACCTCCCAGATCGCTACTACAACTGTGGCATGAAGTATTTTGAACATATTCCTTCTTTTCGTAAAAACTTGCTTCAATATGTATTGTGTCATTTCATATCGAGTTTCGAGAAGACTGATAAACTTTTCTTTAACTCCTTTAAAATATGTTTTGAAGTGTTCGTCAAATAGTTAAAATGGGAAAATTCTTGGAATAATCTCTTTTATATTGCATTTTGTTCTTAGTGTTTACACATAGAATTAATTGAGATTTTTTGCAAGCCTTCCATGAAAATTTTAGGAGCCCGGCCCCCTCTTGCCCCCCGTGGATACGGGCCAGCTTTAGCGTGTTACTTGGATGTTAATTCAGCACCAAGCTTTTTTTTTTTTTTTTTTGCTAGCCGCGTGCGACTAGCATCCACCTAAAGGGTCACACCACACCCTTTATTGAGGGATGAGGGAGGAAAGGAAAACTGAACAGAGATAGGTAAAAGGTGGATGGTTAGAACCCAGTTTTTATTTATTTCTTTATTTCCATATATATATAAAAAAAATAAAAAAAACAATGTGGAGGGAAGCATCAATTTGCAGCAGCGGGACTGTCTTTGAGCTGCAAGGACATTATGGCCTTGAACCATAATCATTCAATTAGGATGGGATGAGATGAGAATGAGGTGCAGTAGACATCACAACAACAGGGAGATGGTTAGAGTAGACACATGCATGTTATCTTCTGATCCAGGGCTACTCTGGAACGTGATGTAGACATTGGGAGGCCTAGTGAAACAGTGCATAGTGTCTAAGAGAAGCGGATGGCGGTTCTGGAAGCGTTGAGAGATGTATCGTAAGCGGAGAGTTTCAAGATGATAGAGAATATGGGGAAATGATGTACGGGCGTATAAATCACGAGTGGGGCTAGGAAGACGTATTCGGAAAGCAAGCCGGAGTGCATGGCGTTCCAGAGGTTGAAGGCGTATATAGAAGGAGGGAGGAGCATCGACCCAAGCTGTAAAGCCATAAGTGAGGACTGGTCGGAGGAAAGCTTTATAGGTATTCAGAAGTGTGTTAGCAGAAAGACCCCACGTGGTACCGGTCAGGCGACGAAGAAGATTTAGGCGAGAATAGGCCTTCTGACAGATATACTTGAGGTAGGGAGTCCATTTGAGGTGTTGATCAAAAGTAACGCCTAAGTAGGTGACTGTTTTACTGATGGTAATAGGAGTGTGCGAAATGTGAAGATGGAGGTTGGCGGGGTTACGATAGACACGGGACCGTTGGCCAGGTGGTAAGAAGATGATCGCCTGAGTTTTTGTGGCATTGATGGTAAGTCGCCACGTGTGGCACCAAGAAAGAAAGGAATCGATGGCGGGTTGGAGTAAGAGATTAAGGCGAGAGATCGTATTTCCTGTAGCAAGGAAGGCAGTGTCATCGGCATATTGAAAAAGGATGACATTGGCGGGTAGAGTAGGAAAATCTGCGACATAAAAAAGATAGAGAAGGGGTGAGAGAGCTGTGCCTTGTGGAACACCTGAGTGAAGGAATATGGGATGAGATAGATGATTTTAATGGATACGTAGCTAAGGCGACAGGTTAGAAAGTGATAGATAAGACGAATGTAACAATAGGGTAGATTGAAGTGAAAGAGTTTATTGAGAAGGCCCAGATGCCATACCTTGTCGAAAGCTTTTTCGAGATCAAATAACAGAAGACAGGATGGTTTGGAAGTGTTGAACTGGTTGGCGATGGAAGTAGTGAGGCGGAGAAGTTGGTCTGAGATGCTAAAGAAAGGGCGGAAACCAGCTTGATGAAGCGGGAGTAAATTATAAGCAGTGAGATGGGTGTGGAGACGGGTGACAAGGATACGTTCGAGAATTTTGCTAAATACTATTGTGAGTTGGATGGGGCGATAAGAGGAAACTGAGTTCGCTGGTTTGTTGGGTTTAAGAAACATTAATGTGGTAGAGGTTTTCCAGGGTATGGGATAAAAGCCAGTGCGAAGGATGAAGGTAAAAATAACGGAAAGGAGGTAATGTAAGACATAAGGACCTTTCTTAATATGACGATATGTGATTTTATCTATGCCGGGGGCAGTGTTCTTTTTTCGAGAGACCGTTTGACAGATTTCCGGGACAGTGATGGGGACAGTGAGAGGAGTGTTTAGAGGAAGCTCATGATCGGGGTGAGGTTGTAAGTTTGGTGAAGAAAGGTTTAGATGATCAGTAGGATGGTGGCGAATAGGTGGATCAGGCGCAGTTGGGGTGAAAATACCTTGAAGATGTGTTGCAAAGGCGTTAGCTTTGGTAGTATCGTCTGAAAGAGGATGATCGCATTCGAGAAGTGGGTAGGGGGTACGGGTACTTTTGCCAGTGAGTTGATGGAAACGCTTCCAGAACTGGGTGGAATGAGAGGTGTCAGCAAGAGTGTTGCACGTTTTAATCCAGCTGCGGCGCTTGTAAGCCACGAGATAATTATGGACTGTACGTTGGTACTGGCGGTGGAGGCGAAGGGATTCAGGAATTCCTGTACGGGTAAAATCTCGATATAGTTGGCGGGAGCGTGTGATGAGCGAGAGATAGTGGGGTGGGAGTGGCGGTTGATGTGGTATGATTACAGATTGTGGGATGTATTTCTGCGACGCTGAGTGAATGGTGTTGGTGACAGTGTCAAGAGTCGTATAGAGTTTTAATTCTGTAGTTGGAGGCGAAACATCAGAGAGGTTTTCAGAGATGTAGGAGCGGTAACCAACCCAGTCAGCTTTATCGAAACGAGGAGTGGTACGAACTGGAAAAGACTGGGTATTAGAACGGGATTGCCGGAGAGGGATGGTAAGTTTTACCGGGACATGGTCGCTCCCAAGAGGGTCCAAGACCGTGATCGCACAGCGTGGGGAGAGATTGGCTGATGTTATTACCACGTCCGGGGTGGAGTTACTTTCGGGACGAGTTGGTTTGGGAAGAGTATGAATGAACCCAGTAGTGTGGGTACTGATATATGTTTGAAAGTCTAGTTTCTGGTGGGCTGAGTGGGTATGGAAGTTCAGATCGGCCATAATAATGAAAGAGCGGAAATGAGAAGATATGTAGTGAAAGAAGTCATGCGGAATGGGATGACCGGGACGAACATAAAGAGTAGCAACAGTGACAGATAGATGTTTAAAATAAAGCGTAAGAATGAGATGTTCAGGAAGATTAAAAACAGTAGAGAGATGCTGGCGAGAAGGAACACTGGGTGAAAATCCGATGGCGACTCCACCATTAGCTCGGCGTGCTGGAAGAGCATTATCATGTCGAACTAACTGATAACCAGAGATACGTGGATGGAGGCGCGGGGTCAGATACGTTTCATTTAAAAGAAACGTAGTAACATGTTCTTCCCGGAGTAGTTGCTCAAAAAGAGGTTGATGTTGTGATAGGGAACGAATGTTCAAAAACAGAAAGTTCAGTTTCATGATGAGAGATATTGAAGAGAGTCACACTGCTGTTTGAAGCACATCGGAGTGAAAATAAACAATATGTGGTTTGAAAGTCGACGTGAAGGATGGCTTTTGCTGTCTGTTGAACCTGTTGTAAGATGTGATGACGAAGGAAAGGATGGATATTCTGAAGAGTAACAGTGATGAAAGACAAGAATTGATTGATGGTGATTGGTTGATATACGGATGATGGCGGAACAGTGGTATCTTGAATCCCGTGAGGACGGAGAGGAACAACAAGTCAGCACCAAGCACATCGGCTTCCGAGCATATCAGAAATAACTCTTTACTACCTGAGAGAATTAGCATTGGTATTTATCGTTTAATATGAGCAAAGGTTTGAGAAATATCTTTGGCACTTATGCCAAATAACGAATAATGTTCTATGTTTTCTGTAATCGGTCACAATAATATTATTGTAAAACTGTGAATCGTCCGACAGCAGTTACATAGACAACAGTTCTGCCATCTTCTGTTCATACATGCTAAGACACAAGAATAACACATAAAGAAAGCAGATGGAAGCACTACTATTTGTGTAACTGTTCTCAAATGATTCACAGGTTTACAACAATATTATTGTGACCGATTACAGAAAACATAGAATGTTATGAGTTATTTGCTATAAGGCGAAATATATTTCGCAAAGCTTTGCTTATACCAAACAACAAAAAACAATGCAAAGACTCACATCTAGTAACGAGGTATTTCTGATATGCTCTGAAGGCGATGTGCTTAGTGTTGACACTGCACAGTGACACTTCTTGTTTCTAACAGGGCTCCCTCCGTCTTCATCAACCTAGAGATGCCCCCAGGCAGAAGATAACACACATCTGTCTTACTAACGTACCCTGTGTTGTCCTGTGTATCGCACATCGCCCCATCTATCTTTCTCACTCTCTATGGTAGTCTAACTTTCCAGGATCATTTAATTTAATCAATAATCAGATACCTGTATAGTAACGCTTTACTCTTTGTCTACTTTATATTTTACCTTTTCTTAATCTTAGTGCTTAAATTGTTTTCATGATTTGCTCTATTATCTCATTTATGTATATTTCTATCATTTCGTTATTTATGTTACGTCCACTTATATGTTATGTTAATACGTTAATGTAGAACTACTCCTACCATTTATATATGATTATGATCGAAAATATCATAATATCCTAGTTCTGGAAACAAAAATAAATAAAATTAAATAAATTCCTCTTAGCCCAGCCATGCCTTACTCCTCTACCAAAATTCCTTCACTTCTCTCACCTCAGAGAGGGTGTAGTCCTCTAAAAGGAAGCTAGCCTGTGGCTAGCACTTAAAAAAAAAAATTAAAAACTTGGTGTTGAGTTGACACACAAGTAACATGCTAAAGTGGTAGTCATTTTGTATTACTTCAACACTTCATTTTTTACTGTGTAATAAGATGTAAGATCTTTTGTAAGTATAGCTAAGATTTAGTTCATATCTGAAAGAAAGATAAATCTAGAAAGAAAAATCAGTTAACTGAAGAGTACAGATGACAATAAACATTTTACTATTGATTTAATTGTGATTCGTAATAGTTTGGATTACTTGTACACTATCTCACTGCTACTTTAGAGAATAAGAAATAATCACTGTATAGTCCTCCAAAAATCCTTACAAGATCCTGTTCATTATCAAGAAGTAACATGGTGATTTCAAAGTTTCCCCTTAATATTACTGTTTCTTTTGAAACGCTGATCGTACAACCAAAAAAATATCTATATATATAAAAGAGAACGCACAAAATCCTTTGTCCGCTCATCACGCTAATACGGCTGAACCGATTTCTTTCATTTTTGGGGGGTTGTTAGGATTTGGACCCTAGATGGTTTTTATCATATCACTTTAATTTTCAATTACCAGTGTCTTGAGATAATTGACCAATCAGGTGTCAATACGTACAAAAAATCCTTTGTCCGCTCATCACGCTAATACGGCTGAACCGATTTCTTTCATTTTTGGGGGGTTGTTAGGATGTGGACCCTAGATGGTTTTTATCATATCACTTTAATTTTCAATTACCAGTGTCTTGAGATAATTGACCATTCAGGTGTCCATACGTACAAATCCTTTGTTATTAGTTCATCATAGGTATAAAAATAAACGTATTTATATGCAACCCGCATGACCCTGTGACTCGGCGGGTTAACATAACTGACAGGCGCTATAAATCACTTGAAAGCGAAAAAGTAAAAATTATCTAAGTAACAAAGTTTATTGCGTTCCGGGATGACCGCAGCGAAGCGGGGCGGGTTGGGGTGACCGCAGCGAAGCGGGGCGGGTTAACATAAATGACAGGCGATATAATGTTAACATTTACTGCAATCTTCTATGGTTTTTATCATATCACTTGAAAGCGAAAAAGTAAAAATTATCTAAGTAACAAAGTTTATTGCGTTCCGGGGTGACCGCAGCGAAGCGGGGTGAACGCTGCTAGTTACGTTATATATTTTGACGTACAAAATAGGAATATTTCATGCCAGAAATCGATTTGGTTAAGTTTCGAAACTAATAAATGACAATTTGAAAGTTTATATTTGCGATAAGAATTTGGAAAAATGAAATCTTTGAGTTTTACGTCCCACGGTTATGCCGGTTAGGCTAAAGGAGACGGTGATGATGAGAAATGATTGAAATGGTGGAATGAATAAAGTGGGAGGAAACGGGAGAACCCCGAGAAAACCCACGAGCACGATGTTTGTCCACCACAAAGTCCACACGGCGCGAGCTAGGATCGAACCAGGGACTCCAAGCACCGGAGGTGAACGCTCTACCACTGAGCCACTGCCCCCCCCCCCCGATAAGAATTTGGAGTAAAAGTTTCCACGAAAGGGGAAGAATTTTCCGATATCTGACGTAAAAGAGCGATTTAACTTCATCTGAAATTTGACAATAGAAATTACTGTGTGTCTTTAAAAAATGGATTTTGATGTGACACTGATCACTTTAACTATTTTTAATCAATCGAGTGAATCCGTCTGTTTGGAGTGAGAGAAAACTATGACTGTCTTGACTATCTGAAAAGTTATTTAGAGACAAATATGTGAGGGTTTATTTAGCTCAAGTAAATATATACTTTTCAACTTTTCTGCTCAAACTTTATTCTTCCATGAGAAGAACGGACACTTCTGTTGTTGTTCTATATATTCGCCGACGTTCCTGTAAGTACTTGTGAAAAAAAAAAGAAAAAGAAGCAAAAGGACTAGTTGAAAATCAACACCAAAATCTCTTTAGAAATGTATTTAAATTGTATTTAAAATACATGAGAATTGTTATACTTTGCTTAATGGTGGAAGTCTTTTTGAAGGGTCTTGAGTATTACAAACTACGCAGTGTTAGCGCCCTTCGGTTCAGAACAATGGAGAGAGCCCATATTCTTTTTTTCAAAAACTTAGGACAAGAGCAGGCAAAAATTAATTCAAGAACTTACTCTAAATAATCGAAAACCTAATTTATATTTCCTCAAATGAATTCTTTTCACAAGGAAAGGACATCCATTGATTGGTTCAAGGATTAATGTTTTCCAAAGTTATAAAATAAGTCATTTCCGGTATATGTAGAGAGAAATTTGTCGTATATAAACTTCATAAACAGACATTAAATATACATTTGCAACAGACATAATAAATATGTATAATACATGTAATTGCAGATCACAGACATAAAAAAGTAATAAATTCTATATGGATTTTCCAAAGTATATGTTAGTGAAGTTGCCTTCAAAGAACAATTTATGACAAAATTTTGCTTAAAATTAAATTGAAAAGAATTTTAAGGAAAATCCTATTGCTTGACCTTAGTACCAAGTGTGGAAGTTACGTGTTATTGATTAGGAGGATTAATAATATCATTAGGATATTCAAATAAGCATTGTGCACATTAACTTTACAAAATTTTGCATGAAATTAACGAAAGATTAAAAGAGAAAGTCATACTCGAAGGTATAAATAAATACGAACTCTTCATTGAAGCAGATCATATTCTTGTGTTCTAACAATAGTGAAATACACCAATATGAAAGCTGTCGTAAGTAGAATTACTTAATTTTCTTATGTGGCAACTTCGTAGAACATCAGGGAAATATAAATAAAGTAAACTGTAATGTAGAGAAAGAAAAATCTCTGTAAGAGAGTAGAGGCAATCTTTAATCAGATAATAATAACTGAGATAAACTAGAACTACTCTAGGGTACGAAAAAAAAGTTCTTGTAAATAGTGTCAGCAAGACATTTATTTTCAGAACTAAAGTAATTTTGATCACTGTTACTTTCATATTACGAATAATTTATGTGGCTGTATATTCGGATTTTTATTTTATTTTATTTTCGAGCTATGCTATGCATAAATGACAGAAGTCTTATAGAGCGGCTTTGAAAATTATGATTATAAAATAATTGATGGTGTGAGAATGCGGAATAAAACGAGCAAACCCAAGAAACTCCCTGGACACATTGTCCACTAAAAGACTCGCATGGCCTGGGATCGAACCAGAAAACCCTTGATAGTTCTACTCACTAAGCCACAGTCCCGCCCTAATATATTAACTATATTATGTATGGTATAGTAGATATTAACAACGTCAATTGTTAATAGTAAACTTTTATTATTAAAACTAGAAGAAGAAGGAGCATTCTGATCCCATTCTTTGCAAGGGAAGAATAAGATCTAATACATATAAAACGGAGATTTGTATATAGTAGAAATTACCCTTTCAAGAAGCGGGTTTTTCGAAAGCTTAAACATATGTTCGGCCATTTTTAATGGAGAAGTTTTGTATCAAATTTAACACATCCAGCTTAAGCAAACTCCCACACTGAACACTTTTTAAATATCTGCTTTTAGGAAAAGAATTTCCAATAACAATAAAACGCACATTCCTTTATTTTAAGTAAGAGTTTATGCACTCAATTTCATTTATATCCAATTTAAGCGACTCCTTACATTTGCCACTTTCTGAAATGAAGCAAGGGAAGTTTGAATATTACCGAGTTTTCTTCTAAGAGGATAATTTGTGAAAACGCTCAAATACGCTTTCGCATTCCCTTATTTTTAAATAGGAGTTTACATACTGAGTCTCACACCCCCAACATAATCAAATCCTTATATTCGGTTCTTTGTGAATTCATAAAGGAAAATATGAATATTATAGAAATTATCCCCTCAAGAGGAAAATTACCGAAAATACAGAAATACAGAAATACGTTCCCTGATTGCGTCTGGGCATGCTACCAACGCGCAACGCTTCGGTCGAAGTAGAGTAAATTTAGAAATATGCAGGATCGTCTCCAAGAGTAGGAGTTATGATAAGCCCCACAATTTAGTACAAGATAGAGGAAGAAGTAATATCGTGAAAAATGCAATAAACTTTATTAAAACCACAAGTGTTCCATACAGAAGTATTTTTCGAAACATGAAATTAATAAGTAGCGTCTACAAGGTACGAAGTTTAGCATTTAGTACTACAAAAGTAATCGTTGTAAACGAGAGAATATAAAATTTAAAAGCGATCTGTGTTAAGTTATTGAAACGAGACTGTGACATCTGAGAGATCTATGTTTAACCCTACAGATGTAAGAATTTCTAACAAAAAAATACACTTAAAATAAAATTTACCGTTCCCTCGCCCTCCATTAATCTTCTTGTATGTACAGAGCAAAGTAATGTTCTTCAAATAGGTCCACTATTTTTGGCTGTGAAAAATTTGTATTCTACAAGCTCTCCCTTCCAACTGAAATTTGCAATGCACACACCTGCTATGCTAATAGAAATAATATAGGAATCTTATCTGCATAGTTTATTTTTGGTTGCCTAAAATCGGTTCTGATACGTTTTGTTTTTGGTATAAATTGTTTATAAATGTTGAACAAACGATCACGATTTTATGACAATCGTGAACAAACGATCTGCATGGTTTAATTTTCAAATTCTGAAAATAGGTTCTGCCAGGTTTAAACATATACCGTACTTTGTTTGGCTTCTTTCCTTCACGCTTGGCTTGGTGATGAGTGTGTATGTGTGTGTGTGTGTGCGTGTTTGTATGTAGGTTTATCTCGGTATAGCTAACGGTTCTGCGAACTCGAAATATTTTAACAACCGGTTCGCCCGAACAGGTGCGAACCGGCTGAATAGCGCCACTGAATACACTGCGTATTAGCGTCCTAAAGTCAAAAATAAATAAAAGAAAATAAAATAATGACCACTTTTCCGCGTTGCTAACTACATATTAACAGCTTCTGTACAATGCAGATCTTAAAGTTCATTTACCGAATTCAGTACCTTCAACTTAATAAAATCTTACATTCGGCACTTTCTGAATATAAAGAAGGGGAAATTTGAGTAATATAGAAATATCACCTATTTCACACTTATGAGTGAAATTTTTGCGCTCACTGAAATACGTGTTCTTTTGTTTTTAACGAAGAATTTATATGTCGAGATTCATCTCTCTAACTTTTGGGATTCGTGAGATTCTCAATTTTTGACAGAAAATCTGAGGCCACTTTTACTTCCACTACCCTAGAATATGTGTTTTTAAAAAGATTCATGTGCGTTGTCTCCGTGATAAAAGAAGCTTTCTGTCAAATTTTATGTTTCTACCCACACTAATATGGCATGAATAATAATGAGTGGCCGTCCTACTACTCTTTTATGTATATAAAAGAATAGTGTTTATACAGGTACAGAGTATAGTGTAAACCTACGCCTGATATGTTTTCAGAAGGTTAATAAATACGTAAAATACGAGGATGATTTAAATAACCTTAAAACTGCTATAAAATGCCGAAAAGTTGTATGATGGAATTAGTATTTGGCAGTAGTGTTCCTTGAGTTTCACAAAATGACCGATAGGTGCCAGAGTGACCTACAACACAGGATGTGGCAACAGCACAGCGTTGCCAGATCTAGCATAATGATGCTAGATCTAGCATAATTTGCATGTCTTTAGCATCTAACATCTTGCTTTTAGCATCCTGCCCAAATCTAGCATAATTTCAGCAAGTTTATCAAAAAGCCGTAAAACCTGGAGATGAGAAAGAAGTTGGTCGTGGGAAGAAAAAGAACGGCAGAAATGTATCCTCTTCCATTGATTCATACAGTCGGTAAACCATACAGCCAGTCTTGTTTTCCGAAGTAAGTTAGAAACGGCTTTCGGCTTTTTTTTTTTTTCTGGCTCCACCCAGGGTTTTCTAATCCTTTAACTGCGAGGCATGTGCGGAGCTATGGGGGCCATTCTCCCCCCAACTTTTTGACACTTCACCATCTTTGTTTCTGACTTCATGACCGTCTTTATTTCTGAAATAAAAGGTCCGAGACCAACCAAACATCTCATCCCCCCAGCAGACAATTCCCAACTCCGCTTATGCTGCGAGGTAATTTTCTTTCAAAATATGTAAACAAATACTTTCCATTCATTTATACGATATATACGCCATTGAGTGTGGCAACGACTGCACTAGTTTATTTGAGTTAAACTTTTGGTGCGTGAAGTATTGAGTTCTATCCACGCATTCTTGCGCTCTGCGTATTTTAAGTTCTGTTATCGTATCTCAACTTCGGTTTTCTTTTCTTTAAAAACTTCTGAATTAGGAATTACGTGGATCTAGCATAATTTGATGGAATCTAGCATAATTTTGACCAGGCTTTGGAATAATTCCGAGCTGTGAATCTGGCAACGCTGCAACAGCATTAGTAAGAAGATAGCTGTACCACTAGCAACATGCGCCGCGTTAGAGCAGCGATCTGTACGGGTACGTTTTTTGAATAGTGGGTGTATCAAACCCGTTGAAATTCATCATAAAATGACAGCATAGTACGATGATTCGTGCTTGTCCCTGCAGCAAGTGTACGAGTGTTGTAGCGGGACAGGACGTTTGGGCGCAAAGACGTTTAGGCGCCAGACGTTTGGGCGCGAAGTACATAGTGAAAATCACAATTTGCGACATATAAAATAAGCTAGGCACTGGAAACTAAGCGCGAATCAAGATATATACATTTCCTACACTTCTATCTTTATCTCACCTCATTTATCTGTATATTTTCTATCTCCCCCTATCTTATTTATTCATCTAAATTAAATAGTTTAATGCGTTTGTGGCATTTGTTGCCTAACCTCGTCATTCGCTTGTTCACGATTCTTGTACTTCTGATCTAATTTTTGTATTATATAAGAAAGCTAGGAAACGAAGGAATCAGACGAACTGTTAATAATTTTCTTAATGTTAATTAAAACATATTGATTTAATTTTTGTATTTTTTAAGGAAGTTAATAATTACATATTTATGAATATTAAAATTTACTTTCTTTCGTATTACGTTTGCCAAACTCTTCCTTAAGTCTAATAAAGAACTACCAATAAAAGATTTCCGCGTACTCGAGTTGGGAGAAGTGGCCCCGCATAGCGTAGTCGCAAACACTCTCGCCTTCGGTGCGAGCGGTCCCGGGTTCGATTCCCGGTGGGGGCACTCGGTCGAGAAAGTGTAACACGCTCTTTCCGGCTAGCCACCCTGAATGAGGTTTTCCTTGGTTTTGCTCATTCACACCAGGCAAATGCCAGTGTGGTACCTAATTTATAAGTCCAGGCCGCTTCCTTCCTTCCCCAATCCTTTTTTCTTTCCCTTTCCCCGAATAGTGTGCTCCCTCAAACGTGACGGGCAAAATGGCCTTAGATGCCGAGAGCCCCAAAATCCAAACTCCTAATCGAGTTGAGGGAAAGATGTTAATACAGGGTGTATAAGACATTGAGTTTAGGAACTGCAGTATTCCATATTTCTGGTATCACTTTTTTTTATTAACATTCCAATATAAAAATCAAAACTTAACACACTTTTTTTTCGTCCCATTGTAAGCATTTAATCGGCATTAAAGAAAGTGGCGAAAGGAAAAAAAGAACGATTTCAAAGTGAAAAATAATAGTTAAATATACATATCTTGGTCATTTAGCCACTACAAATGTGTTTGACATTCACACTTATTGCATAACTACAGTAGGCCCTAGAAGGCTTGCTTTCTTAATGGAATAGGTTCACTATGTACGTAATGCAATCAATCATATTTAGTCTGGTCTACTTACCTTTGGCTTGAAAAGTTATCAAATAAAAAGCACACTTAACTTTAGTTGAAAGTTAAATTTACAAAATTTAATTGTTAATTCAGTTTTTAGAATTATGAAATTCCAGTATTTCTAGTATGTAAAACAAAATCCAGTATAATTCAAGGACTTCCACTACAATAGACATCTTGTGATATCTTGATTCCAACTTAGTACTCAGCGCCTAACATAATGACTTTTTAACTCGCGCCCAAACGTCTGGCGCCCAAATGGCTTCGCGCCCAAACGTCACGTACCGTGTTGTAGAGAGTTTAAAAACTGTGTAACGTCCGTGAAGGATGCCTCACGACCGCGGCAGGCTCATCGCATAGTGACGGACGAAAACAGTGTTTTTGTGGAAGAGCTTATAAAGGATAACAGAATAAAGGATAACGTATTGCTCTGAAGGAAATAACCACCATTTTGAACATTAGTGCTAGTTCAGTGCACAATATTGTCCATAACGTGCTGCAGTTCAATAAAATGTTTGTAAGATGGGTGTCACGTCACTTGACAGCTGAATTGAAAAACCGTCGCTTCGATGCCTTCAAGTGTATTGCGTCGTTTGGACGTGGAAGGCGATTCATTTCTGAAAGAGTCATTACATGTGATGAGACATGGGTTCACTACCACCAACCAGAAACAAAAAGATCAAGCAAGAAATGGCGCCATAGCTCATCGCCGAAACCCAAACAATTCTGCAACAACTATCAGTGGGAAAAGCTATGCTCACTCCCTTATGGAATGCAAAGGGAGTCATTTTCGGACACATACATGGAGCGAGTGATAATAGTAATAAGTACCGGTACTTCATATCTGCTCACAAACCAACTTCGCCCGGCAATTCAGAGCAAACGATGAGGACGTCTGACTTCAAGTGTATTGTTACAGCATGACAACGCTAGACCGTATACTGCTCGTTTGACAGTTGAGATTATCCAAAACTTGAAATTTGAATTCTTTCACATCCATCTTATTCACCAGATCTTGTCCCTAGTAGCTTTCATGTGTTTGGACCGCTCAAAGGAACGTTGACAGGCAAGCATTTCAGAAATGATGAAGAGATGAAAATGCGCTGCACGATTGGCTACAGGCACGACGCAAAGAGTTTTTTAAACGTGGTATCCGTGCACTTCCGAAGTGTTGGAATACTTGCCTTGAACTTCAGGGAGACTATGTTGAAAAATGATTGATATAATATAATATTTACAGCACTTTTAAAGTTTTGCAAGTATATCAATATTTGCAACAACAAATCTTTAAAACTGAATAATTGTAAACAAAACAAAAAAAAAAACAGACAATCAGAATCAAGATGCAGAAAGGACAATGAACACTTCGGTAGAGCTAAATATATGTGAATTTAAGAATTTTCAGAATTTAGTGGATTTTACTTGTATGTATGTATATACCATTCTTAATGACAATAAAATGTTAATAGAATATAATATGTTCTTCAACATTGGATTCCTCCTGACGCATTGCTCACGTAAGTTGTCACTGTAATTAAAATTCTTTGAACTCGTGTGTTGACCGCAATTATTCCGTTCCTCTTTTGCGTGTGTGTGATGCATTAAATTACCATTGTTATTATGTTTCTCTATTTCGCGAGAACATGAACGAGGATTTTCTCCAATATATTCGTATAATTATAAATGTCTGTTCTTCTTCTCTACATACTTTATCTGATTTCAGTTTTTTTTTTTTTTTTTTTTTTTTTTTTTTTTTTTTTTTTTTTACTCGTCTAAAATAACCTACCAATACAGTTGCTATTAGCACGGAATGAAAATGCACTTCATAAATTTTATTATCTTACTTTGATGAATATTACTAATAGTACTACAGTTAGTAGTGATAAAATAGAATAATATATTAACAAACTGTAGAAAACAATATAAGATTCTTAATAACTTGAAATTAGTAAAAGTAGAAACTTCAACAATCTGTAATTTTTATTTCTCCAGAGTTTGAATTTTGGTCAATGTTATTATAAAATTCTAAACTTTGGCATGTTCTACGAATATTCGATTATTTGAATCATTGTTTCAAAAATCATTCTAATTAGTCTGTGAATAACGGTTGGAACAATTTAACGAAGCTATTTTTGCCATTCGTTCACAGGCTTAACTAGAAGGGGACTAGGCTCCCAAGAATACTGTTCCCCTTCCTCTTAGAATACTATGTCGATTACAGGCTGAAACTGAGTTTCTTTCAATTGTCGGAAGAAGGGTCCATGCCCAACATGACTGCTGCCAACACGAAAAATTTCTGTGAGAGAACTATATCGATATTTCGATATGAATTTTACAAATATTGTAAGGAATTTCTGTCGTATATTTTCTAAGAGTTTTGGATAATTTGGCGTCCTTTCATGCAATATGTCCTTCTTAGGCGTAATTCAGGACGCTGAAAATTTTCTTAAAATTCGGGATGTCCCGCCTGTCCGGGTTGGGACAGGTTGCAACCCTATTTCTGACGAAAGGTCATGTGATTCGAAGATAGGGTTGCCAACTCTGAAACAAAATTACCGACACAATTTCATAATCCTCAAAATAGATGAAAAATAGTTGTATTCTAAACCTAGAAATACTGCGTATATAATTGAGCATGATAAAAATATCGACCAACGGGTAAAATACCGGTCAGTTGGCAATGCTTTGGAACCCATGTTAAGCTGTAAGTTCAAGTCTTATATATCCTCGGTGCTAAAAGGGACACTAAACCCCAATCCAACAAACATCTTCAAACTAATGGATGTGTTCTTAAAGTTCAATCACTGACAATAATAGTTAGAGTTAAATCTGTATATTTCTTCTGTAGTTCATACAAAAGTGTATTAATAACCTAGTGACCTCCAAGCAGAATTTAATTTATCTTCATTCACTTCCGTAATATTGAGATACATTTAATGATAGTTATTAATGAAGAGTCACCTGAAGAAGTGAATTCAAAATAGAAATATGAGGCATTAGACCCTCTCCTTCAGGAAGGGTAAAACCCTCTTGATTTTGCCAGCAATTTTCTACGCATGAGCAGCCGCATTCAAACTGTATATGAATGAGCACTTCAAGCATACATATCAGCAACAAATCACTACGTATTGGACATGAATTATTATTTTTTAAAAACTTGTTTTGACGCTCACCTTGTGGAAAATATGTTTTTATGACAAAAATATGTAGAATTGCACATGTAAATACTGCACGTTCAATTTCTGTAATGCTTCCTACACAACTCTAAAGAATTTTTTACTACTAGTAAATGCTTTATAATCATGGAAGGAAGAGAGGAATTGATTCCCTCATTATTGACTGATTTTCAACTGAAGCAATGAGGATTGTGAGATAACTTCATGGAACATTTACTCTATACTTTATCAAAATTGAGTATTTTTCTTATTAAGCCTATCGTAGTTGTTCTTCCTGGAGGGAAGGTGTTAAATTCACTCCCTTATTTTCGATTGATTATAGTCCTCATTGGTGGTCCAGTTGTTAATACGTGGCTTTTGGTGCAAGGGATCCCGATTAAATCGTCGGTGAGATAGCCTTGAAATTTAAGTGCATTATGGTAGGACGACGGTGCTGAAAATAGACACTGAACTCTAACTGAAAATAGAGACGTGAAAACAGACGTCCCACGATTATGCCCTTTAGACTAAGGGAGACGGATGATTAAGGCAAGTGAATGATAATGGGAGAATTGGTGGAATGAAGTGTAGAAGGAAACGAGAGTATCCCAAGAAAACCCACGGATACGATGTTGTCCACCACAAACTTACTTGGTCGGGTATCGAACCAGGAATCCCATACACCAGAGGTAAGCGCTCAACTACTGAGCCACCGTTCCCCTTTATATTGAACAAGAATTTGCTAAAACAAAAAGTAATATTGTAGAAAACTGTGCTTCTAGCCAAATCAAGTAATTAAAATAACTAACAAGGGGAACAAATATTTGTTATAAAAGTATATAACTTTGTGAGCCTTTCGTACTAAATATAAAACAGGATAGGGTTCAGATACATAATTGTATACTCTCCGGGGTCTCCTTCAGACTATAAATTTGACGATGTGGCAACGTCGTACAGAAAGGTTCGGCCATAGCATTGATCTACGAATCCATCAGACAGTTACGTAGAATCTTTCGAAATAGCAATTAAAGAAGAGATACGTTGATACTAACTCCCTCTACTAGTATCGTACAAGGTATGTAATTTGTAGAAATAAACAGAAGATCAGTGGTATCATTTAGGTGGTTCGTCCGAACCAGTTGTTACAATATCTCAGGTTCCCGGAACCAGTTGTTAAAATTGTTTCTTCACCACTGGATCCAGTACTTAACGAAAACAAAATTAATTCTCTAGTATTATTTTGGGTATCAATGTAATGACTTAGTCTTAATTACTGTTACTAGTATCTTGGAATAAATAAATAATAATAATACATACATTATAATATGATCATACAGGAATAATACTAATACTACTGTAAGTCAACTTGATGTACTAATCACAAAACCGATTATAATGATAGTTATTAAATACTAATTATAGAACCAGTTGTTACCTACTAACCATAGAACCAATTATGTGATTATGTGACACCACTGCAGAAGACTAAACAAATTGGTAAATATGTTACTTTTCTTGATGCATTGAAGTGCCGAAAGTCATGAGATACCTAGCGAGAATATCGCGGAAAACTGGTTGAGTGGCACGTAGTAGTGTTAGTGTTGTCAGTTCGACTTCTATGAGTGCAGTGAAATGTATGTAACATAGTAATTTGAACCAGACGGGAGTTATCGACATTTGAGCATGGGATGATACACCCTGTAGTTGGTACTGAACAAATAGAACATTCGATTTTTCAAATTGTCAAGACATTGAACTTTTCTTGCTCCATAGTCAAGAGTGGACCGTAAATACCGCATTAGATGCCTTATGACCCATCAGAGATGACACATTAACCTCCCAAATGTGCTGATGACTGCAACGACGACGTCGGGGCAGATTCGTTCAGGCAAACAGACAAGCAATAATGGGTAAACTAACAGACGAATCAATGCAGCACGTCCCAGCAACGTATCTTAGATATCAGCGCAGCTCAATTTGATCTCCATGAGGTATTGCAGCCGCAACTAGCCGCTGGCCATCGTTTGGGAACACATGAGTTTGGGAACAAGTGAATTGGGTCATAGATGACTGTTAATGTATAGCGTGGGCAAATGAGTCACGTTCATTCAGTATGAACGTGCGAATGGTAGGGTCCAAATGAGTCGCGGATTCTTTGAATCCATGGACCCAAGTTGTCAATAAGGCACTCTAAAAGCTAATGTGGTTCCATAAAAGCTCGGGACGACATGATTACGTGGCATGGTTTGGGTTCTCTGGTCCGTTTGAACCGGGCGTTCATATTCATCACTGTTCACAGTTGCTTGGTGACCATGTCCAGCCTCCTTTATGGATGTCGCGTACCTTGCCAGTAATGAGATTTCCAGGATGACAATGATCCATGTCACGAGATTGCAATGGTGCAACGCTGGTTTCAGGAACATTCTGGCCGCTTCCAATCAGTGGCGTATCCTGACTTGAAATTTAGGGCGACAAAAATTAAAAAAAAAAAAAACATTAATTCCTACAACCACTAACTACGAATTTGCTCTTAACAATTCAGCGTGTAAATTAGGAAAATTAAATCAAGAAGTATGTTATTTCGTAAGCAATAAATTTAATTAAAATAAATATGTACGTAAAATATAGTCGTTCAAAATTTGAAAACGAAAATGAACAATGGAATCTGTAGTAGGTTTAAACTTTATCCCAAATATAGGATATCTTATGGATTTTTATCATTACAGTTTCATTGAAATGCGTCTCCTAAAGAAAAAGGGTGGAAGAGGATTCAAATACTTTCCATAAACCTGTTCTTCCCGTGCGTAGAACGGGCTTGTCATTTACTCTAATGAAAGTTATCTTATGTGTGATCAATTCACCGTTAAACGGCCGACCCATTTAAATGAATTTTGGAACATAGTATCTGCCTCAAGTTGTTTTATATTATTACTAGCACATATTACCCGCTTCGCTGGGTTGAAATGAAAATTTAAATGCACAACTCCATATCTCATGTGTTTAATACCCGTGAAATATGCTTGCAGTAAATGTTAACATTATATCGCCTGTCATTTATGTTAACCCGCCGAGTGACACGGTCATGCGGGTTGCATATAAATACGTTTATTTTTACCTATGATGAACTAACAAAGGATTTGTACGTTATGGACACTTGAATGGTCAATTATCTCAAGACACTGGTAATTAAAAATTAAAGTGATATGATAAAAACAATCTAGGGTCCAAATCCTAATAACCCCCCAAAAATGAAAGAAATTGGTTCAGCCGTATTAGCGTGATGAGGGAACAAAGGATTTGTACGTTCTCTTTTATATATATAGATTATTATTATTATTATTATTATTATTATTATTATTATTATTATTATTATTATTATTATTATTATTATTATTATTATTATTATTATTATTATTATTATTGAAGATTTGAGAACTCAATGGTGCATCTGAAGTCACAAAAGGGATCAGACCAATGAATGCAAGGAGGAGGCCGTGAAGTATACAGGGTTCAGAAAGGAGAGCACCAGGTAGACAAAGTTGGAAAGTAATGGACTACAAAACGTTAATTCTTTTGTTTTAATAAGTTCTCGATATCATATTATCAAATAGTTAGAACCTACTCAAAAAACCTGGTAAACCTAACGAAAGTGACTGATATTCCTTTCTGATGGCAACAATGTGGAACAATAATTTTGTTCAACATCAAAGTCGCTCTGGATACAGGGCCGGATCTTGAATCCTGCGAACTACGCGTTCGCAGAAGGCGCCAGGTAAAGAGGACGCCAAACCTGAAAAGGAATTTTGTGTTTTAAATGTGAAGATTTATCAGAAAAAATGTTATGATGAAAAACTTTCCAAATAGCTTCAAATAAATATTGTATAGACTGTAATACAGATAAATACATCAAAAGGATAATAAAGTCGAATCTTTGCGCAGATGGGTGTAAAACAGCCTTTTACAATTGAAGTGGACTCGTACATTAATTGGCGCCAATGCCACACTCACAAATGATGCTAGTTTGATGAGAATTTCTCGCAGGGGAGATTTAGGAAAGGTTTTTAAAGAGGAAAAAAGGGACATTTTACGAATATGAGATAAAATGCAGGCAAACTTAGCTTTTCAATAGATATTAAGTAATATGGCAGTACGACTAGAGACGGCAGCATTCTTTCCACAATCCTTCATATGGACAAAATATAAATATAACATACTCTTCATTCCTCTCCCAAAAACCCTTCCACCCTTCCACTATCTTGCTAGAGGATGTAATTGCCAAATATGTCTTTGAAATGGGAATGAATCAACAAACAAAAGGAAGTCAACTGCACGTGTTGCTTATGGATAGGATGGCATTATTACAGTAGAAAGGAATGTCTTCAAAAGTGCTCTGCCTTGTTATAAACAGTGTCCTCCCATAGTGCTTCGGTTCAATCTCCACAATTAAGGGTTGAGAAAGGTAAGCGTAAAAGAAATGCACATAATCGAATTTTAAGCGACTAAGGTTTTGTTGTCCATTTTTCGTTAAAATTCACAGAGAGACTACAGGTATTCAAGAAATTTGTAATTCTAATAGTCATTTGAAGAATTTTTGTCTATTACAACTTTTTGCTCTTTTATTATCATTTAGGTGGGAGTGCCAAAATAGTGTTTGCTTACACTTAAGAAATGTCTAGAACCGGCCCTGTCTGGATAGCATGCATAAGCAGCTACATGGTCACAGTCACCAATGCGAATACATAAATTTAATCCTGTGTATTTCTAATAATAATAATAATAATAATAATAATAATAATAATAATAATAATAATAATAATAATAATAATAATAATAATAATAATAATAATAATAAAGAACTATCAACAATAATGTTAAATGCAATGATCTTGTCAATGAAAAATGGAATCTTACATTTTTCCTCATAGCACTTAGAAACTTTGTGCTCCATAATTTTTCTAACATTAATGTATTTTATTATTATTGCCTTATTTATTTTTAGGTTGTTGTTCTTCTGGCTTTGGTAGCCTCTGCTGTTGCCAAGGAAGAGAAAAAGGAAAAGAGAGGCGTCGTAGGAGTAGCAACGCCTGTTGCTGCAGCACCTGTTGTCCAAATCGGTTCTTCTCAGACTTCAGCCTCAGCCTCTGCAGGTCGCGGTGCTTCAGCATCTGCTTCTGCTTCTGGGCCTGGTGGTTCAGCTAGTGCAGCTGCAGCAGCAGTTTCAAATCCAACAATCTCAGTTGCACCAGCTCTCGCAACTCTGACATCTCCTGCAGCTACTTATGTGACAAGGCCTGTTGCTGTTGGTCCTGCTGTTTCCGCTGTTCCATCAGCTACTTATGTAACTAGACCTGTTACTGTTGCTGCTGCCCCTTCAGCTACTTACGTAACAAACCCGGTTGCTGCTTCTCCTGCAGCTACTTATGTGACAAGACCAGTTGCAGTTTCAGCTGCCCCTGCTGCTACTTATGTGACAAGACCAGTTGCAGTTTCAGCTGCCCCTGCTGTTGCTACGGTTCCTGCAGCAACTTATGTGACAAGACCAGTAGCAGTTAACCCGATTGTAGCATCCTACCCAACAATTGGGGCATATGCTCAACCAGTAGTAGCAACAGGTCCTGCAGTTACTAAATATGGTGTTGCTTACTATGGATAAGTTAGCATGAATAGGTAATTTGAACATTTATAGTCTATAAGAATCAACTTTTTTAATGATTTTATTAATTTAGAAAAAATAAAAATACATACTTAAATTAAATTTTAAGGAAAACATAACAAACGTATGTGCAATTACGTAAACAAATTTATTTTCTCAGTTACTTATAAAAATATAGAAAATTTTAAATGCTGGTCTCAAAAGAAGATATTGTTTTTAAAATATTGTAATTTTACAAACTACTTAGCCTATATTGTTTCCGGTTATCTCTACTGAGCACAAAATCGATTAGTTTAAGTTATTCTGGTACTTTGATTCAATATTTTCACAATTTGCAACTTCAAATAATTAATAAAATTTATTCATTTTAACTTTAACATAAACGTTATTGGAGCTTGTTCCTACAGCATCTTTGTTCATAAGTGAAGTGAAACTTCCAGTTTTACATCCCACGGTTATCCCCTTTAGACTAAAGGAGACGGATGATTAATGAAAGTGAACGATTATGAAAGAACTGGTAGATTGGAAATGTGAGAGGAAATAGGAGAATCTCACGGGGATCGGACCAGAAAGACTCGCACCAGATGTAAGCGCTCTACCACTGAGCGACCGTATCCTCGCAGTTTCGCTCGTGTCAAGAATTTCGTATATAAATATTCTAATTGGTTTTAACAGCTCCAGTAACAAAAACAGTTTCAGTTGTTTTCAAAGTGGAAGCACATTGGATTTAAAATTGAATAAAATACAGATGAGACACCAAAAATCATGTTGAATGTTTATATACACGTGAATTTTAGAAACAATGTAATTGATTGGTTGAATTGAAGTTTGGCGTCTCGTTCAGCAACGAGACTATATGAGACGCAGACCTACAGCTTAATGTGAGATCCGAATTACATGAACTCCCGCCAGGAATCAAACCCAGTTCTACCGCACGAAAGACTCATATGCAAGCCATACAGCTACGAGAGAGCTCTCCGGTGTAATTGTATTAGGTTGTTAAGAAAAGTTTGAATTCAAAAAGTGCTCTTCGCTACATTTATTTACTTTGTGTTGGGAACTTTACATGTAGTGTAGGCAGTGTTAAATTTATTGATATTAAAAACTTTGGCGCCAGTCCCTACCTTTCCTTGACAAAATGAAGTTAATATATTATAGCTTAGCTATTATCTTAACATGGGTTATAAGTAAGTCAGTTTAGCATCTGTTTTCCTTAAGTTAAATGTAGTAGATTCGATAAATCTTATGAAACCGTAATATAAAACTTAAAAAAAAAAGTATATTTCTCTCTAAAGATTTCTCAATATTTTCAGCATACACGACGTCTTCAAATAGGAAATATAGCAGTATTGAAGGAAATATTCTATCTGAGAAACAAACTCATATGTTCAAGAAAGAAGAAATGCACAAAGGATTTTAAAAATTACTAACTCTGACAAATAAAACCAGTAACAAATATATGTGTCTCTTTTGTTACATTTTCACTTCCTGATCCTTCTTCTTATCATGTCATAGAACGTAAAAATGATAGACCTATACGAAAACTCTTGAGAGATAGAAGTATTAAGCAAAACAATAGAAACTAAATATATCAGTAACCAAATTGCTCAGTTCGACAACTCAGCTGCAGTTATCGAGAAACAATATAAATGATTGATTAACAAATTATATAGCATGTAAAACATCATATTTCAATTATCCAACACCACTATCAGAATACTTATGTGTAAAAGGTGTTCTTACTTATATACTGAGGTATCTAAACCGATGAGAACTAGGAACGGTGAATTATCATTGGCAAGACATTTGAGGTAGTTAAGTTTTCATGCGTTAACAAATCTCCTGCTACAAATTTATTCGTTTTGATTTCCCTGCAGAGTTACTACTAACGACATGTTCTACAAAAGTACCAAACGTGTGGAGGATTATAGGGGTTGAGATGTAAACGCCACAAACTGCGTTTCTCATGGCTGACTCGCTGACTGATTGACACAAATTGACATAAATGTTGGATATCTTCCCGATTGGCTAGAAATACGAAATTCCACACATTGATAGGGGTAACATGTACAGTCAGAAACAATATTAAGTATAAGTTGGAGCTATCATTTCTTATATCTTCAACCTATACTAGTATTGTTTCTGACAGTACCACATTTAAGAACGTTCCCCACGTTAAGAGGGTTTGCTTATCCAGACTCCTAACTATGAAAACATGTATCCTCGTCGCCAGAAGTGCCTTTACATCACCGTGACGGATATGTGACAGCGCAGTACTCCAAGGAAGGGATGATTGTATAAGAATTTGTGATTAATTTTGAAGAGTTTTTATTTTGACTAGGGAATTAACATAGGTGAAGGGAGTAAGGACACAGATTTGAAGCATCAGTGCACTGTTATTGAAGCATCAGTGCACGAAAAGATTCGTATTCTCAGTTTTTCTATTTATTGTTTTATATGTTAAGTTAAACACCACAATATGTATCACTGATATCGCAGATCGTATTATTTTTTAAAATCGTGTTTGTAACCTATTGTCAAAACATTCATCTCCAGACATGATGTAGAGAGAAGAGAAAGAGATACGTCATCTGTAATATATGTATATGTGATTCACTAAGTAACTGTAGAAATTAGTTAAAGGACACATAAGAGAGCGAAAAGGAGGTCTAGAAGTCTGAACTTTTTAGAGACGTGCTAGATAGGTGAAAATATAGTTAAAAATTGCAAAGGGTATCATGTAATTTACCTTTCTTTTCTTATATTCTAGTATACTTTTTCTTTCACATCCAAACATCTCTATTCAGAATTATGAGATAAAGGTGAAGAGAGAAACATTTCCATTTCAAGAATTATATCAGGAAAATAATCTTTTGACTTAGACTAGATTCGAACTCGTAACCCTTGAATCCATGGCTCAGCGCTCTACCGATTGAGCTAACAACTTCTGTTAGAAACGCCTGATTTCTACAACTACCGGTTACTGAATGGTGTGTATTAACCAAGTTTGCCGAGATAATTGCTTCATATAGGTATTGCAATAATAATAATAATAATAATAATAATAATAATAATAATAATAATAATAATAATAATAATAATAATAATAATAATAATAATAATGGATATAGTATACGACAGTGCCTCGTTACTTCCCGAGGACGCACGAAGTGCAGTCTTTTACAGATTATTCACTGAACATCTAGGAACTTAAAAATGGGGTAAAAAAGCGAGTGTCGTTCACTTTTGTGGTGGTACTAATATAAAGAACAACGTATGTATTTCACTTTTGGGATCGTACAACTTGTTTATTTTGATGCTCGGTGAACTCTCTTCAACTGTTTGAGAGTTGTATGCAGTAGTAGCAGGTCTACCGTGATTGATTACCGATTTTTGAAGGGTTGTTTTCAAGGGTTGTTTCGTGAAGGTTTGGGCTCATTCCGTAGAGGTTTTTCTGAGCTCGCGGTTTTTTTTTTTTTTTTTTTGTTACTTTCGCTTATTGGTAATTTGCATTTTCGGGATTTTCTTGCGGGCCGTATAACGTCCTGCAGTTCTACACAGAGGTTCCGCCTACATGGGGGTGCCATTTTTTTTTTTTTTTGTTTTGTTTTGGTTCTGCGTATATTGACGGACCTTGTGCTTTGTGTTCTGCAGGTGGCAGTACGGTAGGAAGAAGATGAAAATGGTGATATTTGTACGTGTAAGTAAGTAAAGTGCGTGGATCGTGAAGTAAATGTGCGATCTTAATCTTTTTTTATATTTGTGCTTTAAAATCTTGTATTGCAGATCTTGTATTGGAGATAATAAGTGATTTTTTCTGTTGATTGATAGTTTAATGTATTAAAATTTCAGCATGTTGGCGGTAAGCATTTCTATGTTGCTTAGTAGGTCATTGTAGGCATTAACTTTTCCACACCTTTATATTTCGTGATTAACAATAATATAGCCCTTGTACTTCGGGCTATATGTGCGCTTTTTCGCTTGGTACTCCCTCCCTAATTTTTATTGCATTCTTAAAATGGCCCTTGTACTTACAGATGTTCTTCTAAGAATGTGTTTTTTTTTATATGGTATGCGAAGAATAATAATGTGCCCTTGTACATTTTGTATGAGTATATGTGGGGCATTTGAAACACTTATCGCATGTCACGTGCACGTGGATGCTTCTTACTGTTGCACTATGTATAAAAATGATTTTATTACATGTAGAAGTAGTAATAGAACACGGAAGAGACCCAGATCATGTTGTATTCACACTTCATATTGGAGTGTGAATACATGATCTGGGTCTCTTGCGTGTTCTATTACCACTTCTACATGTAATAAAATCATTTTCATACGTAGTGCAACAGTAGGAAGTATGCACGTGCACTGGACATAATGAGGTCCTCTTGTATACTATTACCATAATAATAATAATAATAATAATAATAATAATAATAATAATAATAATAATAATAATAATAATAAGCAGAAGAAGAAGAACAGAATTTAAAAGTCGCATATGTTAAAAGTTTGACGTGCAGAGTAAGTCCTAATATGAGATTTTATTATTTATTTATAATAAATGTAAGCGTGGTTTATTCGTGCGTGCTACTCAAACTGCGCAACTCACTACCTAGTCCCATAAGAGTAGGTACAGTAGCCTTGCGTCCTCCAGCCGTGAAGAATGTTTGGGTTTGAACCTATGCGTGTCCTAAGAGGAAGGAAGAGATTGAAAGAAAGAAAAGTGGTTTAGAAATTATGCAAACGTAGAATATCTCACGAGGTGAGGTGATATAGAGTTCAGCGTGTCTTTCAGCTACTACTCTATACAAGACGTGCATCTACGACTTAACGTGGAACCCGAACCACACGACTCCTGACGGGAATCGAAATCCGTATAAAATTTCATACCATAAAATTTCAAGGTAGGATTGCAAATGAACTATAATATGGTGATGAAGTATAATATGATTGGGTCGGGCCCCCCTAACTTCTACCCCCCCTAAATTTTTGGGCTGGCTACGGGCCTGTCACCCGCACATTTATTTTACAGATTGGGGTTTATAGCTATACTTAAGTTCGTTGAAATTGCTCCAGTGGGGCGAAACACTGAAGCCATTCGTAACAAAGGGGGGAAGGGACATGTTAAAGTAGTCAAATATGAACAACGTTAGTATTGAAATCATAGTTTTCGTGGTCGCAGATTAATAGTGACGCTGTCGATGTTGCTTAAGTACAAGTTAAGCCTTGGTTGGCATGGAGGTGACAGGCAATAAATAAATAAATAAATAAAATCGAAAACATCCTATATTTGTGTCGAATATATATTTTTCGGTATCTCTGACATAAATAATAATATTCCAGATGTGGTATATGACCAAGGTCGGCCCCATTCGCATGCGGTTTCAGAGGAGAGAACCGGTGAAGATTTCAGAATAGTTCCTTTTACTTAAGTTTCAGTACACTGAGAGTGAAGAGTGGTAATACACAAATACCGTTGTCACATCCGGACCTATCAGAGGTAATTATGATTTCTGGGGCACTGTCGTTGCTCCAGGTGAGGTGATATAGAGTTCAGCGTGTCTTTCAGCTACTACTCTATACAAGACGTGCATCTACGACTTAACGTGGAACCCGAACCACACGACTCCTGAGGGGAATCGAAACCCGTATCACCTCTAGTTCTATCATGGGAGACACAGGAACATGCAAAAATAATCGAAAATGAACGATATTAATGTTAAATTCATAGCTTTCGAGGTCCTAAAAATTCCTAATAGAAAGATATGATTGTCTATTCAATAGTTTTCGGGGACGCTGAAGTGAATAATGACACTCCTGATACCATAAAAGCCCAAGGCTTTATTCTTGGTTAGCGGCAAGTTTATTCAGTTGCTCCTGCTGGAAATATGAGCTCCTTCGTGGCTAAGCGGTTAGCGTACGCGCCTTTGGCGTGCGAGACCCGGGTTCGATTCCCGGCGGGAGGTCATGTGGTTCGGATTCCACGTTAATCAGTAGTTCCACGTCTCATATAGCCTCGCTGCTGAACGGGACGTTAAACTCAACATCAGCTCAGCTCTGCTAAGGGCATAAGCAGCGTGGACCTACTGCTTTTTGGGTCCAACCACAGATGACAAAGTACACCCCTATTACTTTACAATTGCTGTAAATCTCCCTGCTTTTGAAATGAACGGAATTTGACATTCTCTTCATCAACTTTTCTATTTCGTGTGTTCATTTTAAAGCCGTACACAGCGCATGAGGGCATTGCTAAAGTTTGCAAAGTCAATGTAAGAAATACAGATGAGTTCTATTTACACAGTGTTTACAGTACAAAATATACAATAATATTCCACACAGAAAATTCATACACAACAGTGTGTAAGAAATTCATCAAATGTTTAAAAACCAAAGAAAACGTACTTCAACACAAATGCAATTAAAACCTGACTCTGAGAGCACGACAATGATATCTTGTTCGAAGGGTCAGTGATTTTGTGTCGAACAGGCTGAGCGTGGGCTTACTTTGTCTTATGTTTGGCAACATTGCTCTTGGTCAAGTGGCCTATTGCTTGTGCCTTTAGGTATTTGCCCTAAAGCTATGTAGCGAGTTGTGTGCGTTCTGTGTTACTCCCTGCCCCTGGCTGTTTGCGAAAATATCATTTGCTTTTCATGCATTGGGATAAGGGGCAAGACATCTTGCATCTTGGAAGGAAGTAACATATAAAATGATCGAGAACGACAACCGATGTTAATGTAGAGTTCATAATTTCGAGGTCGCTGAGATGGTTAGGCGTAAAGCTATCAGCTATTTTCTGTTAGTGATTTCTTCATATAAGTCTACCAAGTTAACGAATGAGTGGTAGAGCGTTCACCTCTGGTGCTTGGGGTCGCGGGTTCGATCCCAGCCCCCGCAAAGTGAACTTTGTGGTGGACAAACACCGTGTGCGTGGGTTTTCTCGGGGTTCTCTCGTTTCTTCCCACTTTCTTCATTCCACCATTTCATTCATTACTCATCATCACCGTCTCATTTAGCCTAACCGGCATAACCGCGGGACGTAAAACGCAAAGATTTAATTTCATTTCATTTTCAAGTTAACGAACCTTGACTTATCTACGTATAGTGGTTGGTTAGTGTGTCCTCGATGGCTATTTTTACTTTTTCCATGATCATCCCATACCATACAGAATTATTTATGTTTTGAAAAAGCTTGATTCTTCGTTAAACAACAATGCTTCTTTTTTTCTAATCATGTTTTTTAGTATTATCCTCTTCATTCTAACTAATTTAAATATTTTCAATAATTCAGAATTTAGACTAAAAATGTTACAATGATCAAGAATTGTATAAGAAGAGTAGCCTTCATTTCTAATCATTGTCATAACCGGAAGGGAAAACTTATAAAAAATTGAAATAACTTAGTAGACGTGGAAATTCGACGGAAATAATGAACATCAACTATTAGTTGACTCTTAGAAGTATAGTAGATATAGTTCTCAACCCCTCTTTGCTTTATGAAAATAATAAACATTTTCCAAAAATAATTACAGAAAAGTAATTTCATGACATTTACTGAGCGAACGTAGGTTACTGATTAGCGTTGACGCTTTATAATTGGGAGTCTCCAGGTTCAAATTTCGATACGAGGCATCCTGACTAGTGATTTTGCAGTACCACTGGGCGAATACCGGGATATTTTTAATACATAAGCTTTGGCAAATTTTCTTGAAAACTTTGTTCTTATGTTGTTAATGTTTCAGTATGAAATGGCATTTTGCTGCATGGAAAATATTTTTAGTAAACAAAATATAGTAGATGAATGGTTAGCATCAGGGACTCCTACTTGTATGACTTAGGTTCAAATCCCGACTGTTGTTTTTGATTTTTCCTTTTAGCTATGCTCATATAGCTTTTGTTGCTCTCCAGAAGTTCAATTTTGAATTAAATGTAGTCGCAGCTAGTTTAAACTGAAATTATTTTCAAAACTTTTTGCTATTACATGTTTTTGTTTTACTTGCGATGTTTGAACTTTGATATTAGATCTTAGACCCTAATGTAACTCATTTTCCTACGTCATATCATGATGAATGTTTTCACAACAACAATAGTCGGGCGGTAATACAGAATTCCATTGTTACTGCAGGGCCGGATCTTGAATCCTGCGAACTACGCGTTCGCAGAAAGCGCCAGGTGAACAGGGCGCGAAATTAGAAAAATGAATTTTGCTTTAAATGTAAATATTTATTTAAAAAATGTTATGATGAAAAATGTTCCTCATATAGCTTCACACAAATATTGTACAGAGTGAGATACAGATGAAATACACCAAAAGGACAATAAAGTCGAATCTTCGCGTGGTTGGCTGTAAAACACCCCTTTACAAATGAAATGGACGCATCATCAATTGATGCCAATGCCACACTCACAAGAGATGCTAGTTTGAGGAAAATTTCCACGGCACAGGATAGATCTTTCAAAGAGGGAAAAGGGATATTTTACGACTATGAGATAAAATGAAGCTAAATTTAGCTTTCCAATAGATGTTGTATTAAGCACTATGACCGTAGAGCTAAAGACAGTGGTATTCTTTCCACAATCCCACCATATGCACAAAATACAAATATAACAGACTCTTCATTCCTTTCTCAACAGTTAAGGGTTGAGAAAGATCACCGTAAATGAAATGCACATTATTAAAGTTGAAGCAAGCATGGGCGCCCAAAAGGGGACGAAGGGGCCAGGCGCCACCTGGCTTACGACAAGTATAATGTATATGTATAATTTCTTAAGATTTTCTTAATACAAATAAAAATACCAAACGTAATATAGTAACGAGGGAGATGACCACCCTAAAAACATTCTTCGGGCCCCCATGCAAGCAAGTAGGCTTTCTTGTCCATTCGTCCAGGGAGTGGAGCGAATACTAAGAAAAGACGGGCGGTACAAATGGATTTTCTTTAAATCATCGCTGTCCACTGCTTAATGCTCACTTTGTTAATATCTATTAGTCCATTTGTCATTCGTCAACATTTTCATTTCTGTCCTAAGTCGTTTCGTTTTTGTTTATATTTTTAATTTATAATGATGTATACTTTCACTTTTTAATAGTACTTTGTTTTTCATGTAATAATAATGACCAACGATATAAAACCAAGTGAGCATTTTATCGGAAAAGAAAGCTACAAAACGTGAAAGAAGATAAGAGGCAACCGAAGGCTCTAAAAAGTTTCTTTCTAGTGCTGGACAAAATCATACAAATATTGAGGTGGGAGTTGTCAATATCAGTCACTGTTAAGGTCTGATTTTGCAGGTCGACATTCATTTGAAGCTGTAAATTTATTTTACCTGATTGCAGTGATTTAATTGTTGAATTAAAATGGAACGATACGGTCATTTCGGTTACGGGTCTGAATTAAATTTCATGTATTTCAAAATTTGTTTGAATACAATTAGTTTTCACGCGACATATAAGTATATAACTTGAAAGGATATAATCGAAAGCGACGAAAGGTCATTTGGATGACAAGTATTTTTTTTCAGTACTCTCATTTTCAATCCAGCAGCGTATACAGATACTCGTTTTATTATGACAGATAACAATAATTATTAATCCATTATCTGTTATTAAATTTAGATGGAGCGATATTTTAAATTAGTAATAATTCTAATGCAAAGTAGAGTTTTGATTATTAGTTACTTGTGTTCAGGGATGTACCGACATAGGTCCTAGGGATGCGCACGAGACGAGTCGAGACAGGATTTTCCAGACAAAATTCGAGTCGAGACACGGCTCTTCCAATAGAGAAATATACATTTTTCGAGTCGAGCCATCACTTTTACAGCACATTTTCGAGACGAGACAGCCGCAAATCTTGTCTCGTGCGCTAAGTGCAGTGTTCCATTCAGAAAAAATCTTCCGGGGGGGGGGCACACTTAGTATTCAGAGGGCCACTGCTGGTACTCTTCTATTTATTATTATATTATAGACGTATTATTTTGATCTCCTCCCGGGGAGCAGTGGCTCCCTAAAAATATGTGTGGACGAAACACTGAACAGACAGTCTGAGAGTCTGGATCCCCCAATTAGCACAATTTCATTGGGCAAATACACAAAATTATTTGCATTTTATAGGCTTTCCGAAAAAATCTTCGGACCCCAAAGAAAAATCTTGGGTGCATCATTGATTGTGTTCACGTTGTGTTACTGCCTGATTTCGAACGTCTATGTTGGAAAGAAACATGAAAGAATTGAATTGTTCTATAGGCCTAAGGAGCTCTGAAAAGTTTTTTTTTTCAGAGAAACCTAATTTTAAAGTTCTGCCACTGATCGGGGACAAATTACATATCAATTAAGACACACACTTTTGTCATTTGTTGTGTATTGAACTAATTTAACTAAAATTAATAAAGAATTATTTGAAATCAAGTATATCTCAAGAACGATTAAATGGATGATGGCTTTGATGGCCATTGAAAATGACATTCTGAATGAAATTGATATGGATGCAATAATAAGAGATTTTGCCAAATTGAAAGCCATAAAAGTGTCTTTATAACATGAACTTTACAGTAACAAAGAAAACGAGAAATTAAGCTAATTACCATATTTGTATCACTAGAAAACAATATTTAAATATGCTTTTAATGAAGTGTAAGAGCATAGCCTTGATAATGTTATAATCAAACCTGTGATAATGTTAGACTTGAAGCTCGTTAGTTTTATTCTATTTCGACTTTTATGTTTCAACTGTATTTGTCAAAATACATTTTAGGTATATATTTTAGTTGTTTCCTGTGCTTATTTAACAAAAAAATCTATAAATTATTAACACTGGGACTTTGGTCATGATTCATCCACAGTTAATTAGGTTTAATTTCGCCATTTTCTTTAATACTCACAGGAAGACTGAATTATTATATATTGAAGAAATTTGTAATTGTAACAATTATCTGAAGAATTTTTGTCCATTACAGCATTCTATTTTTTTATTATCATATAGGCGGGGCGCCTAAATATTGTTGGCTTATACTTACGAAATGTCTACAACCGACCCTGTTACTAGAGAGAGAGAGACAAAGTTTTGAATCAGAAAAGCACAGTTGAACGTACGATGCAACATTGGCTCCTCAAGGGATTTCAAACGAATTTACTATACGTATACATTACCATCTGGACAATTTACCCCTAAAAATGCTTTCGATCACTGAAATAAATTCCTGCCTACGCCCCTGTAAAGCAGTAAGAATTTTAGGGACTAATCAGGGGATAATGCCACCCTGGAGCAACGAAAGTTCCCCAGAAATCATAATTACCTCTGATAGGTCCGGATGTGACAATGGTATTTGTGTATTACCACTCTTCACTCTGTGTATTGAAACTTAAGTAAAAGGAACTGTTCTGAAATCTTCACCGGTTCTCTCCCCTGAAACCGCATGCGAATGGGGCCGACCTTGGTCATATACCACATCTGGAATATTATTATTTATGTCAGAGATACCGAAAAATATATATTCGACACAAATATAGGATGTTTTCGATTTTATTTATTTATTTGTTTATTTATTTATTTATTTATTGCCTGTCACCTCCATGCCAACTCTGACCTCCATGCCAACCAAGGCTTAACTTGTACTTAAGCAACATCGACAGCGTCACTATTAATCTGCGACCACGAAAACAATGATTTCGATACTAACGTTGTTCATATTTGACTACTTTAACATGTCCCTTCCCCCCTTTGTTACGAATGGCTTCAGTGTTTCGCCCCACTGGAGCAATTTCAACGAACTTAAGTATAGCTATAAACCCCAATCTGTAAAATAAATGTGCGGGTGACAGGCCCGTAGCCAGCCCAAAAATTTAGGGGGGGGGGGCGGTAGAAGTTAGGGGGGCCCGACCCAATCATATTATACTTCATCACCATATTATAGTTCATTTGCAATCTTACCTTGAAATTTTATGGGGGCCAGCCAAAGTTTAGAAGGGCTCGGCCCCCCTGCCCCCCGTGGATACGGGCCTGGCGGGTGATCTTTTTCGGAAAGGAATTCATGAGTTACTTTTCCAATGTGGTGGCTTTATTCGCTTCCCATGCTAAAGATTGCCAAAGAGCTCAACTTTACTTGCACCACTGTGCTATGAATATAGATTTTAATGGCATTTACTTTACTGAATGCTCACTTAGGTGATGCTATCGTCACAGGAAAAGTGAGATACTGTTATAAATGAGTAGGGATATAAACAAATACGGAAAACTATTAGAAATGACACTACTTGAAATGTGTTTTCGCAATATAATGGGGCAGTATTTTATTCGAATGTGAAGGAAATCATTGCATAAATTGTCCCTTCCCCTCCTTAGAACTCTAAGCTACAATACGTATCTAATAATTTTGAATTAGAAATATATGCATCGAGTTTCATATCCTTAACTTTAAGGTGTCCTGAGTTAAGTAAATGAATAAATTTCCTGCTAACGAAAGAGTAAAGCTTTGGGCTTTAATAGTATCGGGAGTGTAATTATTCATTTCAGCGACCCCGAAAGCTATTGAATAGATACTCATATCTTTCAATTAGGAAATTTTAATTTTCACCCCTCCCATTAAACCTCAATGCCGATAATGCTAAACTTTGACGTGAACGATATAGAGGGTATCATACATAATTCATGTACTCAAAAGCTATGGATTTAACATTCATATCGTTCATTTTCGATTATTTTTACATGTTCCTATGTCTTCCATAATAGAACCAGAGGTGATACGGATTTCGATTCCCGTCAGGAGTCGTGTGGTTCGGGTTCCACGTTAAGTCGTAGATGCACGTCTTGTATAGAGTAGTAGCTGAAAGACACGCTGAACTCTATATCACCTCACCTCGTGAGATATTCTACGTTTGCATAATTTCTAAACCACTTTTCTTTCTTTCAATCTCTTCCTTCCTCTTAGGACACGCATAGGTTCAAACCCAAACATTCTTCACGGTTGGAGGACGCAAGGCTACTGTACCTACTCTTATGGGACTAGGTAGTGAGTTGCGCAGTTTGAGTAGCACGCACGAATAAACCACGCTTACATTTATTATATATAAATAATAAAATCTCATATTAGGACTTACTCTGCACGTCAAACTTTTAACATATGCGACTTTAATTTCCCTGTAACTTTTTACCAATTGCGCGTAAATCAAAATTAACGTCACCATTGTTCTTCTGATTAAATTTGCGCCTTAAATCATGTATCACATGACCCTATTCCTATTTTAAAAACTTTATCTTAATTCAAAATGGCGGATTTCAAGATGGCCGCCGTCAGGTATACCCTTACTATATGACTTCCCCCTAGTCCTAATATGTACCCATATATTTGTTATTCACCTTTTGTCGTTATACGAGGTCTTACAGGGCTTTTACCTCCAACTGTATGAAGACTATTCTGTACTTCCATGTGATGTTCTGGCAGCTGTATCTCCTAAATCCCTGGAGCTTCGCACCTACAACTTCACTGAAATACTGACCACATTTAGTACTACTTTGTCATATGTGTCTCAGTCAGCAACTCGGTTCACCCAAACGTAAGGTTTACTTGTGAGAACATTTCTTTGAATAACTCTTTGGTAACTCATTTTCTTTCAAATTCGATTAGAATGGAACATTCTGTCGATTGCAAATCTAAAATCCACAGCTGAAAACAAAATATTAAGTATGTTCAACATTCCATTATTATCCTCTGATTTGTAATGAGAAACTATTTATGAACAGCAGTGATTTCAGAAGATTCTCCCTGGAGGGATTGTCAATATGCGAAGAGGGAGTACTGCTTGACCCCTCTGCATACCAGTAATGACATATTCTACAAAACACTAAACCTTTAATATGGGGGTTCACGGGAGGTTGAAATATGAACTCTACGAAACGTCAAGATCAAAATGGTAATTTTCAAGACATTCTCCTGACTAATGAGAAAAATTGAACAACTGTAGAATATTTATACGTTATCTTTTCACAAAATATTTACTGAAACTAGTTAGGTTCACGACTACCTAGAAATACGAAAATTTTCAGGATAACATTTACATATCCAGAAAATTCCAACATTTCAGGTACCACAGAGTCATCAACCTTCCAGAGTACTCTCTTAGTGAAGTTGAAGCAGAACAAATATAAGCTGCCACAAAAATTATTTCCACTTTAAAGTGAAGCCTACACCCTTCCCTTCCAGTCAACACACTAACAATTTGCATAAATAATTAAATGAATTATATTTTTGCTAATCATTTTTTTTAGAAATAGGGACAAAATTTGAAAAATAAATCACAAAAAATCATATGGGGTATCAAATTGCAGGGAATTGAATGCGGTGCGGGAATGTGTGCGTGTTTCTTTTTTTTAATATTGTCTTTTCTTAAATTATACCCTACTGCAAAGTATACTGAAGTACCGGTATAGGCTATGTAGAGAGCAGCAACAAGTCAAATTAAATATACAAAATGTTCTAATATCTCAATCCAAAACCTCCGTATCTAAAACAAAGCGAAGTTCTAAACTAATACAAAAAAGTGGTTTTGTTATCAATACTGCCAAATTATTCAGTCAAGATAGTTATGATGTCGATCTAGCAAGTTTATTCTGAAAGTATTTGAAGAACTTGGCCAACAGTTACCTTATCAACACAGCCAAATTCTTCAGCCAAGGTAAGTTATAATATCGATTCTGCTACATTCGTGAAATAAAGTTCCTTATCTTTACTGAATTTGAAGAACTTGGCCAATTGGTTATAAGAGATTGTAATTTACCTTGGCTGTGTTAATAACGTAACCGATTGAGTAGTTCTTTAAATAATTTCAGAACCAGGAAATTTATATCAAGAACTTGGCAGGATCTACGTATATCATAATTTAGTTTCGCTGAAGAATTTGGCTGTATTGATAACATAACTTTACCTCTTACGGTTAGTACTAGTTTGGAACTTGGCTTTCTTTTTGACACGGAGAATATGGTTTTTCGCACGTTATTTTTATACACGTATACAGTAAGTACTACCTGTTGAACAATTAAGTGCATACCTATTTGTGAGTCTGGCATTCCTACACCGATTATTGTGAAGAATATTAGAATTACTTAAATAAATTACTTGAAACTTTAGCTTTGTGGGATGATGTAATGAAAGTCTAAAATACATTACGTAGAGGGCTGAAGTTGTGAATATAAATAATGCATAGTGTAGATAAGTGACGAAGAAATACGAAATACGAAAGAATTATGAAAATCAAAAGAATTATAAATGAAATACGAAATATGAAAGAATTATTTTAAAAAAATCATAGAAGATTCGCAGTGGGGACACTGCACTCGATTGAAGTAACGACATCAATGACAACATGATCAGGGCGAAGCGGTGGTAGTCTAATGGTCTAGATAGACGTCTGAATAACTGTGGTTCGAATCCACTCAATGTTCCTTCGTTTTTATTTTTGCTACTTTTCATAGGTCAAACGTTTTAGTATTTTACTCTAAAGTAAGATAGACTTGCCATTGTGGTTAGACATATAATTGTAACGATGAAAACTTAAGTTTATATGATTATGGAAACAGAAATATTTATTTAGGCCAGGAGTAGGGAACCTGCGATCTTCCACAGTCATAAATTGCGGCCTCATTGGCCTATTCTAAAAACTGTTAAATTATAAAAAGAATATCAAACATAAGTATTGGATTATAAATTTTCTTATTTTATCTTTTTAATACATTACAGAGTTATACATTTTCATGTAAATCATTAATGTAACTCTAATAACTGCAAAATAACTAAAAATTGGGTATGTTCAAAATTATCATATGCGCCATTCTTGGAAAACGGGCGTTGTCAATGTATCTTTAGATAAAAATAAGTTCCCCATCCTTGATTTAGGGCATAAAAGTTAGGGGGACTATACAATTACTGCCGAAAAGCATGTCCAGTGACATCATGCACTTGTTTATAGCGTATCATTCAAAACATTCATTCTGAGAAGCAAAGCTATGCCGCGTCCACATGGTAGCCAAGAGTTCACAGTAGCTCAGCGAGGTGAAATTGTAGATTGTGCATTGCAAGGCCAGAATACCTCTCAAATCGTCAGAGCACTTGGTTGCGACCGACGCACTGTTAACAAATGTTTGGAATTAAGTGAAATAAATTTTCACCCAGATCTGACAGATTTAAAGGATCCACTCAATTACAGCTCAGGATGAAGTGCTGATAGATGTCAGGAACAATCCAAAACACCATAGATTTATACGGTTGTATGGTTGTTCCCGTGTACGGTATTGTTGCTCCCATGAAACCAGACGTCAAAGACTAAAGGCAGTCTGCCGTAGAACTATTCTTCTGCCACAAAGGCTCCCCTCACAGAGTCGCAAAAGGCGAGACGATTAGAATGTGCAGAGTGGAACACTGAACTCCCACAGGCATACTGGGATCTAACTATATTTAATGATGGAAATATACGAGGGTCGTTCCGGAAGTAATACCTCCATTTTTTTCATAAAAACTAATAGAGATACATAAATAATAACAGCACAGCTAAACAGAGCAATATTTCAGCTACAGACTGTCATTTTTCCATATAGTTTCCACTATTCGTTATGCACTTTTGCCAACGATGAACCAGAGCCTGCATGCCGCGCTTGTAAAAATCGGAACCAGCTTAGGCTAACCACTTCCTTACAGCTTTGACAACAGTCTCCAAGTCTTGAAAATATTCTTTTGTAAGCATCCGTGGCACCAATCTCACGCAGACTTTGCGATAATGAAGATGTTTCAGCATTTTTTCCAAGGCGGTATTACAGCCGATATTCAGCTTGGTACACAATTCTCTGGTCGTTGTCCGGCGATCAGCACGAATGAGTTGATCAAGACGCTCTTCATTGCTAGGGATGAAAGCTATGTAGGGTCGACCGGGCCGTGGCTTGTCATGAACACCCTTTTCAGCACCTTGAAAATGCCGTATCCATCGCCTCAAATTGCTCACGTCTATTATTTCGTCTCCATAAACCTTTACCAAGCGTCGTTGGATTTCAATCGGCGCAATTCCTTCAGCAGTGAGGAATTCAATCACTCATCGTTGTTTTATACGCACGTCCATATCAGGCTCCATTTTGGAACACTCCTATGCTGGTGACAACTACCGCAGAACAACGGGACCAGCTGCAAATAAAAGAGAAAGGTTTAAGCATTAGCACTACACCAACGACATCTGGCACGGACATACAAAGTCTACACAAAAAATAGGAGGCCTTAATTTCGGAACGACCCTCGTATTTCTGTCCAATCAATAAGGAAACTCATTTTCTATAGGTCACAAGGGCCAAGATATGTGTCAAAACAGGTAGTGGAGAGAGAGCAATCTGAACAGGTTGCGACATACTTCTAGGGCTACGAGGCAGCCGCTGAATCAAGGGAACTGATTTCAGTACCGGAGGAATGACCAGTCAGGTTTATATTGATATATTGGAGTTCACCTTGCTTCCATCCTATCTTGCAAATTTTCCAGTCCAAAAGTGGTTTGTGTTTATGCACGACAACACTGCTGTGCATACGTCCAGAAATACTCAGGTGTGGCTACAAGAACACCCAAAACTCATCTGCATAAAGTGGCCTCCACGGTATTCTGATCTCAACCCAATGGAACATCTATAGAGTTTCATGGTGCAGAAATAGTTGGAAATACGAGAGAGTAGAAACCAGACGCTTCTAGGAGCCTATATTCTAAAAGTATGGCAGTACTATCGCAATAAACTCGGTCACTTTACTGCACTTGTTACATGTCTGCATGAGCGACCGTGTGTTGTAATTTCAGCACGTAGTAGTTACACCAAATTTTAATAGGGATGTTTGGCTGTTTACATCTCTGTTGACATGACCATTTGTAGGGAGTACTTTGGCCGTCAATGTAAGTTTGGTGGCGACCCTGCACTGAGAAAAAAAATGTAGGTGGCATACTTAAAAACGTAGGTTACATTCGTAATTCCTGTAGTTTCTGGACTTAACGTACAACCGTATATAACATCCTGCAGCAAACGTATAGCTGAAAAAGTATGTATTATACGTACTGTCTGCACAAGTGCAATGACGTCATTCGTGTGACGTTATCTGCAGTAACAAGTATATACGGAGGTAATATCTAGCTTTGTGACGTCAGGGTCGTATGTAGCATGTGGGTTAATAATGACGACATACACTGACTATCAGGACGGAGCATGATTTCAAGAAGTATGCAATATACGTTCTGTACGTATGTTTCTTGCGTTCAACCCCGAGACAGCATCTATATTGTACTTGTGCCCCATACGTACGACTAGATACAGTATACGTATTGTACGTATGTATTATACAGATTTTCCTTATGTCGCACACAGCTTGTCCAGATACAGCATACAGAATATCCGTATGCACCATACAGAGTGCATATACGTAGCTTACAGACTGTCTGCATGCAGCATATAGATTATACGTATGTCGCGTACAGGTTGGCCATATGTAATGTATAGATTGGATGTATATAGCTAATAGGTTGTCCATATGAAATATACAGATTTTACCTGTATCGAATACGTATTGCCTTCTTGTAATGTATGGATCGGACATATGCAGGATCTAGAGTGTACGTATAGTGCACCATTATTAAAGTGCTGCAACATACTGCAAAGTGCATGATACATTCTTACTGTAATGTTGTCAAATATTGTTTTACTCTGTATGAAAACAAAAATAGCTTAAAATATGGTTGATCTCCTTTGTGCCAATAATAATAAAATTAACAATACTACACTTTTCAAATCTTAGTTTGGAGCAGTGAAACTGTCCAAAGAAATGTATTTACCTGCAGGGTGTCCTATAAGTTTGGGCTTCCTGCTAATTCGTTGGAAAGCTACTGCAAAGTCAAGTGTTGAAAAGTGACACAAGCGTTAATTTTAAAATTAAGGGCACAAAGCAAGGGCGGATCCAGGACGGACTTCTGGGGGGGGGGCGGTCGGCGGTAATACTGCTACTTTTAAGAGCTCCAAACTTGTTATGGATGGGTTTATTTATATATAAAATAAGAAAGTTTCCTCTTGTGGGGGGGGGGGGCGATCGCCCCGATCGCCCCCCTCTGGATCCGCCCCTGGCACAAAGGAGGTTAACCATATATTAAACTATTTTCGTTTCCATACAGAGTAAATCAATATGTGATATATTACTGTAAGAATTTATCATATGGTTTGCAGTTAGTTAGTTGCAGCACCTCAATAATAATGCAAAATGCACAGCCTTATACAATCCTATATTCAAACTCAAACAAGATTTACGTACAATCATTTATTAAGCTGTTATCATCCATTGCTTGTACGATATAAAGATTATTTTACCTCATTCTTTTCCTTAATAGTATCTTCTACTAAAGTGCAGTTGTTACCACAAGAGGCCTGAATAGAATTTTCCAGAAATAACTTCTCTGTACATTTTAATTAACAGTTTTTTTTTTTTTTTTTTTTTTTTAATGTCGCAATAATTAAAAGTGTGGTGTCAGCCGGAAACGCATTCGCTTACAATATTATTCCTACTCAGTACTCGCCATTAAAAATGAAACACCAAGAAGGAGACTGGGTAGATGCGCCAAAGTTCCCAGGCCGATACCTAATAGTAAGTGCAGAATACTCTTAAACGTTCGCTGTATTCGCTGTGTGACAACGTGGTGACAGCGGAGGCGTTGTGCAGCCATCGACTAAACATATTTATTCTTCCCTGCTATAGACATTCTGCAAATTTGGACTTTCCTGGATGCATCCTTCTTAGTGCAACATTTTAAGGAAAGAGCAATTTAACAGTCTCATACATTGCTTAAAGAAAGAGCAATGATTCTCAGAATTACTCGGAAGATATATATACACAATAATTTAAAACGGTTATTTCAAACTTTGCAATTCAAAGCACGAAAAGAACTATAGATAAAGGAACACTGATTTTAGCCAAATAGTAATTAGTAAACTCAATCACACTCAGTACCATTAGTTGCTTGGTGTTATCCGTAAATCAGAGATCACGGTATCTCATTTCGTATAGATTTTTGCATTTGTTTAACGCTAAAAATGTATTTTATCGCTAATTGAACCCAGTACCATATATATACCGACAGGACGTACCTTAGTCACAAGGTGACATGAGTGAAACACTAAACTATTCGATTGACACCTGCGGCCTTGTCAACACTAGAGAAAGTTACAAAGTGATTAAGTAAATACGGAACATAGTTCATACAAAGTATAGCGATGTATGAAGTCTCCGTTTCATACGACTTGGATAAAGGATACATCTGAAATAGCAACAAAGAAATATATAATGATTTCTCTGGATAATTTGGATTAGTCCAGAATTCGAACACACACACGCTGGTAAGTCCAACATTTTTTTTTTTTTTTAACTTCTTTCTTCGGATTCCCAATAAAGTTGACTACTGAAAAGCTGAGTTATAGATTCTGTATTAAAACAACACCTTCACTAGACATGTTCAGTATACACATTGTCTTACATACAGAACAATACATTAGTTATTAATGCATGTCTGAAATAATAGTGCTTCGTATAGAATTTTACTTCATCCAATCGCAATAGCACAAAGATAAAAAATATTGCTAGGGATAATGTTCTTATTACAGAGAAAAAGAATTAAAATGACTTAACATTAACAATCATTTTCTTTAAACAGAGATAATATTTTATTATAATTTATGGAAGAAAGAAATAATTTGTAGTACAGTATCTTTATTAGGGTTATATATTCGTACAAAATAATGTAAGTACAACTGAGTCTGTCTTCAGAAAGGGCGTACTTTTAGCCACAACCTACACTGCTTCTTTTGACTGTCTTTCAAGCAGAATCCTGGTTTGATGCACGAAATACCTGCAACAAAAATCAGAAAATATTTAAAATGTTATATTCAGTGTGCTTAATTTGGTTGTACTTAACAATACAAAGTATCTTAACATTTTTGAGATTAAATGGACAAAATCTGTTAGGTCAGGTATGGACTTTTGGGTTGCACGTAGAAAAACTATGAAGTGTTTATTGATGCTGAACAACAACTCAAAATGTATTACCATTCAAAAGTAAGTGGGTACCTCAATGGTGTTCGGGCTACCATGGGGTACCTAATGTCTGTATTTTTTAGATATATGAAAATATATGTCTCTAAAATGTAAGGAACTGACATCTGTTTACCGAAAACCTCAACTCGGTAAGCCTTATGGATATCGAGATATGGGAAAATAAAGAGCGACACTACAGAACTGTGGAGTTTGCGTACTAGATGGTGCAGTTTCGGAAACGTAATTACGAGGGCTTACAACAACCTCAAAAGTAGTTTCAATTAAATACACTACACACACGCCCTGATGGGGGGTTTTCGGGTACCATGATATTCCCAGAACTCTCATTTCTAAATATTCTAAAATATGTCTTAATAACGTTTTAAAGAACGTTAGAGGTGTGTGTTTACCGAAACCGCAAGTCGGTACGCCTAACAGTTACCGAAATATGGTGAAATAAAAAGCGACACCATAGGTACGTGGAGCTTGCATATTAGACAGTACAATTTAGAAAATTAATTAAAATATGACTATCAAGATATTGTCAAATAAAGGGAGGATCCATATAGTTATGGGGTTTTCGTGTTAGGTGGTAAAATTTCCGAAACCGATCATGTAAAGTTATGCATCAGTAGCAATTTCATCTTAAAATAATTAGGTATTTCCATGGAGTTTAAGAACATCATGGGGTCTACCAAGATTAAATTTTAAAAGTTTTGTAAAATATATTTTGACATTTGTAAAGAGTATTAGAAATATGTATTTACCTAAAAGTTCCAGCTAGTACATCTAGCAGCTAGAGAGACACCATACAATAAAAGCGTATTAGATCTTGAAATTTCAGAAAACAATTATTGATCCTAACAAAAGTTAAATAAGATGGTACTTATATGGGTTAAGTGAGAACCTCAGACTCGTCAGTACAATTTCGATCGAAAGATTAATTCAGCTCTAAATTTTCTTTGGACAATTCCAAGCGTTCATCGGGCTCTGAAATAAAGTGAACATTTTTTGTCAATATCTAATATAGCAAGCGAGATATAAGGAATTATGTATTTTATGACGTCGTAAAAATAGAGACCCACATGGATTTGTACTTTTGAGTATTTGCTGTAAGAAGAAGAAATTTCAGAAAACAACCGTATATACCTTAATAGACAATTAAATGGGCGGGGGCACAGTGGCTTAGTGGTAGAGTGCTTACCTCTGGTGTATTGGGTTCTTGGTTCGATCCACGGCCAAGTCAGTTTGTAGTGGACATCGTATTCGTGGGTTTTCTCGGGGTACTCTCCTCCCACCTTTGCATTCCATCAATTCTGTCAACAACATTCACTTGCTTTAATCATAATCTCCCTGAGACTAAAATGCATAATCGTGGGTCGCTACACTGAAATATTTCCTTTTATTTAATTTTAAAATTAAATAGGGAGTTAAGTATGATCGTATTTCTATGGGTTAAGTGAATACTCCAATAGTTTCTGCAAAAAAAAAAAAAAAAGATTAGTTAAATACCCTACCACTAAGCTACTGTGTCCCCGCCCACTGAATTGTCTATTAAGGTATATACAGTAGTTTTCTGAATTTTTTTCTTTTAGGAAAGACCCAAAAGTACAAATCCATAAAGATCTCTATTTTCACGTCATAAAATATATAATTCCTTATATCTTATTTACTATCTTAGATATTGACAGCGAATTTTCATTCTTTTGCACAGCTCGATGAACCCTTGGAATTGCCTGAAGAAAACCTAGGACTGAACTAATCTTTCGATCGAAATTGTACTGAGGTACTGATTTAATCCATAGAAGTACCATCTTATTTAATTTTGTTGCGACCAATAATTGTTTCCGAAATTTCAAGCTTTTATTTCACAGTGTTTCTCCAGATGTTAGATGTACTAGCTGGAAGTTTTGGGTAAATACATATTTCAAATACTGTTTACAAATGTCAGATTATATTTTCAAAAGCTTTTAAAATTTAATTTTGGTAGACTCCATGATGTTCTAACACCCCATGAAGATATCTAATTACTTTAAGATGAAATTGCTACTGGTGTTTATTAACTTTCCATGACCGATTTCGGAAATTTTAGCATCTAACACGAAAACCCCTTAACTGTGTTGGTCCTCCCTTTATTTGACAACATCTTGATAGCCGTTAGTCATATTTTAATTCAATTTCCGAATTGTAGCGTCAAGTATGCAAGCCCCACATACCTATAGTTTATTTTCCCATACCTCGGTATCCATAAGGCTTACCGAGTTGCAGTTTTCAGTAAAAAAAAAAAAATCAGTTCTTTACATTTTAGAGACATGTATTTCCATATATCTAAAACGCAGAAATTAAGTACCGCATTGGAACTCCATTGGAGTACTCACTTACTTTTGCATAGCAGGGTAAAAACGCCAGTGGTTCTCACTTTAAGGTTGAAAACATACTATTTTGTCTCTTCTCTGAGCATCGTGAATCTGTCGGAGCTGTACCATAGTTGGAAAGACTCACTGATCCTTCCTATAATGACCATGTAGTTAGAATTAAAAAAGGAGTAGCCGTTGGAGGAAAAACAATATTTTAAAATCCTTGCACCAGTAGTCGTCACCTTAAAATCAAAATGTTCCAGTAGTAGTCAGGATTTTCTACCAGTGTTCGTCACTCAAATAACTTGACATAATTTATTCAAAAACGCACTGTGTATCAGTTTAGGGTTAAGAATACAATATAAAGTAGTAAGCTTAATAACTTTGCATCACTTTTAGCACTCAAGAAATAAAATAAAAACGTTTTTACATACTTTTTAAAGCAATTTCAGAGAGAAAAATGTTAACTGAATTCAAAAGTTAACTGTATATCACTTCCACGTTAAGAGTACAATATTAAATACTATGTTTAATAACTATACGTCACTTTAAACTCTCAAGAATGAAAATAAACGTTTGTACATACATTTTAAAAACAATCTGAGAAACAAAATAAGTTAACTGAATTCAAAATTTAATTATACATCACCTTAAGCTTGAGAATACACTATAAAATACAGAGATTAATAAAAAATGAAATCTTTAAGTTTAACGTCCCACGATTATGCCGGTTAGGCTACAGGAGACGGAGATAATGAGAAATGAGTGAAATGGTGGAATGAAGAAAGTGGGAGGAAACGGGAGAACCCCGAGAAAACCCACGAGCACGGTGTTTGTCCACTACAAAGTCCACACGGCGCGAGTTGGGATCGAACCAGGGACCCCAAACACCGGAGGTTAACACTCTACCACTGAGCCACCGCGCCCCCCTGAGATTAATAATAATGCATTACTGAAGAATGAAAACAAAAATGTTTTAGCTACCTATATTGTATTTACATGTTACCGGTATTTCTCATTAACTTTTTTTTTTTTTTTTTTTGATACCTCATGATCAAGTGTAGGGATGCGCAAGAGAAAAGATTTGAGATTGTCTCCTCTCGAAAAGGTGCCGCGAAAGTTATGTCTCGTCTCGAAAACTGGATCCGTTTCTATTGGAAGAGCTCTATCTCGTCTCGAATTTCGTAACAAAAATTCTGTCTCGTCTTGTCTCGTGCGCATCCCTAATCAGGTCCATAGCCAAAAACTTCATTTCGGAGGGGGTTCGATAGGGCTTTGGGATATCCGAATTTAGATATAGATAATCGATATTGACAAACTATCGAAACTTGTTCGAAATATCGAAAAATACAGCAATATCGAAATATAAACAATATCAAAAATCGAAAATATAGAAATATGAAAGAGATCAAAAATATGGATATATCGATCAAAAATGGATATATGATCTTGGAATACGATTTGGTGGAATAATGAGGGAGAAAAATAATCATTGATTAAATATTAAATTGAAAAGAAATAAGAGCCTGACGCTCAAATACTTATCTATCCGGCACCCATCTTGATCCCCATAAAATATCATGAAGTGCTTGATTGATTCTAAACCCAATAATAGTAATAGTAATTTAACAACAAACACAGAATATATAATTTACGCACCTTGAAATGTAGAAATTAATGATTGTAATCCCCAGCTTTCCAATAGACGTTTGATTTCTCCAAATGAAGATTCGGATATCTTGTTTCTTCTCAAGCAATAATGGGTTACAATAATCAGTTGCAGTCCAAAGCCAAGTCACTAAGTTAAGCATGAAAATAAAGAATTCATTAGTTAGATGCATACAAAATCCTACGCATATAAATCCGAATCTACTTGTATTAAATTGTAAATTTAAACAAACTAAATTATACTACTTTGGAAAGCGTCTCCAAATATAATGTTTTCATTCTAAAGTGAAGGAATTTTTAAAATCGGATGACCCGTTTGCGCTGTACACTCGCTATGCGTCCAATGTGAAATGAAAATGCAACATTGCCATTTACCTGGACCCACAACGTAAGTGAGTGAAGTTACTGTCTTTTACGCTAACATGTCGATGGCCAGCCCCCGTTTCAAACAGTAACTTCATTCACTTATGTTGTGGGTCCAGGTAAATGACAACGTTGCATTTTCATTTAAAATTGGGTGCATAAAGAGTATACAGCACAAACATCTCGTCCGATTTTTTTAAAAAAGTGTTCACTTTAGATTGAAAACGTCATATTTCGAGATGTTTTTCCTCTTACATTTTGTTGTAACTCTGATAATAACAGAGTTATCCTATGTCAGGGAACGTTTGAGACATCCTGTATACATCATAAGAAGTTCCTTTCTAAATTCTACACGGATGTGGTTTCATTGAATGTGAGGTGGGTGATACACATTAGGCCTTTTGGGAGTACGTCACACGGACGACCGTAATTTTGTGTTCAAAATTTTTATGAATTAATGGGATATGTGATACATATGGCCACGGACTAGAATTTTCTCAGTATGTCAAATATGCAATCAGATTTCATGCAGCTTAATTTGGTGAAAAGCTATTGCCAATTGAACGTTACATTTACCTCTTTCTTGCAGATGTTGAACCATGCCGTTAGCACGTGAGGAATGGATCGAAATAATCAAACTGTGGGGCGGGAGGAGTATATGTGCAGTGGTTGCCGATTGCAGTCATCCACAATGTGACTCTGTGTCACATGTTTCAGTGTCACAGTAATTAACTAAATTTGAGAAGACGGGGACATTCGTGAACATACATCGTAGCGGTTCAAACTCGCGGAACCTTTTTCCTTCCCCATTTTGAACCGGTACATGAAAATGCCATTTTCTCCATGTTTGCCTGCGCCGATTTTGAAAATTCCTTCACTAATCGATTTCTCTCGTCGAGTACTACAAGAAACAGTTAAAATCTCGCGGGCCCTTTTTTCTTCCCCATTTTGAACTGATACATGAAAATGCCATTTTCTTCATGCTTGCCTGCGCCGATTTTGACAATTCCTTCACTAGTCGATTTCTCTCGTCGAGTACTACAAGAATCAGTTAAAATCTTGCGGCCCTTTTTTCTTCCCCACTTTGAACCGGAAAATGAAAATGAGATTTTCTCTATGTTTGCCTGCGCCGATTTTGAAAATTCCTTCACTAATCGATTTCTCTCGACGAGTACTACAAGAATCAGTTAAAATCTCGCGGAACCTTTTTCCTTCCCCATTTTGAACGGGTACATGAAAATGCCATTTTCTCCATGTTTGCCTGCGCCGATTTTGAAAATTCCTTCACTAATCGATTTCTCTCGTCGAGTATTACAAGAATCAGTTAAAATCTTGCGGCCCTTTTTTCTTCCCCACTTTGAACCGGAAAATGAAAATGAGATTTTCTCTATGTTTGCCTGCGCCGATTTTGAAAATTCCTTCACTAATCGATTTCTCTCGACGAGTACTACAAGAATCAATTAAAATCTCGCGGTCGTCTTTTCTTCCCCATTTTGAACCGGTACATGAAAATGCGATTTTCTGCATGTTTACCTGCGCCGATTTTGAAAATTCTTTCAGTAATTTATTTCTGTTGTCGAGTACTATAAGAATCAGTTAAAATCTCGCGGGCCCTTTTTTCTTCCCCAAGCCAATATTTTTGTATATTTTGAATGTATTCAAGTATGGAACAAAAGTATTATATAATTCCCTTAGTAGGTTTCTCAACTTCATATTTTTCAACTTAAATTTTATTTATTTTAATTATTTATTTTCTTGTGACTCAATATTTAATTGCAATCGTTCATTGGGGAGAAGGGTGGCCATTCTCAAATATATAAATATAGTATTCTTAAAATTTATGTGTTCTCGTACTATTAGTTTCTTCCACTAGACCTGGAAATTGAAAAATTAATACCTGGAAAACCTGGAAAATTCAGGGAAATTGAGTTCCATATTTATATATGAACACTGCTATTTACAATTTTTTTTTCGAATAGGGAGAACTGTACAAAAGGGTGTTTTGGGAATGGTATAACAATAGGTTTCTGGGAGTGTTGTTCGAAATGAAATCTTTAAGTTTTACGTCCCACTATTATGCTGGCTAGGCTAAAGATAACGGGGTGTTGTTCGCAGTGTTGAATTCAGACATTTACACCCGGGGGGGAATGTCAACTGCTCGGGGGAGGGTTATTTTTCTGTATTTTTTTCAAGAAAGCAGCATATTTAACAATTTCATTCACATACACATCTTACCTAATATTGAGACTAATTGCTGATAAATATTCAATGAGATTATAATTTTAAGAAAACAATCGTTTGATTTCATCTAAAACATTAAATAAAGACTGGCAAAAATAGTTTAGACTAAACTTTAACTGCTATTTACAGTAACTATTTTTATTATTTCCTATATTCAGTAATTACTGTTTGTTACTAATGTAAAAATTTTTAAAAAGATTTAAATTAACTGAAATATTTTTTCTCCTAAAACAAACATACTTAGGAATATCTTAATAAAAAGTTATCATTCTTTCTCACACTTCTGATTCTAAATCAAACATATTAGCCTTGGTTTCTTCACTGCATATACATCAATAGTTTAGTTGACGAAATCTTCAGTAGGATTAGTGCCGTGTCGTGGAAAATCAGCGCTTGGCGCGAGAGTATACGACGGCATCCCCGTATATATGAGTGAGGTCGACAGACCAGCCGCCAAAGGTGGGAAAATTTTAAAAAGTAAACCCTGCTTTTCCTTGATTTTGAGCACTTTTCATTACTTTTTTCCTTTCATTTTATATATGTCCACATGTATTTCATTCCTCTGTTTTTCTTTTTCCCTCCCGAATTTTTCACCCCTTACTTCGGCGCCCGGGGCCGTCGCCCCGCTTGCCCCTCCCCCATGGAACGGCACTGAGCAGGATCTTGGCCACCTTCAATAGCAATCTTTCACTTATATACTATTATCATATTGATAAATTCTATATAAGTCTCTAATCAAGGAGGGATAACTGTTCCTCCCTGATCCCTCTAAATGACGCCCACTGAATCTCACCCTTTAACTGAATTATTTTTAATTAAAGAAAGATGTGTTTACTTTAACAATCGTAAAACACATTTACGTCTGTTACTTCCGATGCGAGAAATGGGATTTAGGCGCCCTATTTCAAATAATGTAGGAACTGTATATTTTCAAGAACTGAAGTCTGCTGACATGAGAGATTATATGGAATGATCGAAAGATCTTCCCTATCTTTCCTTTCGTATCTCAACCTGTGCTAGTGCTACCTACTAATATATAATATAGGGCGAGAGTATAGTACCTACTAAAATACAAACCTTTCTTCAACAGTTAACAATTTCATGTTCTGCCAAACTCAGTCATAGCGTTAAGAAATACAAGTTTTATTCACTATTTGGTATTCTATCTTAGATGTTACATGTTAACATTTATATAGAATGGGTCTGCGTCATTTATATGTATATTGAGAGATCGGATTTCGTCTGCACGTACACGGACAGAAAAGCAAATAATTGGGTGAAGTAATTTCTACATTTTGTGACTGAAATTTTGGGAGTTTCTCCGGGGGGGAATGAATTTTCTTCGGGGGGGAGATTTCCCCCGGGCTACCCCCTGAATTCAACCCTGGTTGTTCGGTGGGGGTCAATGTTGCCAATTTTGGGTAAAGTCGCTAAATAAGGGGAATTCGACCTCAACGATAGCGTAGGTTGACCATAAAATTTTCAGTTAAAAACGGGACAGGTTCTTGCAACCCTAGACTTTTAGATCTACCTTTGTTCTTATCAGTGCCTTGATATCAGATTTCCTCCTCTCTCTCTTTGTTACAGAACGGGTACTTATGAAAAAGGAAAGACACGTTGAAATTTGTTCAACACACAACCAACTGCTAAAACCTCTGCTGCCTTTCGAGCAGTACTGCGAACTATAGAGTATGTTTAATATAGGGAATTTCAGTTCAATTTTTGCCTCTTTGTTATTATTAATTATTAATACTTTTAAAAGGAGTAAAGATACTGGGTTTGTTATTTACTTCTTTCATTTACATAGAACGGGACGAATACTACTTTTTCCATCTACTGACGGGACGGCCGGGACACGCCACTAAAACGGGACTGTCCCGGTCAAAACGGGACGTATGGTCGCCCTACGATAGCGACAAAAAATATTTTTTTCCGATTGGAGACTTTTTTGGGTGATTTTTAAATGACGATTTACCTACTTACACATTTAGCGACTTTCTGCTCCAAACAAAATGTTCATCTGTAGAGAAGCATTATTAGTTCAAAACAGTTTTTACGTTCTTTTTTTCTGTTTGTTTGTTTTAATCAGCGCAACTGATGAAGAGTTTGGAAATACAGCATACTCACTGCCCCACAATCCTGCATTGTTATGTTACCCTTGCCCTCTAACGAAGAACAACTACAAACTTGATGTCCTTTAGTTCGCAGAGTTTCCGTTGAGAAACACACGTAATACATCATTACCGATAGCAACAAGATTAGCTATAGATTGCGTGAATAAAGGCGAAGAAGATGTTTGTTATATTTGTCCTTTGGGGTCTTTTAATTATTCTGCACTTTTTCTTTTACAAAAAAATGATCCCTGAATTAAAAGATTGGTTGCGCCCTATTTACAAAGATGTGAGTAGAACCAGCGGCGCAAATCTGTCTTCAACATTGGGAGGGGGGGGGTAAGACCGTTACCATACTTTTTTTTGACGATGTCCAAAATACTTATGAAGTTGAAAAACAATGTTGTGGAGGATCAGAGTTGTTTTCAGCGTTGGGAGGCTGCAGATTTGAGGCTTATTCTGGGGGACATCTATTTTATCTCACGTTCCTTTGTAGCAATCGGACAAAAATAATCAAATTTCTCCCAAAAAACACATTTCAAATCGGATTATTGGGGAGAAGTCCCCCTCAGTTCCAAGATTGGAGGGGACATGTATCCGTCATCCCCCCCCCCACGGATTTGCGCCAGTGAGTAGAACATATTGTTTAGTTTACATCTACAACTTTAAAACAATGCTTATAGACAATGAATTTCTCTATTATTTTTTATAGCGACTTTTCACCCAAAATTGGAGTCGTCATATCCCGTTTCGCAAACTTATTGCCAACATTTTGGAAACTGGTTGCGAAGAGAGCTACAATGGATGAGTCGAGTTATTTCGTCGCTTCCGCTGTGAACCTAAGTACAAGATTCCAAAGAGATTAAGAAAAAATGAAATGAAACCTTTGAGTTTTACGTCCCACAGTTATGCCGGTTAGGCTAAAGGAGACGCTGATGATAAGCAATGAATGAAAGGTGGAATGAAGAAAGTGGAAGGAAACGGGAGAACCCCGAGGAAACCCACGCACAAGGTGTTTGTCCATCACAAAGTTCATTTGACGGGGGCTGGGATCGAACCCGGGACCCCAAGTACCGGAGGTGAACGCTCTACCACTGAGCCACCGCAGCTCTTAAGAGATTAAGAGTCACAAACATAGTCACTTTCAATTTTGTAATATATATAGGTCTATATATTGCATCACTGACTAATAACTAAAATCCTTGGATTGTATATATAAAAGTCGCCCCCTGCCCGTAAAAAGCTTCATTCGAACTCGGAATCGAACAATTGCATCTGTAAAACAGTGCTGATTTGATTTTAACGTTCCTTTCAGCAGCAAGGCTGTATGAGACGTGGACCTACAGATTAACGTGGAATCCGAACCACATAAGCTCCGGCCGGGAATCGAAAAAATGAAATGAAATCTTTGAGTTTTATGTCCTACGGTTATGATGGTTAGGCTAATGGAGACGGTGATGAGTAATGAATTAAATAGTGGAATGAAGAAAGTGGGAGGAAACGGGAGAACCCCGAGAAAACCCACGCACACGGTGTTTGTCCACCACAAGGTTCACTTGGCGGGGCTGGGATCGAACCCGGGACCCCAAGCACCAGAGGTGAACCTTCTACCACTGAGCCACCGCGGCCCCCGGCCGGGAATCGAACCCGGGTGTCCCACGCCAAAGGCGTGTTCACTAACCACTTAGCCACGAGGGAGCTCATCTATAAGGCAGTGTAAGCAAACAAAAAAACGCACACTGGATGTTTGCGCAACTGAGGATCAAAACATTCTCAATGGAGTATGAGAAATAGTTAACGCCAACCAAAGTGTGCTTTTGCTTATTTATTACTTCGTTAATACTTAATTCCTTCTAGAAATAGTGAAACTATACTATGAAGAAACACTAATAAACTAATAACAATTACGTTGTATTTCTTACCACACCACGACCATTTTTACCACCCATAGAATTTGAACCTAGTACTATACTGCATTAGTCACGCCGTAACGAAAGATGAACATCTGGCACTCGTAGCTGTTGAAGCTACCTGTATATCACGCGGCCTGCGTTGGTACTCCTCAACATAAATACCTCACAGCCCAAAGCCAGGAAACATCACAGACAGAAGACAGGGGCACAAGCAGTGCCTGACACTTCACGAACTCTAAACCCGCCAAGACTCAACTCAACATGACCTTCAATTACGTTCTAGAAACCAAACCAATGCTAAGGCACAAACTTACCAACTTCCTATATGAAAACACAAGAAAAAAAATCTAACTTTTTTGGTTCCAAAGTGATGACATAACAATAATACTAAAAAGGTTTTAATTTTCAGTAACCCAAACATTAATTAACTAGGGAACATAACAAAGCAAAAATAAATAAAAATAAAAATAAATTAAATTAAAAAATAAAAATCTGACAAGTAAACTCTCCCTGACTACTTTTTTTTTTTTTTAATTTCAGTGAGGCTGTAAAATATGTTAGTATCTTCGTAAAATATATATATTTCAATGTAAACAAGTTCTTTAAACAAAAGAAAGCTTTGTAGTAGAGCGCTTACCTCTGACGCGTTAGGTCCCTGGTTCGATTCCTGCTCCCGACAAATAGCCTTTTGGTGAACACTGTAGGTGTGGTTATTCTTAAGACTTTCCAGTTTCCTTACATTTTCTTGATTCCACCATTATCATGTATCTCATTGTCACCTTCTCTCTTACATTGATGTACAATCATGGGGCGTTAAACTAAAAGCAAAAAAAAAAAAAAAAAAAAAAATTTTGCAAATATCCTAGTAAAAATGAGTTTTCTAGACTACACAAGTGGCCCCGCGTAGGGTAGTCGCTAGCGCTCTCGCCTTCGGTGCGAACGGTTCCGGGTTCGATCCCGGGGGAGAACTCGGTCGAAAAAGTATCAAAAGATTTTAAGTCCAGCCATCCTGAATGAGGTTTCCTTGGGTTTTCCTCATTCACAGCAGGCAAAGGCCGGAGTGGTACCTAACATATAGGTCCCAGGCCGTTTTCTTCCTTCCCCAATCCTTTCTTCCCTTCCTTTCCCCGGATAGTGTACTCGCCGAGGAAAGTCATCCCTCATATGGGGTAACAAGGCCATTGATGCCGAAAGCCCAGAAATCTAAATCCTAAATCTTCACTACACAAGGAAATTTCCGCGCTGAAAACGGTTTATTAGCAATTATGTTAAGCAGTCCTGTAGTAAATCTGCACCAAGTAATAAATCGTCACATATAAAATGGAATGAATAAACACATAACATTCATTTTGCTACCTTGAAACATAATATGTTTCAAAACATTAATATTCAAAGTTTTTTCAAAATTCAGATTCACCCATTCCATTCTCCTCAATCATTTACGAGTTACAATAGTAAGAATTGTAGTCATAAACTACATTACTTACTTAGTACTATATTAAAGCAAGTTACACTAAAAGAATATATAATTAATGGGAATATTTAACTAAAGTAATAGTTAACTATTGTACTTACCCAGGCTTCCCAGGTTTCCTTCCTCTCTTCTGTTCCGTTTGTAAACAACCTCGTTTCGCAAGCAAAAGACGGTAGTTCAATGACGTCAGCCATGGCGAAAGAAAGAGTGTCTATAGGCGGTCTGGATCTTACACACAGATGGACGTATATAACGTATAGCTGAAGTATTTAACATACGTATACGTATGTAAAATACAGAAGATTGTTAGATATCAGACATCCTGCAGAGACATGATGTAATATCTAAGCGGGTAAAAGGCAGTACCTATGTAGTATATGGATAAAGTACGCTCCGTACAGATTTCCTTAGTAAACATAACGAATCCTTGTATTTGTACAATATACCGCTGTCCGGATAATGGATTTTTCTCAGTGTGGGTTTTCGAGAGGTTTTCCCATTTCCTCCCACTTTATTGTTCCACCACTTTCATCATTCATTAATCGCTTGCAATCATTGTCTTCTTTAGCTTTAGCTGAATGACTGTGGAACGTTAAACTAAAGGATTAATTTTATTATTATTATTATTATTATTATTATTATTATTATTATTATTATTAATAATAATAATAATAATAATAATAATAATAATAATAATTTCACGCTCATTCCTAGCGTTTCGGTTTTCACTACATAACTATTACAGCAATAACGCTAGATATGTAAACAAGAAGTTCTCGTTTAGGTGTTGGAAGCGTTATATTATTTTTATTTTCTACTCATTCCTTGAAGAGAAGGAAATAATAAATATGTCTTAAGTTCGTTCGTTTCATTTATCATAGTATATTTTCCAGACTATTGTGTACGTTTTCATTTTTATCTCTAACCAGCTGAAACCTCCTTTATTCGAACGAGGAGAATAGTTAGAATAGTTTTATGGAAACTATTTGAATCCCTTTTCCATTTATGATACGCATCAAAATGGGAGTATAATAGTAAAAAATCCGTAATGTCACTCCTTTTCCACACACCACCCATCAGCCACATGCCAATGGGGACTGAACTGGACTAAATTCTTAGATTATCAATGGGACATATGCGTCCCACGAAACACATTTTTTTTTTTTTAATTCCAATACACCAATGATATATGTCCCGCTCCAAGTTTCCCCCACTACATCATATGAACATAACCAATCATGACTTACATATAGCAAACCTATCGAAAAAGGTGTGTCACAAAAAATATATATATTCTCATATTGACAAAATAAATGATAGTCTAAGGAGGCCATTGAGACTGTCAATATTCATTTAACACCGAAGTAACCCCGAAAACTATGAATTGAACACTAAAACCAGTCATTTTCAGTTGTTTTTACATGTCACCACTCAATTTTCCGCATAAATTATGACCCCCACTTCCCTTTAGGATATGCATTCTAATCAATTTAAATTCTCAGGAGCCCAAGGTTGATAATCATGGGAAGTATCATTTTAATTGTTCCAGTAGTTATTATATGATCCGATCAGACAGAAACGCACATTCGCTTTTATGTAATTGATTTTGTTTCGTATTTTTACTAATAACCAAATATCAGTATGTCTGGATAATTTATTCTTGCTTCTCTACCCGAGCTCCAGAGACATACGATTCTTATGAATTTGAAATGTGCACTTCAGAACACAGCAAATACGGAAGCTTCTAGAAATTAACTTAAGTCCCAGAAATGAGCTTATATCATTCCAAGTTTCCTCAGGTCTCTCTACGGGAAAGTATTTTCATTACTTTTTATGAACTACAATATGCATAGGTTATTATATACATCAAAACATATAATGGTATGAAGAGGACAGACATAAGGAATGGTGAAAAGAGAAGGCAAAACTTTAAAATGCATGCGTACTCCACTCAAATGGTCCAAGCACTTAAAGGGCGTACTATTTTCGAGACCGAGAGCGAGCACAGGTGTTATAATAGAGTGCGTGTCAGATTTACACGCATACGATCTTTTCTTTTTGGATCAAAAGATCTAATATATTTTAGGCAATTTTTTTCTTGTAGGCCTTATACAGTATCTGGAGAACTACGTATAGTGTAGTCAAATCCAAACCATCACTTAACTCAGTATGATATGCTTATTCTGCAAAAAGTACGAAAACACAATTTAAGAGGCCATTCAAATCATTTGTTGCTCCTGATACAAAAACTAGTTATTGGCCAAGATCACTATCTTTTGATCCATTTTTCGGATCATTCACAAAATTCTAGTTTGATGCATCTTTTTGATCATTCCTAAAATTCTTGGCCTAGATCGCAATCTTTTGATCCATTTTTTGGATCATGCCTAAAATTCTTGTTTAAATAAATGAATGTCGGTTCGAATCTCATCTACGAATTTTTTTTTTTTTTTTTTTTTTTTTTTTGGTAGAGAACCAGCTTTGCTTTACCTAGAAAACTTACCAATAAAGGTGAAAATATACATATGGAATAAGTCGCGGCTTTGGACATAATAAATTAAAGCTTACATATGTTTGTATGCTGTTATGAAACTTAGGACTTGCTTCCGCGTAACTGATTACGAAGTGCGCCTAACAAAGATTTTACTTCAATAATTGAAAAGTTACAGTTGTTTGGAACTAAAATTCTCAAACTGGATTCTATAATTGTAGAAGTTATTTTTCCTGGGAAAAGGAAAACGAAGAACAAAACAAGTACAAACTGTTATCACACGTACTCCAGCACAACTGAAAGAAAGTAATGTGTTGGTCTCCCTGGTGTAAATAGTTAATACAATGGTCTACAAAGATGTAGGTTGATAGTTCGATTCTGTTCTAAGTTTGCTTAGCTTTTCTTACTTTTAATTTAACTAAAGCTTGCTTCAGTTTCCTATTTCATCCTAACTAACAGGCCGGTAGCCAGCCCAAAAATGTAAGAGGGTCCGACCCAACCATATTATAGTACATCACCATATCGAAGTTCATTTGCAAACCTGCCGTGAAAATTTTAGGGGGGGGACAGGAAAAATTTAGAGGGGTCCGGCCCCCCTAGAGCTCCCTGGATACGGGCCTGCCTACTAATAGATGTGGCCAGAAACATCTCTACATAACCCTTTACAGTAGCTTCAGGCAGTAATTGTGTGTTCAGTTAGACTCTGATGCTGTCTTGCCACATGAATAAGGACAGATCAAAGAGCTCTGTTACAGGAGCGTTATTTCAGACTTCGCTTGACGGGGGCAACAGCACCACACACATAAGACTTTCACGTTTTGTACTAGTATATTAGTAGACAATTTATTAAAGTATATGTATTCCTCAAACTCTTGGAGAAGGCAATTGCCCCCTCCTGCCCCCCCCCTAAATGACGCCCCTGCTCTGTTAGTCGAGAGTCAAAATCTGGAAGTCTCCAAAACAAGAAATTGGATCAACCCGAGAGAGTAAAAGCAACCGGTGCTCCTAAATCATCAAATCCACTATCCTGATCATTTCTAGACCGCAGATCGCTTCATGCGAGTGGAAGGTCTTCCCGTACACCTCCTCCTCCTCTACTGAAGCTAAAAAATGAGCGTTTCAAATAAAAGACCATATCTCCGAAACTAATCAAGATATTAATGAATTTCTTTTTCTGGTTTTATCTCTAAGGTGTGCTTTACGATTTTATCTATTCATGCTTTGAATAGACCCAACGAATGTTCGGAAAATTTAACTTAAACATTAAAAACTGAAATATTTTGTCCTTAATATTTTTTGCTCTGTATCTCCCCAATGAGTTGAGATATGGAAAGATATTCCCTAATTAAATTTGTAGAGCATTAAATTATCTTTCCAACGGTACCAATATTCTTAGGTTTACTTCCAGAAATAGCCATACAGCGAGGTAAGTTTGAAGGAAAGTGCACTTTGATTCGAATGCTGATGCTTCGAATGACATCACTGAATTTTAGTTCACGTCAGTCAATAAAGGTTTTGTTTCCGAGATAAAAGCTGATTTTTTCCCAATATTTGAAGAACGGTTCTCACCCTTCTCCCTTGAGCTGTCCTGCATTATCATGATCATTTCTAGATCTCCAGTCAGTTGATACGACCGTGCGTTAAGGATCACAAAATTTTAAGACAAGTAGATATGTCTTTTATAGTATTAAAATCCATTTATAGTTGATATTCAGGTTGATTCAGATTTTTCAACTCTATTTGTGTGCAGTATTTCCTCGGTCGTTGAAAATAATTCCTTATTTCTTTAACAAAAAAGTTTATCTTCCATAATGAAAAAGAAGAAAATATAAATAAGATAAGAACATATGTAAAGATGTCTTAAGTGAAGGCAAACACCATTTACAAGTGATATATAGGGCGATTGATAATATTGTTGTACCCCTGAAGGGTATTTCTAAAATCAAGAATGGTCTGTATTTTCTCAATGGTCACTTAAAAAAATGTGGAGCAGAAACCTCAATAACTCTAATTGTACGTAATTTATGAGAATATTACATTGAACTTCATTAAATATTTACTAATTAATGGAAACAAGCAAAACTATAATAATATTCTACATTATTTTATCAAATCTGCGCAAAATTACATATTTCTTTAGTCTTTTGAATCCTCATCAGATGAATTATTTCCTGCTCTCCACTGAAACCCGCACACACTTGTAATTGTTTGTGTAAAGCGTATGTTTACATGTATAAGACTTTAACTCTGGTCAACTTTTAGCCATAAACTCCTGAGTAGTCCATTTGGACACCAATTTTCCATTCGTGCTTTGCGAACCAAAATGTTCGAGTTGAAGGAAGTCAATATTCGAGTTGCTGGCGTGCCGCTAAATGTATGTTTGAAGGTGTACTTTCTTGATGTAGAGCATTGGAGCACACTTCGTTGGTGGAAGATGGTCTGCTTTTTTGTGACGGATCAAATCAGCGCAGATAGCAGTGATCGAAGATTTTTATGATTCGGTGTAGAAATTCACCACAAATTCTTCTGCACGTGCTATCGTCTCATCATGGACATTACCAGATCCTAAATTACTTAGCAAGTATGATTTTTAAAAATATACGTTCCATGCTTTCTGTTTCCCAATGTCTGCGAACTGACTGGTGGTGATTTGGCGAATATTTTTGTAAAATGTGTGCTGAACTTTTTAAACAGAGCGTGCTCACGAATTGATTATTTATTCGACCATTGCAGTCCATGTTCTATTAAAGGAGTTAACAAGATTTAGGCGAACAGCAAGTATTTACTGACAGATCCGGATAAATATTGAAGGTCGAGATTGTCCGCTTCCTCAGCATTGGAAATGTTTTATTGATTTTCCTGAAAACAAATCTGACCTCGCAGCATTTCTGTCTTTAGAGCTGATTAGGTTTCGTAGGCAAACATTGAAAAACGAACAGTTAGTTATCACATCGGGTGGATTTACAGACTTACTTCACGTGGTCATCACAGGGAGAAGACCTACCATTTCTGAAATATAATCATAAATAGGTTACTACTTCACACATACCACGCTTTCAGCTGCGGTTATAAGCAGCTGCTTATTGACTCCAAAGACACCGATGTTCTTGTTCTCCTTATTCATTAAAAAAAATAATAATAATAAGGCTGAAGAATATGGATGTCTACTGGAACGGCAATAAAATTACAATTTATTCCAATCCACACAATTGTGAATGAGCTCAATGATGAAATATGCCATTCCTTGACAACGTTCCATGTACTTACTGGAAGCAACATTATCAGTCAGTTCGCAGGAATTGAAAAAAAGAAAGCATGGAACGTATATTGTAAAAAAATCATACTTGTTAAGTAACACAGGATTTGGTAATGTGGATGATGAAACGACAGCAAGCACAGAAGAATTTGTGATGAGTCTCTACACCGATTCACAAAAAATCTCGACCAATTCTGTCTGCACTGATTTGGTCTGTCACAAAAACTCAGACCAACTCCCAGCAACAAAGGATGCTATAATGCCCAACATCAAGTGAGCAAACCTTCAAACATACATTGGGCGGCACGCTAGCGACTCGAATATTGACTTCCTTCAACTCGAACATTTTGGTGTGAGCGCCTTTGGCGTGGGAGACACGGGTTCGATTCCCGGCGGGAGCTCATGTGGTTCTGATTCCATGTTAATCAGTAGCCCCACGTCTCATATAGATTTACTGCTGAAAGGGACGTTAAACTCAATTCAACAACCACATCGAACATTTTGGTTGGCAAACTACGAATGGAAAATTGGTGCCCAAATAGACTCTCAGGAGTTTATGGCTAAAAGTTGACCAGAATTAAAGTCTTATACATGTAAACATACATACGTGGTACACAAACAATTACGAGTGTGTGCGGGCTTCAGTGGAGTGCATGAAACCTGTGGTTGTAATGGTAACAAGTGTTATAACTTACTTATAAACACTTATGTACCAGGAAATAATTCATCTGATGAGGATTCAAAAGACTAAAGAAATATGCAATTTTGCTCAGATTTGATATAATAATGTAGAATATTATTATAGTTTTGCTTGTTTCCATTAATTAGTAAATATTTAATGAAGTTTGATGTAATATTCTCATAAATTACATACAAATAGATTTATTGAGGTTTCTGCTACACATTTTTTAAGTGACCATTGAGAAAATACAGACCATTCTTGATTTTAGAAATACCCTTCAGGGGTACAACAATATTATCGATCGCCCTATATATCACTTGTAAATGGTGTTTGCCTTCACTTAAGACATCTTTACATATGTTCTTATCTTATTTATATTTTCTTCTTTTTCATTATGGAAGATAAACTTTTTTGTTAAAGAAATAAGGAATTATTTTCAACGACCGAGGAAATACTGCACACAAATAGAGTTGAAAAATCTGAATCAACCTGAATATCAACTATAAATGGATTTTAATACTATAAAAGACATATCTACTTGTCTTAAAATTTTGTGATCCTTAACGCACGGTCGTATCAACTGACTGGAGATCTAGAAATGATCATGATAATGCAGGACAGCTCAAGGGAGAAGGGTGAGAACCGTTCTTCAAATATTGGGAAAAAATCAGCTTTTATCTCGGAAACAAAACCTTTATTGACTGACGTGAACTAAAATTCAGTGATGTCATTCGAAGCATCAGCATTCGAATCAAAGTGCACTTTCCTTCAAACTTACCTCGCTGTATGGCTATTTCTGGAAGTAAACCTAAGAATATTGGTACCGTTGGAAAGATAATTTAATGCTCTACAAATTTAATTAGGGAATATCTTTCCATATCTCAACTCATTGGGGAGATACAGAGCAAAAAATATTAAGGACAAAATATTTCAGTTTTTAATGTTTAAGTTAAATTTTCCGAACATTCGTTGGGTCTATGCAAAGCATGAATAGACAAACTCGTAAAGCACACCTTAGAGAGAAAACCGGAAAAAGAAATTCATTAATATCTTGATTAGTTTCGGAGATATGGCCTTTTATTTGAAATGCTCATTTTTTAGCTTCAGTAGAGGAGGAGAAGGTGTACGGGGAGACCTTCGGCTCGCATGAAGCTACCTGCGGTCTAGAAATGATCAGGATAGTGGATTTGATGATTTAGGAGCACCGGTTGCTTTTACTCTCTCAGGTTGAACGAAACTTAACAACCACGTGTTCTGCCTGCCGACTATGTTATGAATAGTTCAATTCTTCGTTTGGAATCAAAATTGTAGGCTAACTGTTACGGTTTTCATTGTTTCAAGAAAATACCTGTGTAAGGAGAATTTTAATGTATGACGCTGTACACTACGCTACCATGGCTGTAACATTTTGCATACAGAAGACTGAGGCAAGCCTATACCTTTTCTTATTTTTGCTAAAATAACCCTCATAGACATTGTGTTATGGGTGTCCGTTAAAAACATACAGGAAAATTTGAAATCTCTACCCGAGTGGATCAGCGGGCAATGGATAATAATCTAATGTAAATTTGCCTTAACCCCTTACCGCATGCCGTGCCATATATGGCACATCCCCTTTTTTCACTTCAGCGTTTTTGTGATTATCAAAGGCACCAAATGGCTGTTTTGTCTGCTGTGTGAGACATTGACGTGTATGAATAAGAGATTTTGGTGTCGTCTGGCATTTTCTTTGTGAGTTGTAAGTGTGTCATATATGGCACTTATTTATTTCTCGTCGGAATTAAGTGAAAAATCTAAAATTGAAGTTCTAATTCATTTTTCAAGTTCCCATATGAGGATTTCCAATACTGCTTATTTTTTTTATTCACTAAAAGAAAAAAATCATGCAGAAAGGGGTTAATCTGTAGGTAATTTGAATTCAATTGTAAGCTAACTGTATGCTCCTCTGTGAAATATGATGCCCATCCTGTTCATGAAAATTTTGTTATGCAATTTGAAAAGTTGTCACTACTTCTTGTAAACTTTCTAGTTGTGTAAAACACTTTTCGATCTGTGAGGTAGTTTATACAAAGTGATCCCTTAAATTTGAAAATCTTATTTTGTAACTTGTTTCCATGCCACAGTTGATGTGCCTAATCTCGTATTCAATATCCGGTGGGGACGAATAGTTAGAAACTCACGTTGAACTATATGTCCCGTCTTTATGTTGCCTCAGTGCAAAATAAAATAAAAAAATGTAAAATTAAGAAAAAATTCAATCATGTCAACGGAGCAATCGATTTGAAATGCTCCCAGAGAACCATACGATATGGAACTAAATTAAATATTACCATATTCGTGATCACATAAACTTAATTTTAATCGTCAATAACAATAGCATGTCTATCTTACTTTAGTGAAAAATATTAAAACGTTTGACATTTCCTATCAAACACCGCAAAAATTATAATTAAAAAGTTCCACCTATGGATTCGAACTACTGCTCATAGGATTGGTGGTCTGTTACTCTAATCATTGGATCACCACCACTTCGTTCTAATAGTTTTGTCATTGACGTTGTTTCAATCTATGCAACAACTAATCTCCTACGACGTTATTCTTTATTTGATTCATTCTTTCGTATATTTGTGTTGTCACTTGTCTATAACATACGTAATTTTTACTTTGTATTTACAATTTCTGTCCTCTTTAGTGTGTGTTTCAGACTTCAATTGCCTCTCCCCACCAAACTACATATTTGAATGATTTAATTCACACGTAATCGACATAGTCAGTGCAGGGATGCTAGACTGAGAAACAGGTGTGCATTTACTTATTTGAAAGATAGTAGGGGAGACCGGGGGCAATTGTATCAAATTTTACATTTTTTTCTCACGTGTTTATGGTCCATTAAATCTGAAAATTATACAATATCTTAAGTGAAGCTTTGTTGTTTCATTCAATTATTCTCATACATGACAACTTCTAATATAAAAAGTTGCGAAGCATTTTATGACAGCATCTGTCTTGTTACAAACGTCCCCGTGCCCGGGTCAATTGTAAGAGAGCTTTGGGACAATTGTAACGTGATGCTTTTAATGAAAAGTACAATATATATGACGTGGCAAAACAATAGACCCCCTATATATGTATATGGTTAAATAATACTGATAATAATAATAATAATACTGACAGGTTTAACAACAGATGGGAACAACAAACTAAGAATACAAATTAATCCTCACATTTAAAAGTACAACTATTTAAAAATATACAATTTCCAGACATCAACAAAATGCATGAATGATGAGTCACTTGTTACCGGTACCGTGCCACATTAGCTCGAAATAACTTTTCTTCGACAAACATGAACAAGCAAGCCAAGATTAAAATATGGCATAACATAAAAATTCAAGTCAGTGAATCAGTGACGTAGCAATGGCGTTTGGCGTCCGTAGGCAAAATCCGTAGTGGCGCCCCCATAACCCTCTAATATACTCAAGCGCACTGCGCTCCTAGGCAATGTCTATCGAGCCTACCCTATTGTTATGCCTAATGATCCCACACTGCATTTGTAACCCCTATACACATCCTTCACACAAATACGCGAACAGAGAATGCGCTACTCTGCGAGGGAGATTAAATGAAACAAGTGTGGGATGTTTCATTGTTGCATTGTTGATACATTGTTGATTATTTACATTGTTACATTGTTGATTATTTCTAATGAATCAGAAAGGGAGCCTATTTAACAAATGAGTTTAAAAACTTATAGGCTATTTAAAGACATCACAAGGAAGGAACATATTGAAACATTAATTAGTCTATTCTGATACAACATCTAAAAGCAGTGATCCGCAGCCAGCCACAAACGTTTGTGAGGGTATATAAAGAATTTAGTGGAGGCCCCATAATGTAATATGGGGTGAAAGTCTTTTCTTTCCCGATAGTAACCTAATTATACACTAAGGCCGCCAAAGGATATTTGGGGGTCGGGTTTCCCTACGTACGCGTGGCCCCGGAAAAGCATACTTAATACGTACATTGTTTTATTAATTACATCAATTCTATTGTCTTGGGTCATATCTAGGACCTAGTTTATTTTCATAATCGTTCAGTACAACTTGTCTGGGACGATTGTAACGTATTACAATCGTTCCCGATCGCCATGTTACATTTCTATCTGTTCAACGGTCAGTGATAAATACCTTGATTTCTCATAATTACATTGAGTCAAAGCATCAAACACAATATTCACGTTGTCAAGGAAAAAACATAGATTACACATGCACGAGGTATTTGTTTACAGTAAACGCATATCTATCAAGAGAAAATAAAAACAAGTCAGTTAAAAATTTACTTACCTCTGTCAAAATCACGTTTGTCCTTGTCCAGTCTTCCACACTTTACTAACGTCGCTCTTTTTTCTTCCCACAATCACCTTGAATGAGTAACTCCAGTGACTGTACAAACGATATTTCGAAACTCACTTTTATAAATAATGACCAATGTTACAATTGATCCGCGTTACAATTGTCCCCGGTCTCCCCTACTTTACTTACTTTGTTAGTTTCCTCTTACTATCCCACCCAATGCAATATATTGCAATAGAAAAGTATTCACTGAAGCTTTGAATGCTATTAAGAAAGGGACCCGACGTGTGACGTCACGTCAGAAAGGTCGTTTCTCTTTCTGTGACGTAAGCAGTGCATTTTTTCCTATGTTTAACACTTTGTAACTCCGTAACTAAGAAATGTTACTATGAGATTGTGTATGTTATTAAAGACTAATTTTACTCTTTAGAATATTTAAGTTCAAACTTTAGGTCACAATGGAAATGTCCATGATGCCCAAAATGAAAAGAAATCTGAAAAATCACATTTTGCTTCATCTACTTCTAATCTGCTTTGTAGAAAAAAGCACGAAGCTTCCAACATTTTCTGTAAAGATTTTAGTTCAAACGGTACACTCTAAAATTAATTATACTCTAAAAACCATAATGTCATTTGTTTTTGCCCGGTATACTGTAATTGAGTGTTCTAGTCTATACCACTCTTTGTATATTCCGGATTAAAGTGTGGGATGGATTATCATATTCTGAAATGCCAATATGCCGACACCTGACTAACTCGTTATATTCTACATTAAAAAAAATAACTAAAAGATATATTAAGCCTACATTTAACCATTTAAATATGGTAATATTTTCACAAAACACTAGCATATCAACCAGCCCCCCCCCAGAAGAGGAAACTTTCTTATATATATATATATATATATATATATATATATATATATATATATATATATATATATATATATATATATATATATATATATATATATATATATATATATATAATATATATATATATATATAACCCATCCCAAAGTTTTGAGTCCTTAAAAGTAGCAGTATGACCACCCACCGCCCCCCAGAAGTCGGTCCTGGATCCGCCCCTGGTCCTGGATCCCAACCTCGGTAGGGAGAACCGGTAGCATGGATACGAAAGGGGCACAGAAATGGACATAACGCGCTACGCGAGTGATTGTTATGTCAAGATAGCCAATTCCTACATTTCTTATTGAGCGCTGTTAACAATACGACAAGCCATATTAGGGAGACACTATAACTGAGCCTAGAAAATGTGGACAAAATTCGGAAAACGTGTGTGGGCGGAAATTTTTACTCTCAAAATGCGAACATGTCCGCATAAATTTTAAAATATGGTAACTCTAGTGTGGAATCCATTTTCGTAAGTTGTTATTGTGTGTGACAGAATAAATCTTAACTGTATATGAATCTACTATCTATTAATAAATCTACGTCAGTGTTGGGAAGTAACGTAACGCAAGTAACGCGTTACTTGTAACGCGTTACTTTTAAGTAACGTTTCCTAGTAACGCGTTACATTTTTTCCAAAGTAACTGTAACGGTAACGCGTTACATTTTTTTAAGTGACGTACCTAGTTTGCGTTACTTTTTTCGCGTTACATTTCGGATGAGTAACTACAATATATGTATATTTTTTTTGGAAACAAATGTTTCTTTCCTGTAAGTGAATTTCTCAGAATGAAACAATCGAGCATGAACTACGTATGTTAGTGACCGACAGTCACAGACACACAGAGAAACAGATAAATTTGTAGTGCCACTTGCTGTTTTTTGAAAATGAGGACAGCCTTTGGGAAATCACGTGTACTGATTGCAAGAACCTGGAAGATTTTGTCGTAGATTTTGACAGCTCCAAATCAATGCATTCAGTGGGTGAACTAGGAGTGCAATGATACCGGTAGCCTATTTTACTTTAATTGGTGTTGTTTTTATAAAGAAAGATGGAGAACGAAAATATTTTACTGTTCGAACATTTGAAAGAATACTTTTTTCTTAAGAGCTGAGAATGATGGTGGACAGAATTTAAAAGTAAAATGTCTGAAGTGCCCCGGCGGAAAATATTTATCAACAACTAGGGTGCCATAATTAACGATTTACAGTAAGGGGTTAATATGAATAAACTGTTTTGATGAGCAGACCTACTTTACTACTAGACAATAGTTTGCTGATGATATGTAATATTGGACTTCTTTCAGATCAGTTTGCTTATCCTAGAGTCCCGTTGATTATAGAGTAGTGTAATGTTTCTCTATATTCTTTATTTTTAATTTTACATAACAACATTGTTATTATTATATAATTAGTTTAGCAGAATAATTATACGCAACCATTTTTGCTAACGCGTAGGGATGAGCACGAGTCAAGCTAAAATTCGACTCTACTCGAATTCAAGTCGAGTTTCGAGTCAAGTCAAGGGTAATATCTTCGAGTCGAATTCCGAGCCGATTCAGTTTTTTTGCGTCGAGTTTCGAATCCAGTCGAGTTTGATTAATGGATCGTTCGTTTTAAGTCGTCTTGAAATCATGGCCTGATTACACTGGAAAACGAAAGCCATGAGAAATTTAAGCTAAACAGTTATATAGAATACTTTTAGTGTTTTTCACGAGATGGGACACTACTTGCATCTCGTCTCGTTTCGATAACGAGACCACAAGAGATTTTTTTTTTATAACAAGCTCATCTCGGCTCGGCTCAACTGAAAAGATGGCTCGAGCCGGCTCGACTTGGTAGGGATGAGCCATTTGCTCGGTTCAGCTCAATGAGCCGAGGGCTCTAGCCGAGTCGGTTGGGTGAGCTGTTGGCTCGGCTTACTTCCCGGTTCTGGTCGATAGTGAATGAGCTGTGAGCCGAGCTGCTCGAGTCGTTGACAATTCAAAATCCGGGCCGAGCAGTTTTGAAGATATTTGGCCAGTGGCTTATAACTTTTAATAGTGTTCGGCTCGAGCCCGAATACTCAACCTAGACCTTCAACTCAAATTCAGAAGCTCGTGAACAATGTCCTTGACTCCTAGACTTCACGACTACCGAGGTTGGCAATCAACTATCTTTTTAGTATTCAAATACAAACCGCCTGCCTTGCTTTTTATATAGAATTATTATTATTATTATTATTATTATTATTATTATTATTATTAATAATAATAATAATAATAATAATAATAATAATAATAATAATAATAATAATAGCGGTAGTAATAGTAGTTCGGAAAATTAAAGTCATAATATTTTTCACATTTTTAAAGTTTCGGACCTAAAAGTAACGCGTTAGTAACGCGTTACTTTCGAAGTAAAGTAACAGTTACTGTTTGGGGGCAAGTAACGCGTTACTAACGCGTTACATTTTAAGAGAAAGTAAAGTAACTTGTAACGCGTTACATTTTTACAAGTAACTTACCCAACACTGATCTACGTATCTCTAAAATGTTTTCGTTCAAATGTATAATAATAATAATAATAATAATAATAATAATAATAATAATAATAATAATAATAATAATAATAATAATAATAATAATAATGATTATAATAATCCAATCAATTAATTTGATCACGTTCACCACTTCTGTTAATGGAAACAATAAGGCACAGAAATATTAGCATACTTATTATCTTATTTACCTCTCAAAAACGTAAATATGGAGGGAAAATAATGGTGCGTTAAAATAGCTTACATATTAGCGTGGCTGTCACAGAGAACAATTGACTTACAGAAAGCAAACAAAAATGAAGAAGTCAAAGAAAAGTCAAGGAAAGTCAAAGAAATCATTCAACGTGCTCTTGGTGTTGAGATTACATAACGGAGAATAGAATTGTCATAGTACTGTAGTCAGTTCCTTCACAATGCAAATAATCGATGATGAAATGAACCGGCTGCAACAAGACTGTTTCAAAAGTAAGTTTCCAAAGTTGTCAAAGGCACTGCTTAACATAGAGCTGGGATCACAGAATTACAAACTTTAGTGTTAGTTTTTATTTATTAAAATTTTGTATTCCGTATTCAAGAATAAGGTTATACTAGTTTTGTATCCGAATATGGAAGAAATTTTTAAGTTTCCGAAACTCCACAAACATAAGTTTAAAAACCAGGGACTAAGCCAAGGCAGTCCCCGGATGCGAACTTCATTTTGCAATCATAATGTTGCTTATTTCAGTTAATGTTACAAGGAAAATAAAGAAGTAAAGCGAATATTTATGTATCGTTGATCCAAATAACACTTCGAAATATCTCTCTTATGTGTAGTCAATATTCGTAGCTAAAAACAATGGTGTGTCTGGGGTCCAAACTTTCACAAGAGTTGTCGTATTGTAGTAAAGTAGAAAAATCCCAGATCTCGAGTCTGGACCCCCAGAACTATAATGTCAAGTATTTTGTTTCTGAATTATTTTATTTTATATTGTTTTTAGTTACTAGTTTGATATTCATTTTAATAGTAAAGCATACCATTGTAATTTACAGTTCTATACTGAATCAGGAATTACTTGCGAAGCAAAATTTGTGTATTAAATATTTTCAGTGTTACTATTCTTTCGGAAAGTCTAATGTTAGTAACCGTATATGGGTAAGTTTAAGCAGTGACGGCGCCAGCTTTAATTTCTTCGGGAAAAGGCAAACCATGGGGTAAGTACATTTTGGGAAAGGCTTTTTCTTTGTATACCGAAAAGAATAGGTTTAAATTACTTGACCTACATTGCAATACAACATGACTACGTAGCGACCAGAGGAGACACTCGCCCCCTTGCCCTTTCTGACGTCGTCACTCAGTCTAAGCAAGCTAATGGATATGTCTCTACACACCAAAATGAAACATCTATTTTTAGTTTTATTGATCAACAGAACTTTTACACGGAGTCACAAAACTTTTAATATTTATTCGTCTATGTAGTACTTGGAAGTGTCTATTGAAATTAATTGAAATTCAAAGCTACGAGTAAGGATCCGTCTCGGGTCTGATGCTTTGTATTCATTACCTATAAAAGAAATCCTGATTGACTGACTGATCAACGACTAAGTCAAACTGCATAAGCTAGAAACTTGAAATTTAGACAGTACTTGGATAGGGTTTGTAACATAAAGTACCGCTAAGGAAGTATTTTTGGAAGATCGGCGGGGAAGGGGAATGCAGGTTTCTATTGTTATAATGTGTTCATATTTCGGAATACTTTAAGGTTGGATACATGAAAGTTGGAATTTAGACATTCCGTTTAAAATAATTAAACACATGTTTCAGCAGAGGGAAAAAAAAGAGGTGTGAATGAGGAAAGGCGGAAATTTTGGCACCGGAAATTTTGGCACCAGTAGTTTTGACACGGTCATTTTGGCACCAAGAAACGAAGCAAACGGAAATATTGGCACCATTTATAATAGAAGTACAGAAAATGTGAGATAATACTCTGAATGTAATATAGATATTTAAATTTACATGTTATTAACTAGAACTGCTCCAGCGCGACGAATCGAACCAGTGACGAACGTACAGTCAGCGACAAAATTTCTTTCTCTTCTGTAAAATTTATTTTGTCTATAATTTTGGAATTAATGGACTGATTTGAGTAGTTTTCTGAAATTTACCGAAAACTATATCTGCTTTAAGTTGCTGAATATTGCACTCAAATCTGTCCGTCCATTCGAGAGATATTCGTGGAAGAAATTTTAACATAGGAAAAGAACTTTTGTTACTGACAGTACAGACACTGGTAAAGATACTATTGGCAGTTTCATTATATATTCAAAGCAAGTTAAAATTCCCCTCTAATGAGTTTGTATTTTACTTTCAAAAACAGTAAAAGCTATTTGGAACCATGGAAATTGAAGTACGGAGAAAGAAAATTAGAAAATACTCTGGATATAATAGATGTTAATGTACCAATTTATTTTGCAGAGGAGATTACACCGAGATTCTTTCCATCGAAACTTCCGGCTCTCCTCTCACGCATATCCCAAAGCCTCATTATAAGTTTAAGATTGAAATTCAAACAAATCCCTGAACGTGATTGGTTGGTCAGACATCTGGTTGGAGTCTCTCATCCGTCAATCTGGAAATTAATCCAATGCATTCAGCAGAATGAAGCCATGGTCTCGACACTGCTTTTGAAGATTGCTGTAGGGGAGCGTCCAGCCAAGAAGACGAAGAGGATCTATGAGCATTTGCAGAAAAGACTTCAAGATTTGTGCTTGGCCTACAATGCTAGAACAAAGAGCATGCAAGAATTTTTGCATGCTGTTTCATTTAATGTTGTGCACAACAAAAGTTAAAGATGTAGAGAAAAGGTGCAATGTTTTACAATTGGGATTATTGTGAACCATATATTATTGCAAATCATGTGTTATTGAAATTCATTTATTGAATTGTTAATTTTTCTTGCGTAAGTGTGTATTTAAATTTTCTTGAGTTCAATAATTTCCATTTTGACTTGCTTTGAATACCTAATGAAGCTACCAATATTACCTTTTACTGGTGTTTGTACATTCGTCGCTGGTTTCATTATTCGTGCTGATACAGTTCTAATCATTAACATGTGAACGTAAATATCTATTATATCCAGATTAATTTCTATTTTTTTTTCTCTGTACTTCAATTTCCATGGTTCGAATCAGCTGTTACTGTTTGCACTTGAAAGTAAAATACAAACCCAGTGCATTGAACATAGTGCAGTCTTCAGCAACTCAAAGAAGATACAGTTTTCCATAAATTACAGGAAACTTCTCAAATCAGTCCAACAGCTCCAAAATTATAAACAAAATAAATTTTACAGAACAGAAAGAAATTTTGTCGCTGACTACATTCGTCACTGGTTTGATTCGTCGCGCTGGAACAGTCCTAGTTAATAACATGTGAATTTAAATATTTATTACATTCAGAGTATTTTCTCACATTTTCTATACTTCAATTATAAATAGTGTCAAAATTTACGTTTGCTTCGATTCTTGGGGCCAAAATTACCGTGTCAAAACTACTGGTGCCAAAATTTCCGGTGTCAAAATTACCGCTCCCCGTGAATGAGAAGAGATGGGGATTGCAATTATTATATTAAGATATAAGCATCTCGGAATTCCTTAGATTTAGAAAAATGAAGTTCGGTATTTAGACTCTTCAGTTAAGGAACTTGAAGATCAGAGTAAATATAAAAACATCCGGGACATGTATAAGGGGATAGCGAGAAAAAGGCTATCAACCTCGTGCTTATATATTAAAGAAATCGGACGGTACAGTTCTCACTGATACGGATAGCATCTTAAATAGATGGAAAGATTTTTTTGACGATTTACTTAACAAGCAACCAAAAACTTGTGTGCGTGGAGAAAAGGAGATACACACCACAGAACCGTATATTCCAGAACCCAACCGAATACATGTAGAAACCGCTATAAAGAAATTAAAGAAACACAAATCTCCGGGTGTAGATGACATTCCGGCTGAGTTAATTTTAGCTGGAGGCGAAAAATTGTGGAACAAGATACACAAACTCATCCTTCTTATCTGGAACAAGGAAGAATTGCCACAAGAGTGGAAAGAATCAATCATTGTTCCAATTCACAAGAAAAGCGACAAAACTGACTGTAATAATTATCGAGGCATTTCTCTTTTGTCAACATCCTATAAAATCCTTTCAAACATAATATTAGCAAGATTGACTCCATACGCAGATGAAATTATTGGAGATTATCAGTGCGGATTTAGACGAAATCGATCAACTATCGACCAAATATTTACCATTCGCCAAATACTCGAAAAAAAGTGGGAATACAATACCCCGGTACGTGAACTATTTGTTGATTTTAGAAAGGCGTACGACTCGGTTAGGAAAGAAACATTATACAACGTTCTTACAGAACTTGGAATACCGAGGAAGCAAATTAGAATAATTAAGATATGTTTAAATGAATCCCAAAGTAAAGTCCGGGTAGGAAAATTTTTGTTACGAGCTTTCACGTCGAAAATGGCCTGAGACAAGGAGATGCGTTGTCGCCATTATTATTTAACTTTGTTCTGGAATACACTATAAGGAAAATCAAAGATAGCAACCAGGGCCTAGAGTTGAACGGTATTCACCAGGTTATGGCATATGCTAATGATGTAAATTTAATAGGGGATGATAGGAGAACAATAGAAGGAAATGCAGAGATCTTATTAAACGCTTGCAGGGACATGAGTTTAGAAGTAAATGCAGATAAAACTAAATACATGGAAGTGCGTCGGGACCGTAATACAGCAAATTATAGATGCGTTAAAATATTAAATAATACTTTTGATAAAGTGGATAGTTTTAAATATCTAGGATCAATATTAACAGAGGAAAATCATATCCACGAAGAAATTAAATGTCGACTAAAAGCAGGGAATTCGTGTTACTATTCGGTTCAAAATCTCTTGTCGTCGCGGATACTGTCGATGAATTTGTAGCTTAAAATATATAAATCGATAATCATGCCTGTTGTTCTATATGGATGCGAAACATGGTCGCTTACACTGAGGGAAGAACATAAACTGAAAGTATTTAAGAACAAAATCCGGAGACGAATATTCGGACCCAAGAGAAACGGGAATGGGGAATAGCGGTAACTTCATAACGGGGAATTACATAATTAGGGTCGTCAAGTCTAGGAGGCTTAGGTGGGCAGGTTATGTAGGTATAATGGAAGAAAGTAGAAACGCTTTCAAAGTCTTAACTGGAAGACCAATCGGAAAACGACTATTAGGAAGACCTAGGCGCAGATGGGAGGACAATATTAAGATGGAGCTTGCAGAGATAGGAATGCAAAGTGGAAACTGGATGCAGTTAGCTAAATATAGAAGTCAGTGGAGAGCTTTTGTGAACGCGGCGTTGAACCTCCAGGTTCCATTGGCCATAGAGTTAGTTAGTTAGCACGCACATTTTTTTTTTTTTAATTTGACCTAGAAAAGACAGGAAAAAGGGATTCAAACTTCGACGTGGAAAAGGTGAAATTAGAGTAGCAATTATTATAAGATGTCGACATTCCAGAGTTTCTTAACATTACAGACTTTTCATTTCGAATAATTAAACACATATTCCAATGATTTTTGATATTTGACTTAGAGAGGAAGAGAAAGGCGTGGAGGCGGTTTATTAAGATGCTTATACGAGATGTTCGAATTTCGTGCGAGACTTCGAGTTCAGAGAAACGCTATATGAAAGACTCAGGAGGAAGAACGCATAATATTGCCGGAATAACAAGTACGTGCATTTGCTAGTTTATTTACACCACTAATACTACTATTTGAAACTCAAGCATGGATAAGCTAACAATCGAAATACTTGTTTTTCACATACGATCTTCAAAAGCCGTATGTGATTATTAATGAACTTTAAAGAAAAACATAAAGGAAGAAGAAAAAGAAGAAGTTATATCGTTACAGGACGCACAAGTTGAGTGTCAACAGAGTAAATTGAATTTATACCATTCGGGTAACGACATAGTCATTTTGGGAGTATCTGGGAATTGTTTCGAATTTCTTATTAGGTAATCGTCTGTTTTAGCACTATTCATTGGCATATCATTTTCGATTGAGAATGGGTTGTCATTACTCATACAGCATCTATTTGCTCTAAACGTCAAAATAATTTACTTTTTGTAGTTTGTACGAGACGGATGTAAAAGAGTACAAAAGCGTTTATGGCACTATTAAAGTATTTAATACAGGGATTTGAAGAGACTATAATGCCAAAAGATTGCAAAATTATAAACAAGGGGTAGCAGCCTAGTTAATCCCAACTATTTATAGTCAGAAAGCAACTTTTCATAAATGAGAAAAAGGAACTATTCAAAAAAAAATCTGATGAAAACATGTTTTAAACTATACAGTTGATTGAAGCTATCAATATTTCTGGCTCTGTAGATCACAATTTGCTACCCTTTAATCCAAACAACATTGGAACTGCGAGATTGGAATTGAATTAATATATTCTTTATCTTTTCTTAACCTTTTATTTGGCACTGTTGCTCTCAAGCAACATCGCATTCGCTTTCATACAATATTCGACCGTCATTTAGCCTCTACCTATAAAATCATTACAATATACATGATTTGCGGGTCGCTTCTTTAGATACTTCTAATTTTCATCAACAGGGAACAGTTAAATTTAGTATTGTAGAAGCTTTCTCCCCTACGTTCCGCGAAAGTTCTTTCTTTTCTTTTCTTTTCTTTTTCTTTTTTTTTACTTGTGGTTTCTTGCTTTATAGGAAAATATTTCAACGAAACTGCTGCTAATTACTGGAAGTTTCCTTAAGATATTTTAAAATAATAGGGCAATGTTGCTCAGTAGCTACACATAAGATCTATTTTATAGCAATGTAGCTTTGAAATAAACACCCTGTTATTTGTAACCAAAGTACAAAAATACTTTTAAAAAATTACGAAATAATGATCAGAAAGACATGGTTCAACCATAAAAGCAAACTAAATATTTTAATGGTGATGTTATCAATGTTTGCCAATTAAAGGGTTAAGAACGAACAGAAGAACAGATGCGAACAATCCAATTACACAGTAGAATGAAAACCACTATATTGTTAAAAGTAAAACGTCAACTAAGAATAATATCTAGCAGAAATAGACAAATAATTTTATTGAAGTGAAGGCCGTCTGAAAAAAAATTCAAGTCTGTAAATAATTCTGTTGTAATATTTCATGTATCCTTCATGTTGTTTCTCATATTGATAATAAAGAAAAATGACACGAAACCGAGTCTAAGAACAAGCTAAGATGTAAGTCTGATGGAATCAAAATTCCGGTTCAGTACTCTACAAATTCTCTTCCAAACAAATTAAATTATAATACCTGCTTCTTGTAATAATTCTACCTGTACATCACAAAATACTTGCTGGGATAAAAAAAATCTTAAAGCAGAGTATTAGTGACACATTAAACAGTATCGTGGTATGAAATTGCAGTATTCAGCTGTTTCCAAGCTCAGAAAGACAAATCTAAGTCACTTAGTGGTAAAAACCAAAGCCAAGGAAATAAATAAATAAAACAAAAGTTCTCAAAAGACGAAAGAAATCTGGTTGAAATAGGGAATAAGCAGAAAATAAGCTAATAAATCCGCTAGTATCTTCGCGGAATTCTCCATGAATTAGAAACGCGTAGGACAAATTCTTGTCACGTTCTAAGAGACATTTAGATAAAAGTGCGTCTGCCACACATCACTCGTGTGTTAACGAAAATCAACTATGGTATTTTCTTTGAAAAAAATACTAGTAAAGTACATCATCTAGCCAATAACGGTGACAAGTGAATAATTTCAATAGACACTGTCTCACTGAAGTAATATAAGTTGCTACCATACACTGTGAGTACTGCTTTAACTTAAGCTTTTGAGTTTTTCGAGCAAGTTAAAAGTTCCACAATCTTTCTTATACCTGTATTTTCAAAGTACACTACACGATTAGAGGGTATATAAATAAGCGAAAAATTAAATCAATTAAATATTTTCTTCGTAATGTTTAATTTTTATACCAAAAACAGCAAATTTAGATTTATAAAAGAACTATCCGCGCATAAGTTTGACGGTTGAATTAAGAAAGATATGGAATGCGATACGCAAGTGACTCGTACAAAAGAGCCCCGCGCCCGTGCTGGCGCCCCGCATATTAATGTATTTGTGCACAAAATTGTGTATTACTTTTGTACTTTTATTGTTTAGATGTGTTTTTTCTTCTGAAGGTTGCCTCAACTCTTTTAGTAACAATAATGTTTTTTTAAATAAAAAATGTATCTTTTTATTCCTCTCTATCTTCTAAGCTATTTATCCTACGAAAAAAAGTGTATAGGACCATTTTCGTAGGAAATTTAATGTACAGCATGGCCAGAAAGTCCCTTTACACTCATTATTACATTGTATCACCAAATTGTATACGGGTTAATGAATAACAGGTTAATCGCCCTAATAGTATACTGGCGATTATACTTTGCTTTTCTTCATAGTGCGATTGACACTAACTTCATTGTTGCTCCTGGGTGGCAGAAAAAAAACGAGTGAATAATGCAGTCCAGTGAGACATGATGGCGGATAAAGCATTTTCACTTACACTTGGTCCATCGGCGAACACCTGAAAGAAGTTTTCCCGAATCGCTGGATCAGAACGGCTTTCGGGTCCAATGCCTTGGCCCCTATTAACATAACAACTGGCAATACACTCTGGGCTATTATGAAAGACTAGATACGACAAACCCGAAACACCGATAACGAGCAACTGAAAACGAAGTTCGTGCTGCATTTCAAAAATCATCCATGATAAGCTGTCGTAGATGAACAATCGGACATGGAGATACATGAGGATATGCTACGAACGTGGAGAAACCTACACGGATGTTTTGGATCCATAGGAGGTAAGCAGTACATAATTACATAGTAAAGGAACTTCCTGGCCAAACTGTAGTTTAAGTTTGTACTTGAAACTTATTTTTTTACTAAACTCCATAGGGTTTTTTTTATATATATATATATTTAAAAAGAACTTCAAAAACCTATCTTTAAACTACCTCCTACATCCGCGGGGATTTTAATATGTCGTTTAGGGCACTCCTTGAACTGTGCCAGATATCAAAACTATACGATTTATTTTTTTTTCTAATCAGCGGTTTTTAGCCTTCGTTGACGGGACTATTTACGGAATGGTATCTTGACAATTAATAATTGAGTACTATATTGTAAACGATTTTTCTTCCCTACTCACAAGGAAATAATAATAATAAAAAAAAAACAATCGTTCGGTGTATGGATTATACTTTTTATACATAAGCAAATCTTGCCACAATACCATTAAATATATTTCATGGGAGTATACTATCTTATCAGGCCTAAAAACAATGCCGAAACAAACCTACATACATACTTTCCCAGAGCTTGCTCTGAAGCGCCACTGAGAGAACAGTGACGAGTTTTGAAAATATCCTTCCTTTTCCTGATCCTGAGCTTTTTCTCTGTCTCTTTTGCGCGAACCGTCTGTCAGACTGATCAAGCCAAGGGCAGCCGGTTCTACAGATCGAGGCAGGGGACCTGCTCCCCCTGGACAACTATCCGAACGGGTTGTCCCACCTTCTCATCAACACATATCAAAATCCATCTTCTCGAGTATAGTTCAGGTCTCGTGCTAATAGCTCGATATTTACGATGGCAGACCCAGGCTCAGGCAGTGGAGCATCTTTACAAAGTCGACATGGAGGGTTACCACCAGTCTTCGTTAGCCCACCTGCTATCTCCACGAAGGTGGAGAAGCGGAAGGACTATGCTGAGAGACAAAGACGAGCTTCTGAACGCTCGACCGCCTCCACTACATCAGCTGGTTCTAGATCTCGATCTCGATCTCCACGGAAATAACCCAGTTACTCTGATAGGGTCAAAAATTCGCCTCCTGCTAAGAAACACCATATCGATGTTTCAGAATCATCTGACATGGAAGCCGACGTTTCACCGACATCTGTTCATCCTGTTTCTTCTTCACCTCACTGTTTTTTGCTTCAAAACTTCGACGCTAAATTCACCAATGAAAAATTCATCATCCTTCAACTTCGAAAATACCTGCCAAGCATTCCACTCACTGAAGTTGTTAAAACCCGCAATGGATTTATCTTCAAATCATCTGATTCTAACTTCCTATCTACAGTCCGTAATAAAGCTTCGTTCGAGATTTTCGGAAAAAAATGCTACACTTGTCTCCTTGAACGCCACTCGTCGTAAGATACCACCTCCTCCAAAACGTTCTCCGATATTATCTGTAGTCATCAGGGGAGTCGATCCCTCATATTCTGATGATGAAATACACGAGGAATTGCGCAACGAGGGGCATACCATTGATAAAATTATTCGCATTCGTAATAACACTGGGCCTATTTACATGGTGCGAGTCCTAACCATATCTCAAGAGACGATCGACCATCTGCTTACTCATGGTGCCTTCATTTACAAGCGCAAACATCGCGTTGAACCCTCTCGATCGTCTGCGTCATTGCCATTACGATGCGAAAAATGTCAAACGTACAACAATCATGCAACAGCGCATTGTACAAACCCCACTGTATGTGGGTATTGCTCTGGCCCCCATTTAACTCGTGTTTGCCCTAATAAGAACCTTTCACCTCAATGTTCTGCGTGCGCGGAGCGCCACCCTATCTATAGTTATAAATGTAAACGCAAACCATCCCCAGACCAAACACACCCCGAATTAGTAGTACCTTTACGTACGCAGTCTACCTCCACCAACACAGAAGCTTCAGTAAATGATCCAGTCACCGTTGGTAAACTCTTAGAATTTCTCACATTAACACTGCAGAATATTCATCCTTTCCATCGTCCCCACATCCTTCAGCAACTCACTCTTGCCGCTAAAGCTACTTTTCATGTAGCCCTGTATGCAACTTAAACAATTACGTTCATTTCCATACTACACCACTCGAAACATCTGTTTAATATCTTAATCGTCATGGATATCAGCTTTCTGTTTCTCGATATTCGATCAATCACCAAGAATAAAACTGTTTTCCAAGCACTCCTACAAGAAGAACACATCACTGCTTTTCTTCTGAATGAAACTTTTTTGACTCAGTCCATGCAGTGCAGATTTCCCAACTACACGTTGCTTCGCCATGATAACATGACACCAGCGTTAAGAGCAAACGGTGGACTTGCTATGGGCTTTCGCCATAATCTACCATTCAGACAACATAGCTGAACTGCACTAGCCTTACCGGAGCACATCGTAGCTACTTTGTATTTTAAATCCATCGCTCTTACTTTCGCTACCATCTACGTCAGACCCGGCACTCCAATTCCGTTAGATTTTTTCTCTTACATTTCCAATAACTTCAAACATTTTCTCATCCTCGCAGACGTAAATTTTCATAGTCGCTCTGCTCATGAACGCACCCAATTTCAAGATCATATAGCATCTCACACTGCAGGAATTCTTCTCAACCTTCCTTCGCCCACACGCCCAGTTTCTAATATCACACCCGATATTGCAATTACCTCCAATACAATAGTTATACGTTGTACTGTGGCAGTCTTAGACTTACTAGGTAGTGATCACGCCCCCATTAAAATCACATATCATACTGATCTCGTCCCTTCACAAGCAGCATCATCCCCTCATCTCACACCACGCTATGATAAAGCAGATTGGGTCAATTATCGCACTTACATCTCTTCTACCATCGACCATTATCATTCACCTACCACTCCTGACGAGCTTTCGACGCAAGTCACCACTATAACCACTGCTATTCAGCAAGCTTCAGCCCTATACATTCCACAAACTGAATCAGTACCTTATCGACCTAAACTACCACCTCACTACCTCGCTATGATCCGTCGTTCTCGTCAATGTTATCGCGAATACCTGCACACTCGAAACCCTGATACCTTACACCTTCACCATCAACTCCAGAGAACTGTTCGCAACTATATTACCGCTTATAAGCAACGCCAATGGATCAAAACATGTAATCATCTTGGTGAAACATCGCATCCCACGGTATACTGGAAACGCTTTAATGCACTCTGTGGAAAACTCACTAAGACTCCCTACCCCCTTCTACTAGATAATACAGCCATTCATTCCGACCAGGATAAAGCGAACGCTTTCGCCAATCATCTTCAAGCTATCTTTACGCCATCTCCACCTGATCATATGTTCCACCCTCATCCTGCTGAGGCAGTAAATACTCAATCTAAATCCCTTCAACCTGCTGTGACTCATAGACTTCCTGAACATGTTCTTATTGCTCCGATTACAGTCGAAGAAATTACTTCTGTTGTCCGGCGAAAACGCAATACAGCTCCAGGATTCGATCGTATCACCTATCGTCATATTAAAGAAAGCCCCATCACACTATTCATGCTTCTATCACTGATATACACCTTTATACTTCGCACTGGCTTTTTCCCGATAGATTGGAAGGTATCAAAAACCCTAATGTTTCCAAAACCGAATAAACCACCATCCGAAACTTCATCCTACAGACCGATTCAGTTAACCTCCACTTTCAGCAAGATTTTCGAACGCATTCTCGTCAAACGCTTACATCCATATCTAGCAGATCGAAACATTATTCCCTCTCATCAGGCTGGTTTTCGACCTTCCTATTCAATAAATGACCAATTACTTCGCCTTTCTACACTTATTACCAATCATTATAACTCCGTACAACCGTCATGTCTGGTTCTCTTTGATCTTGAAAAAGCCTTTGATAAAGTTTGGTATTTGGCACTTATCTATAAACTCATTAAACTCAAATTTCCTATCACAATCATCCGCCTCATCTATCATTTTCTCGTCTGCCGTTTGTCTTATGTTGCTATCAATGACGCACTCTCTCATCCTATTTTTTTACTGTGCGGTGTGCCACAAGGATCTGCCTTATCACCTTTATTGTATGTCCTCTTTGTCGCAGACTTTCCCGAGCTACCTCCCAATGTTCACCTGTTACAATACGCCGACGACACAGCTTTTCTGGCACTCTGCCGAACTATCCAACAAATCAATGCCTGTCTTCAGGAAGCTATTAATCGCTTCATAGCCTGGTGTCGCAAATGGAATTTGACAATAAATGCTGCCAAAACCCAAACTATAGTATTTATTACGCCACGCAAACGCACCAAAGTTCATCGCAACCCTTCTTTACTTTCTCTTACAGTTAACCAGGTTCCCCTCCGGCCTTCAAAAATAGTAACCTATCTTGGGATAGTTTTTGACCACCGTCTGACTTGGACCCCACATCTCAAATCCGTGACAACCAAAGTACGAAACAGACTTAATTTATTGAAACGTCTCACCGGCACTACCTGGGGCCTATCTCCAAGTATAGTCCTTAATACTTACAAAGTTTTCCTCCGACCAGTCATCACATATGGTTTTCCAGCTTGGATCTCCGCTCCACTATCCTATTATAAGCAACTTGATATTTTCGAACGGCATGCCTTCCGCCTTGCCTTTCGCATATTTCTACCTAGTCCTACTCGTGACCTGTATTCACTAATCACATTTCCTATTCTCAAATTTCCCCTGGAGACACTCCGTCAAAGATTTATCACCACACGTTACACTCAACATCATCCTCTTCTTTTCGCCACTATGCACTATCTTGCACTCCATCCCACCCGACCCCGATATTATTACACACCGTTACACTTACTTTACACCCTTTATTGCTACTCGCTTCCCCCTGATCACCTAGACCTCACACTTCTGGAAGATTATCGTCTGCATGCTCATCTACCTCATGTTTTTCCTTCATATAGTGCACAGTAAATCCTCTTGTAACTAACAGGGCTCCTACTGTCTTCATTAGCCTAGCATCGCCCCTAGGCAGAAGATAACTGCATTCGTCTTCCTAACATCTACCTTGTGTTGTCCTGTGCTTGCACCTCATCTCATCTTTCACGTTCATCTTTTTATCATGATTTAACATAATATCATTGAAGCTTACGTACGTCCTTTCTCTGCCACTATATCCATTTGTCATCCATGATCTATGCCTGTATCTCCATACAGATATCTTCATATGTTCCATTATCTATTATTATCTATATGTATATTTGTTCCTATCATTCATTTTTTTGTCATTTTGTACTATGTAATTTATATATGTTTAAGTTATATATATGTGTAGTTTTTCCTCCTCACATCCTAATGATTATGATCGCAAAGATCATAATGACTTACACAATGATATTAAGTTAATAAAGCAAATAAATAAATAAATTACCTTCACTTAGACCAGCCATCCTTAACCAAACTCCTACTTTTCCGTCAAATCTTCTCCTGAAAGAGGGTGTAGCCCTCTCAGAGGTAGCTAGCCTCGTGCTAGCATTAAAAAAAAACAACCTACATATCACACACCAAAGACAATAACGCTATTTTATCACACGGGAGCCCATTACGAATTTTTCACAGAAAATAATTATCAACCGCAGGGAGGTTCCTTTTTCTCAAACGTGTAATATAAGGTGAGTGCGTCCCTAATTTATTTGTATACTTTACACTTTGTCACCAGTATCCACAGAAACACAATCACAATTAAACTACATTATGAGCTCCAAGTCTGATGTGTCGAATGAAGAAACGTTGCGAGTAACTAGTTTCTGTCGTGTTAGATTTTATTTATACTATGTATACTAGTAGATGACTATAATAATATACTAATCTGCCAATGAGAATGTGACCCTCGACTAACGTCAGGGGTGTAGCCAGCAGGTTTGTGTAGGGGGGCCCGTCGTTTTTGAGGGGGGGCAACTACAATGTACAAAGCCAAAAAAAAGTGTTGCTGCTAGTGTTTTTGAGGTCTGAAAGAAAGGAAAATTTTGTTTTTCTTCTGGAAAACTAAAAACACTATTTTAGCTTATTATTATTATTATTATTATTATTATTATTATTATTATTATTATTATTATTATTATTATTATCCATAAATTATATTCAAGATAGTTTTTATTCAGGAACAAGATACTTTTATCCATAAATTATATTCAAGAACTACTGCCCGGGATCAAACGCTATACTTTTGTGCATAACTATAAAGGTAACCATGAAAGTTCTGTCCCTTTTCGTGGAAGTCTGTGTTCAATTGGACCTCCACACCGTGAGTTGAATGGAGTGGAGATAAGGCGAACGTCAGTTGTTGGTGTGGGTATATCCAAAATACTACCTGGTTGTGGCAATTCAGACACACCGTGAACTTGCGTAAAGACAGAGGGAATATGGGACATCCACAGAGCGTCATAAAAGCACGTATGCTGAACGAGTTCAAATGGAGGTCAAACGCCGCTGTAGCGGGACAGACGATATGCCAGGCCTTAGGTGAGGGTGTCGTGACGACGCGGGCATTGCAGCGATGGTTTAACAAGTTTAAGGACGATGACGAAACACTCGAAAACACCACGTGGCAGAAGACCAACACATGTACAAAGAGGAACTGGGACTACAATTCAATGTGTGGAGAAACCATTCGGCAGCAATCCATCAACTTGTGAAGCACTACAAGTTGGGTCAATGGGTCTCACATATTCGAGAAACCATTCGGCAGCACATCCATCAACTTGTGAAGCACCACAAATTGGGTCAATGGGTCTCACTCCGGGCCAGAAGGCAACGCGGCAGTCGCCTATGTTTATTTACTGTTTCGGAGCCATTTCTGGACAGGGCGTTGACATGTGATAGAAAGTGTGTTCTATACGAAGCTCCACGGCGCCGTCATCATTGGTTAGCATCCCATGAACCGATTTCAAAACGGCCGAAACCAGCACTGTACCAGAATAAGGTCATTCTGTGTGTTTGGTGCATCGTGCATCGGGAACTGCTACCAGCTGGTCAGAGTATCAATGCAACTGTGTAGTGTCAGCAGTTGAGCTGCGCTCAACAAAAACTCAAAACTCTGGCGCCATCGCTTCTGAATTGCAAATGGGTCCTCGCTTACGGGACAACGCTAAGATGACTCAGGACACCATTTTCCGCCTTGGATGGGAAACAATATTGCAACCACTATATTCCCCGTGTATTTCACCGTCCGATTATCACCTGTTCCATTCTTTGAACAATCACCTTAGAGGACGCCAGTTCAAATCCCTAGTAAAAGTCCAAAATGCACCTGATATATTTTTCGTTTCACGGCCCACCAAGTTCTACTGCGATGGATTCCATGTCCTTCCAGAACGTTTTCAGAAGGTCGTCGATTCTGATGGGGACTGTTTTTGATCTTCCAGGTTAGGTGACGTATCAATGTTCGAAGGTAGTGGGTGAAAAAGCAACAAAACTTTTCTAGGTTACCTTTATATTTAAATTTAAGACCTTGTGTACAGAACGTATCTACACAAGATCGATTTTCTTTGAAATTTCACTTAATTTCTTTACGGTTTCCTGACAAAAATATTTATTATTCGTGACTAAAAAAACATAATTATTTTATTACACTGAGTAGAAATAAAAGAGAGAGCGAATGAAATCCAAATTGAATAAAAGCATTGTTTCTCGCCAAATTTTCCATTCTTTATGTCTTTTAAAACACTTGTTAAAGCATATAAAAATATACTGTACTTACAAATCAGTTTAATACCTTTGTTTTATGGCTGTATTTGTAGTACCTTGTTAAAACGTTTGTCTTCAAACTGTCAAATATAAATCGCAGTAAATTGTGTAATCTGCTGTCACAAAAAAGTATTCTATTTTTCAATCGGTATAAGGAAGAGATACTATAGCCTACTATTTTTCGATCGGTATGGAAAAAAAAACAATATTTCTCCTTACTATTTTACCATAAATTATTAATTGTTGTACGAACCTAGCAAAGGTATTTTGCTATGCACATATATTAAAATTAGAGGGTTCTATAACTGAATATATATATTTCCTTAACAACTGGATCAAACAATTAATTAACATTAAATTACATTAAATTCAAACTATGGAAGCTGTATTGTCCACTAAAACACTGTAGGCACGACGACGACCACAAGTTCACATCATAGGGACGCGCACACACAAAAGCAACTGGGCTAACGGCTCTTTTTTAAAAACACACTTGTCCGCCCAAAAGAAAGAAATTCCGAGGGTTGGCAAAAGTGAACCCCGGAGCCCTCTGCAGGAGGGAAAAATTACTATTTAAATACCAGATTTTCAAGGAAGGGCGATCGGCCCGAACATAGCCCCCACCTTGAAATGCTCGCGTTTCAAGAACATGAATATTATAATGAGAAATGTAATGCGACAAAATAGAAAACAACACCAATATGTATATACAAAATAAACAAGTAAAGAAAATCGAGACACTAAATATGAGAGAAATAATATAAGCACAACATGAAAAAGGAAAAAAAATGAAAATCAAAACACGAAATATGAATAAGAGTATCATAAACACAATATGAAAAGTTGATGTTTGAATGCACGAGTTTATCTATCTATTTGCATCAAACGGTAAACGAGAGAGCTTCACAATGGGGCGCCTCAAATCCCCTGCAGCTGTTCTTACGGTGACAGTTCGCACAAGTCCATCACTACCACTATGGATGTCCTTGACACGACCTAGCCTCCACTGTAGAGGGGGGAGGTGAGGTTCCTTTAATAGCACCAAGTCTCCTTCTTTGAGGTTATCACGGCGGGTCCACCACTTTGGCTTCTGCTGTAGACGGGATAAATACTCTTGAGACCAGCGCTGCCAAAAGTGTTGTACCATTTGCTGCACTAATTGCCATCTCTTCAGGTGGGACATTTTTGACAAGGTGAAATCTTGTGTCGGAACAGCAAGCATCGGTTCTCCTATAAGGAAATGTGCCGGTGTTAGCGCAGATAGGTCATTAGGTTCTTCAGATAAGGGGATAAGCGGACGTGAATTCAAAATTGCTTCAATCTGGGTCAGGATGGTGTTCATCTCCTCATAACTCAGAGTTGCATTACCCACAATTCTTTTAAGATGGTGTTTCACACTACGCACACCAGCCTCCCACAAACCACCAAAATGAGGGGAAGAGGGGGGATTGAAATGCCATCTTATGCCCTTTTCGCTCAGGTAGGACGAAGTCAGCTGGTTTCCCTTCGTATGCACACTGTGTTGGATCAGGTCTCTGAGTTCTTTATTCGCTCCTACGAAATTCTTGCCGCAGTCACTATACATATCACTAGGGAGCCCTCTTCGAGATACAAAGCGTTTTAACGCCGCTAAAAATGACGCACCGCTTGCGTCAGACACTAGCTCAAGGTGTATTGCTTTAGTAGCAAAACATACAAAAAGAGCGATGTATGCTTTGTATTTCATTCGGCTTCGCCCATGACTGTTTTTCAATAGCAATGGTCCCGCATAGTCTACACCTGTGTGAGAAAAGCATCTACTCGGGTTTACACGAGCCGGGGGCAACGGTCCCATGATTTGAGTTTCTGTTCTGGTCTCGAACCGATGACACCTTACACATTTTCGGATAATGTTTCTTACTAAATTTCTCGCACCAACAACCCAGAATCTTTCGCGAAGAAGTGACAAAACTAGTTGAGGACCCCCGTGGAGCGTATTGAGGTGCTCCCTCTGAATCAAAAGCTCTGTGAGTTTGTGCTGTTTTGGTAATAAAACCGGATGTCTTTTGTCTATAGTGATTTTTGCATTTACCAGTCTTCCTCCAACACGCAAAAGCCCATCACTATCAATGAAAGGAGTTAGACACAAAACACGACTTTTAGGTGGGAGGGGTTGGCCATTTTTCAAACATTCCAGTTCCTCAGGAAATGCTTGCTTTTGAACTTCTTTCACTAAACACCTTAAAGAACCTTCCAGCTCTTCTGCTGTTAATGGGCCTTGAAGCTTCTGTAGGGGGTTTCTGCAGTTGTAGACAAAGCGACGACACCAGGCTACAACGTGTTTCACTTTGAGCAGAGATGAATAACGGCTAGTGATATCATCCACTGTAGTTACACACATAGCACTGACACACATTTTTCTTTCTTCCGCCACCTTGTCAGATATGAGGGGTGGTCCTGCAGCCATTGGCAACACTGCATCATACAACCAGTTGGGACCGTTCCACCACAATGAATGACACAATAATTCACTAGGGTTCACACCCCTGGAGGCACAATCAGCAGGGTTTTGCAAGTCGTCTACAAAACACCATTCCGCTGCACGAGCTGTTTCTTGGATTTCCGCGACACGATTCGCCACAAATGTTTTCCATTTGTCAGGGGAAGAAGTAATCCATGCTAACACAACCTGTGAATCGGTAAATGCTTTTACCTCTTGCACCTCAAACACAAGAGCGTTTGAGATTGCGTTGAGCAACTTCGCCAGCAATAATGCAGCGCACAACTCCAATCGAGGGAGAGAAACAGTTTAATTGGAGCCACTTTAGTTTTTGCAGCAATTAGCTGCACACTGACCGTTCCGTTTGAAAGCTCGGCCCGCAAATACGCCACTGCAGCATAAGCCCGCTCGCTGGTATCTGAAAAGCCAATTACTTGACATTTTTTAGCGTTGGGAGGTATGATGCACCGCTCAACCTTTGCTTCCTCTAATAGGGACAGTTCCTTGCAATATTCTTTCCACTCCGCGCACATTGAACTAGGGAGGTTTTCATCCCATCCCAAGTTTTCCTTCCACAACGACTGCAGAAGCACCTTCGCCTTGATGGTTACCGGTGAAAGGAAACCAAGTGGATCGAAGATTTTGGCGATCTCAGATAGTATCATGCGCTTGGTCCACACGTGGCGCTGCAAGGGGGGAGAAACACTGAACCCAAACTCGTCACTGACTGGCGACCACTGCACTCCGACGGTCTTGATGGTGTTGTCATCGTTGAACTTGCACGGCACAGACACTTCGCGCATATGAGACGGTACGGTTTCTAGCACTTCCGGCTCACTGGATGCCCATTTTCGCAACTCGAAGCCTGCTTTTTCCAGCAACTGAATTAGCTGTTGTTGGAGTTCGATCGCTTCGCGCACAGTTTCACAGCCACCCAGAAAATCGTCCATGAAGAAGTCCCTCACTAGTACACTTGCTGCCAAGGGATAGTTTTCACCCTCGTCTGCTACTATCTGTTGGAGGCACCTAGTAGCTAAAAAACTAGCAGAGGCAGTTCCGTATGTCACCGTTAATAATCGGTAGTCTTCTACAGGAGAGTTCACGGAATTGCGCCACACAATTCTTTGAAAGTCAACATCTTTTCTATTTACTATCACTGCCCGATACATTTTGGCAATGTACGCGCATAAGGCCACTTGATGTCCACGAAATCGCACCAAAAGTGGGAAAACGTCGTCTTGTAGCTTCGGACCCACCATTAGCCGTTCATTGAGAGAAACCCCGGATGTTGTCTTCGCACTGCCATCAAAGACCACTCGTAATTTTGTTGTTGAACTCGTGGGTTTTAGAACTGCGTGGTGGGGGAGGTAACAGCTCTTCTCAGGTGCCACGTTCTTCTCTTCTGGGGGAACAAGCTCCATGTGCCCCAACCTCAGATATTCTTCCATGAACGCACGATATTGTTCCTGAAGTTGAGGCTGTTTTGCTAACTTGCGTTCACAATGTAACAATCTTCTGACTGCAATGTCACGTGATTTTCCCAAGGGCGACGCATTCTCCTTGAATGGTAATCTCACTACATAACGGCCATATTCGTTACGGTAGTGGGTATCTGCAAAATGCTTTTCACAGTTCTTCTCTTCTTCGGACAAGTATTTTTTGGGAGTAACTTCTTCTAGCTCCCAAAACTTACGAAGGGTTGTGTCCACTTCACATGACGCACGATATGCCGCCACTGTTACGGCTCCACTTGTGGTACCTACGCTACCAGAAAGCACCCAACCAAGAACAGTCTCTAGAGCTACGGGTGTACCCGGTGGTCCAACACGCTTTCCACTGAGCATTAATAATGGAAACACATCCGCTCCAAGAAGCACGTCAATAGGGCCTACTATATTGTAAGTGGGGTCCGCTAGCTTTAACCCTTTCAAATGTGGCCAATGTGAAGCACTGGCACAGGGTTGCTTTGGGAGATCAGATGTTACCTTCGTCACTACAATCGCTCTTGTTTCGAACGTTTCGTTCATCTGACCAAACGGCTGAAACTGCAAGTCCACCATCGCTTTTGCAGATCCTACCCCTGCTCCCGTTATGCCCGAGATCACCACACTGGATTTTATTTTTTGTAGTCCGAGCTTTTGCACGCACTTTTCGGTTACAAAACTAGTCTCTGACGCACAGTCTAGCAGAGCTCTGAAGGGATATGACACACTGTTTTTTCCCTTTATTTTTACAATCGCTGTACACAACAGAACATGCGGCACACTTGCTTCGGAAGCAAAATGTGACGTGACACTAGAATCATGCTCTGGTAACGCATCATCTCGTTCGAAATGTAACATTGTATTGTGCTTTTTGTCACACTTGCGGCAATTTCCGGATGAACAACTGTCCTTCCGACAAGATTTGCGCATACAATTGAAACACAAGTTCTTTTCTTTCACGAGCGCGATACGCTCCGCCACTGAACGATTGACGAACTCGGAACACCTGTATAGCGGATGGTTTGAATTACATAGTTCACACAAACTTTGAGTCCGTTGTGCAGTTGTCACGTGAGAAGATGCAAGCCTCTTTTCTCGGTTTTTCACTGTATCACTGCTTGCGGAGTGTCGAGTCTTCCCATTGGTCGAAACAGCCAGAGCGCGGGCTCTGTTGTCCAGAAATGCCGCCAGCTTGTCGAAAGATGGCTGTTCACTGGAATTTAACGAAAGTTCCCACTGTCTTCGAGTCTCACTGTCTAGTTTATCCGCGGTGTGATAAACTAAAACCGCGTCCCAATGCTCCACTGGTTGCTCAAGCACTTTCAGCGATCGAGTACACTCCATCGTTGTGTCAATTAATTTACGCAACGCCGTTGCCGATTCTTGTTGGATGGGTGGTTGCGTAATTAAGCGTTTGAGAATTGAGTTCACAATTTCACGTTTATTGTGATACCGCGCGTTCAGAATGTCCCATGCTTCTTTGTAATTACTGTTCGTAATTTGCATCGCCTGAAGGAGTTGGGCTGGCTCCCCCTTCAGGGATGTTTTTAGATATTGCAGTTTTTGAGCACCAGATAATTTATCGTTGCTGTGTACTGAGGCTATGAACAAATCGTGGAAGGAAAGCCACTCGAACAAATTACCTGTAAATGTGGGTAACTGTATTTTTGGCAATTTCACCTCACTACTTTGCTTTGTTTCTGAAGAAGAAACCGAACTGTTTTCCACAACTTGTAAATCCCTTAGCACCACACACATCTTCAGTAATCGATTGTCCATTTCCGCTAGCTCTTCTTCTTCTTTTTGAAACTGCTCATCATTTGAAATGGTTGCAATCTCATCCAGAAGCTTCGAACAATCCTGTTGAAGGTCACTGACCCTTCC